>NC_056744.1:796790537-797108037 GCF_019279795.1 Protopterus annectens
ACAGGGCAAAAATATGAGAAAAAAATCACTCAGGAACATTGTGCAAAGAAAGGGTCAGGGTGTGCTAGTTTGACTATTGCAAGATGCTAGTTGTATTATTACCAATCAGTTTACTATGGTTTCATAACAGAAGAGTTTTTGGTCTTCAAGCATATGCTGCATCTTTGCAATTCAGAAGTATTTCAATAAGAATAAAGAAATGTTTACTCTAGACATTTAATGACGTCTTATATATAGGTTGACTTTGAGGTATCACACTTCATTCTTCACTCATTTACATAAGAAGATAGCTTGGCAGTAATTCTGCAATACTGTGAAACACTATAAAACATTCCTTTTAATCCTGACAAACAATTGTATACAAACAGAGCACTTGTTTCCTTAATTTTAAATGCTATTGAAACTGTGTTTTACTCTGTAAATGGCAAAATTTCATCGCACCTAACACATTATCGTTATATTTTTTATATCAAACCAAGAAGAAACTTTGTAGTGTGGAGTGTCTGAAGTTCACTCCTTAAAATATGTTATGCATCTAATTCAATTCTAAAATATGTACTACAAAATAATAAAATAGAAAAGAGTAGGTAGTCCACAGTTGAGTTAAAAAGGGAATATCCTTTATTGAAACACACAAACAAGCAATCCTAGTTGAGTATAATGAAAAGCAATAAAGACATTCATTATTTATTTATAATGAGGTTATTTGGAGCAAGGGAGTAGTTACAGCAGGTGGTTCTGTTAAGCTCATTCCTTTAACCAAGTCCCCCTTCATTATACTCAAATAGGATCGCTTGTTTGTGTGTTTCAATAAAGGATATTCCTTTTTAAAGCCAACTGCGGACTGCCTACTATCTTCTATTTTATTATTTTGTAGGACATATTTTGCAGTTTGATTTTATTAGTGAACTAGGTGCATAACATTTTTTTAAGTAATGAACTTCATACCCTCCACACTACAAAGTTTCTTCTTGGTTTGTTTTTGACCCAGTATTGGTTGCATACTGGGTTTTCTGAGACTTCAAGGGATACTACAGATTTTTTATTTTGCATTTTTTATATCTTCTATATCCCTTCAAGCAGCCTGCATGACAAAAGTCACTTCACTGTTGTTATTCATTGAGCAAATATATACAGTAAGAAAAAGCAGAAATGCTTTTAAGTATAAAAGCCCTTCACTGTATCAAGGTTATGTTTTATATTTCATAAACATAAGGCTTTTGGATTTAGTACATTGAGAGAATGAATTTGTATTTAGAAAAAGAACCATAAAATCCTGCTTAACTTATGAAACATTCCACAAGTACTATAAACAGAAAGAAAAACAGTATGGCATTTTATATGATTTGAAGTAAGAACAGCGAGGTTGTGTTTAGTTTGTGTTGCTATGTAGCACAGTTTTAGAAGCATGTCTGTATAACAGTATTTTTCTATATTTTTTTAAAAAAAGATAACATACTTGCAGATGTCTTGCTCCAGCAGTTTGCTTCTTGCTTGGTCATTTTGGGTTTGATCTTGTTCAGGTGTTGTCTGGCTTAATCCATCTAAAAGCCATTTTTCTCTGAGAGCTTTTTTCTGTTTCCAAAACATATGTAGATGTTACAATGTTAGTATAATCTGTATATGTTTATTTAAAATGCATTAATAAGGAAACTTGATGTTAACATTTTCTCACAATGTATTTTTAAATAAATACATTATTAATATGGTCAGAGCCTTGAAAATAGTCTTTTAACAACATTATTTACTGCCGCACATTTAGGAACCACAGTCTATGTATGGCTTGACTCAATATTGGCTTCATAATGTCATTATTTTATTTCACCTTTTCAAGTGTGAATAAAAGTTCTTTAGCTAGAATGTGAAAACTTCAATAGGAGTCAAAACTAAAGGGTGAAATAAAGGCCATCACCCATTTAATAGCTGCTTGACCATCTAAAGGTAATATAAAAAGCTCTGTTAATCTTCCAATAAAATGATACACGTAAGACTTAGTGATATACAAAGTCCAAGAATCACATCTACTGCTTCTCATTTTTGATGCATTTTTGTTTTTATATTCTTCAAAAATAGCACATTTTGTGCATGTTGTGTTATACCATTTTGCACTTATTTATCCCGTCCCATTAAATATTGTACTAGTAATCATAGCATACATAAAAAAATATTAAAATATCTACTGCTAGCATTTGTTTTATGCTAAATAACAAGTCAGGTAAACCTGTCTATATATTTAAATGCTTGGTATAGCAAAATAATTATGGAGTGGATTCACAAAGCTTATAAAGTGCACTTGAATGATAATCTATAACTCTCTACCACAAAATATTCAAAAGGTTAGAGAAATTCACATTTTCAAGAAAAAGAAAACTTACCCAGTTACTTTTTAATGAAAACATAATCACATGCTTTGACAATGGCTTGGAACTTAACCGAGTTAAGCATGTACATAGCTCCTTCCACTTCTCTCCCACATTGTGTAATGATTATCTTTCATCTGGTTTCTTCTGGCTGACTGAACATTTGTAATAAGTATGTCTCTCTTCCTATCACTAACTATTATGTCAAAAGAATGCAAAGGACAATCATGGGATGAAAAAGGCCTTTCTAACACCAAATGGGATAGGTTAATTCAAGCCCCCAAAAAAGGGAAATCGGTTAGGCTTAAAAGGTCTACAAAACAGCTAGCGTTGTACTTGCCTATGATAAGAAGACACTATATCAATGTAAACTGTCTATACTGAGATTGCGTGCAAATGTTGTACACAAATTATCGTTTTATATGTTACTGCCTATGTGGTACTGGTTGTGGTACTGGTTGTGACTTAAAATGGTCCTTGTACCAGGCCAACAACCTAGTTAACATATAAATAAATAAATAAATAAACTGATAGTGCTTTAAGTCTAAGTAAAGGGACATAACAAGGCTTATGTACATGTAAATGAGTCTACCTAATGATCCAAAAGTAGTCGATGTAAGACGTCAAACCAGGAAAAAGAAAATAAAATGCAACTATCAAATTCGGCGTACTTGAGCATGGAATCATGAGCCACAATGACTAGTAACAAAGCAAATAAAGCTATGCAGTAATGCATCATTGCTCAGTGCGATGTGAGGAAAAAAAGGAAATGCAAAGAAAACATTATACAACACCAGAAGTCAATAGAAAACATGAATTGTACAGCTGACAGATACACAAACAGTATTACAAAAATAATATGTCAAGCAGCATAGCTCAATAAAAATGAGGAAACAACAGAGATGCAGAAGGAAACCTGTAGTCAATATATAAGTAACACAAAGCAGTGGGTGTACTGCAACCTAAAACTTGATAACAAAACAACTATTTGACCACTAAGAAAAACTGCACGAGTACAATATTATGGACAGACAGTATAAAATGAATTACATAGAAAGTAAAGAAAGAACAACACTGACAGCAGGCACCCAGTAGAAAAATCTTGAAAAGACACTACATCTACCATAGTTACAGACTACAATGTGTATCACAACATTGTATCATCCTACATTTGAATGACAGTGTGTGTAACCCCCAGATAGAACGGCTACATGCCTATTATTCAAAGGCAAGAGGAATCCACAACTTTACAAAGAGATAAATGTAAGGTATGGATGGAAATGACCTACATTTGTGCAGTACACCATGCCCGTAGAAAAGTAGGCTAACAAACAACATGGAGGCAGTGTTATCCCATCCATAGCAATATCGAATATTGGAAGGGGTAGTGAACAATCACAAGGTCTGAATATAGGGGTCAGAAATAATGTCAGCAATGGTTAGGCAGAAGTCAACCATGTTGCAGGCAGCTAAATATTTTTAGTGCATTTTTTGGTTATTAGATAACTAAAAGTGCAGAAATGAAGACTTGGTAGGTAGAACTCTGAAGTGAATGTTTATAAGAGTCTATTCACCATGATAACAGACCAGGAAAGGAAGCAAGCATTACAAGGCCCAAGTAATCCCTATACTAGCAGCAGTTTACAGAAAAGGACAGTACATAGCAGGTAATGGCACCTACTCAAATTTGGCCAACACAGAGATGTGCATGATGATCCATTGCAATATATAACTATGGTGGTATGACACGACCTTGTGAATATTATTGCATATACAGAACAAAATAGATGTCCAGTGGAATCTAGTGCTGCAATACACAAGGAAATGCCATGTAGGCCTACTGAAAATAAAGAGTGGGTAACGTAGTTTCTTTAAAGGTACATCTGATCGTAACCTACTTGGGATCAGTACATTTATGATATATGTCACTGTGTTCATTTAAAAAAAAAAAAATGCTCCCATATGCAGTGTCCAAAGTCTGACATATCAGTTACATAAGACAGTTCAGAGTTTCTCCTTTGATATGTCATCTATAACAGTAAGATAAACATGCAATTGATAAAGTCCTGGATGTACTTAGTGGTATTCCATGTATATCAGTAGTTACACTGCACACAGAGCCTCTTGGCATGTCAGTTGTTGCACTAAGACAACAATAGAAGCCATGCATTATTTTCCATTATACCATGACCCCCCATTAATATTCCAAAACGTGCATGCTGATTGGCCAGCATGCACATTGTAAATCGACTTATACTAATGGAAAAAGGTCCAGTCGCCCGGACTTTTTCCATTAGTATAAGTCTCTTTAATATTGTCTCGCTATGTTAAAGAGTTTAACATAGCGACACAGGTTTAAAAAAACGGAGATCTCCGTTGCTTTTTTAAACTGTCTCTATGTTAAACTCCTTTAACATAAAAGCAACAGAGATCTTGCTTTCTCTGTTGCTTTTTTAACCATCTCACTATGTTAAATGGGTTTAACATGGCGAGCGAAACAGTTTAAATAAGCAAACAGCAACGGAGATCTCCATTGCTTTTTACTATTCGCTATGTTAAATGGGTTTAACACAGCGAGACACAACTTTAAAATAAGCAACGACATATATCTTGCTATGTTAAACCCATTTAACATAGCAAAACAGTAAAAACGAAAGAAGATTTTTTCCTCCGCTGCTTTTTTGGCCAACTGTGATGTACTCTGCGCATGCACAGTACATCAGAACTGCCGCGGATACCAGACAGCTATGCCATTATTTAAGAAAAGTAATTATTTCTTTTCTTAAATAATGTCATAATATAATAATAACCCACTTCTGGGTGTGGGTAATGTGGGTTTACGGTTGTCTTTGTTTGGTCCCTTGGGACCAAACCACGCCAACTGTGGGTAAATCCCACATTACCCACACCCAGGCGTGGGTTATTGCTATACAAGAGTGCAGCAGAGGGGCAGTTAGCAGGGCAAACAACAGTAAAGTATTGAGTATAGATCAATAGACAGTTGCTAGGCATGCAGTCCAGGAGACCACTGAGGGCACTGGCCCAACTTTCCCCTTCCTTTGAAAGAATGTCTAGTAAAGTAACTTGCTCAAAATCACACAGTAGGCAAATGGACACTGAGAGACTCAATTCCTGGACAACAGGCTTGTTAACAGCTCACAGTATTAACTCTCTATGCTAATATCCATCAAAGCTGACTCAAACAAGACAGGTCATTGACAGAGTATAGCATTCACTGCAGAAGAAAAGACACAACCATAGACAATAAGGAAACAAACATCTCCAGGCCTGACCTCACATATAGGATAGTTACTGGTTCTGCAAGGACAGGAATGCATATATAAAGCTTCACGTATTCACAAATTAGAACAGACCCAGCTTCAGTGTGAAGTAAGCATATTAACAGACAAAACTGCACTGGGTAATTTTCTTTCACATGATGCCAGCGTATTACAGTATCAGACATCTGAAAAGAAATGGTGGAGGGTGCTGCTATGGGATCACCACTGTCCCTCCATGCCACAGCTTTGTGCCAACAGTCCACCCACCACACTTTTCATTCTGAGGAGATATGAGTAAACTGAACTTCATCACTTCTCTCCTCCCCCACTGACTCCATCAAGTACTTAGTCACAGACAGGGCATCATCACTCAGCACTGATGTAATAGGTTCATAGGTGTTTGCTAGGTTAATGACCACAAAGGCCTTTTTAAGCCTAGCCATGCATCCCAAATCTCTGACAAGTTCTGATACCCTTTATAAGTGTAAGTAGGGGTTTGGGAGATGAACTATTTACAGGTTACCTGTGTCCATTAGAGACACAGGTGCCAAACCAGGGATGCATTTCTGGTTTCCCATCCAATTGCCCAAGTTGCACTTGAATTGGGTTAGGGAGGAACTCTGCTTAACATGGCTAAGGAGCCTATTCCATAGACATGGTAGTGTCTGGGATACATACCTATCTCCCCAGCAGGACCTATTTATATCATAAGCAAGGTTTAAGTTTTTAGAAAGGGTAATTCTGGTACTGTTTCTTTTGTGGATATGCAGGAGGTCCATCAGAGTGAGGTCTGACAATGTCCTGAATGACAAGCATAGATCTCCCCTCAAAAGCCTGTAGGAGACAGAATACAGGGATAGGGCCTTGAGGCAGTCTGCATAGGACATTTTAATTATGCCCCGTGTTCGTTTAGTGAGGAACCTTTGTGAACATTCCAAATGTTGGATATGCCTGGTTTGTTACATACCAAAGGGGACATTGTACTCAATGATAAGTCTAATGAATGCCTAATATGGTGGAACAATGATTTCCTTGGACTTAGATGCCATATCTTTGTTTCTAAGTTGTACAATATAGAATGATTTCCTCACCACTGTAGACACATGATGGCCAAAGGCTAGATTAATAGCTACGTGTGCCCCTATGTCCCTGACTACTGGGTCAACTCTAAGGGGTGTGTTGTCAATATACTTATCAGAGATGGATGACTTCCCAAGGATACTGTTATGCATTTTTTGGGATTTAGTTTTAGTCCATGGCTCTGGCACCAGTTGTTTGTCTGTGTCAGCCCCTCCTGGAGAACATTTGTGTCAGTGTGAGATTCAATGACAGCTCCTAATTTGTAATCATCTGAAAGTTTAGTCAACCAGAGACCACTGACACTGGCTTTGACTTCTGAGAAGTAATTTCCAAAAAGGAGCAGTCCAAGGACTGATCCCTGAGGGACTCCACTTGTATCTGGCCTCTTTGTAGAGGTGGACTCCCCAATTCTAACTTCCTGAGTCCTGTCTGTGAGCCATTTGGCTATCCATTGGGTGACATACAGGTTTGTATCTAATCTCCTTAGTTTGTCAACAATGCCTGAGTGTGGTACTGTGTCAAATGCCTTGGCCAGGTCAAGGTAGGCAGTGTGAACAATTTTGCCCTCATCCATTGCTTTGGTGACCTTCTCAAAAAAGTCCACCAAGGTGAGTAGGCATGATCTGCCCTTGATGAAGCCAAACTGGATTGGGTCCAATGTCTGGAGGTCTACTATACCTCTAGTGATCATCTCCATGATAAGTCTTTCCATGGCATTACATATAAGACTAGTGAGACTTATGGGACTGTAGTTTCCAAGGTCTGTAGATGGCCAGCCGACTGTTGCCTTTCTCCATTCATGAGGCATGAAACCTGTTTGGAGGCTACAGTTAAATAGTAATTCTAGAGGCCCTGATAGATCATGTTTCATTCTATTTAGAAGGCATGCTGGGATATTGTCTGGGGCCATTGATGCAGTATTCTTGGTCTTAGAGAGAGCATTAAGGACTTGTTCCCTAGTGATAGTAGCGGGAGTTATATTTGATAATATTTCCTGAGGGAAGGTTGAGGGGGAGAGAGAGAGGTAAAGCTGAAGCTGAATTTATCAGCCAGGAGGTTTGCTATGTCTTCTGGCTCAGTATACGTGGCTCCATTTACAATCAGCTCTACACACAATTGTGTACTGCCTTTGAGGTTGCGGACATAGCTAAAGAATGCTTTGTGGTTGTCCTTGACTTGGGAGGCCAAACTTACCTCAAATTTGGCTTTGGTAGACTTTATTTGTCCTCTGAGTTTTTGTTTAGTTTGATGAGAGTGCTTTTATCCTGTTGGGTGCTGCACCTCTTAATTTTTGCCATGATTTTCTTCCTCCTGTTATACAGCCTTTTGATTTTGTGATTCCACCAGGGTGGGTTGTTTTGTGAGTTAGTTCTGTACTTCTTCTTGGTGAGTACAATTGCCTCTACACAGCTATTAACATGCTTGTACAGGGTTTTCTGAACAGTTCTGCATAGGCAGTAGTGTTCTCAGGGTATATGGGGGCTTGAAATTTTGCCAGGTTCTCACTTTATAGCAGGAGGTTACCCTTAGAATAGTTCCTGAATATTCCAGGTTTAACTGGGGGTCCAGGTTTTATTTTTACTTCAAAGGAGACTATTTTGTGGTCTCACCTTGCCAGTGAAGGCATTACAGTAGGGGGTGTGCAGTGCTCTCCCATATTAATGAGAGTTCAAGCTACAAAACTGATGGTAGAGCAATAAGTCAAACATATCTCAACCTTTTTGTGGAAGAATTGGGAGGGGGGCCCCAAAATATGGAGAGGATTTTAAAAATTGAGCTTATAAACTTAGTAAGTAGTGAGAATAACAGTTTTTGCCTTTGCGTGTATTTTTTTGAAGGATATGAAATCTGAACCTGAGGTGTCTATCATTATTTAATAACTTTAATTCCCAATGATTAGCCTGAAAACCACAAATTCTATGAGGAAGAACCAAAAAATATGAGACAAAAAGCTGTACATTCTATGAAATTCTGGACAACTGAGATATGTGCTTTTGACAGGTTGTCCAGTCAGACAAAGCATGATTAGTGAAACCAGTTTGTGAGTTTTTGAAGCCATTGGCCTAATAAAATCTTTTTTTTTTTACATTATTTTGAGGGCTGGATTTGTTTGTTTATATAGATAGACAGGTAAATGGACAGATATAGGTACTGATGCACTCAACCTGTTATCTCAAGAATCAGGTACACAGCCAAAAAGAATGTGGGGCAAAAGCTCAAAATCAGTGACAAATTTTAAATGTTGCTCCTATGTAATTGGAAAGTTGCTACAATAATATGCATATCAAGCATTTTCTGAAGGATGTGAAGTCTGAAACTCTGTTAATACTTATTGACTGTAATCTTCACCGATTTGCCATTGCTAAAAGAACAAATTATACAAAGAAAAGTTTTACAAAACTATGGCAAAATCAGGTACATTCTGCAAAGCCAGAGGACAGCTGAGAGCCAAGCATACACATATGCATGGTTATGAAATGTCAAAGAATGGTGAAGTAGCAAGGAAAGTTTGGAATTGGAAACTATTTGCTGCTGTGTAAGTTAAGGCATAACAATCTGTTTAGTTAGTTACATTGTCCATGAAAATGTACCTCCCATTTTCTTACTTTTTTCTTTCTTTTTTTTTCCCTATTGCAACTGCATCTGATTTATCTACCAGAGCAAATATGTTGCTTTCACAGGGCTGGAGCATGACAAATTAGCGCACTGCCTGAAGTGGCAGTCATAAAATTAATATACTTGTTTTTGCTTTGGAGCCATGCAGCCATCTTGGAAAGTGTAAATAAATGGATAGCAGGATCTGCTCACTGTTTAACTCTCATGAACCACACTAGTTGCTTTTTCTGCTGATCTGCTCACTGTTTAACTCTCATGAACCACACTAGTTGCTTTTTCTGCTGATCTGCTCACTGTTTAACTCTCATGAACCACACTAGTTGCTTTTTCTGCTGATCTGCTCACTGTTTAACTCTCATGAACCACACTAGTTGCTTTTTCTGCTGATGTTCTTCCCTATTAGCTCCACCTCTGGCCTTTCACTCCACTGTCATTTTCATAGACTGCAAATGGTGAGTGTGATCCAGGAAATGTGACCGCATGAACTTGCTCATAATGTATACTGTAAGCTGCCTTAACATATTTCTTGCAGCTGTAACTAAGTTAGCAAGCATGGTAGTGACATTGTGCTGTATACTTGCTAGCTTTAACATTCATTATGTGGACTGCAGCAATAACAAAGTCAGCAAGCTCAATACAGGTATACTGTTCTTTGGTGGCTTAAGCAGCAAGCACATTCTACATTTTTGCAAATGGTTTTGTTCTGGGCATGGGCACGTTTATTCCTACTGTAATCTGTCACTGACTTACTCAATGCTGGATGGGTAAATCAATGTTTATCCTGGAAGGCAACTGGATTAAGCCACAGAGATCCTCTTGAAAGAAATGCCTTTCTATCACTGGATACACACTCACACACACACACACACACACACACACACACACACACACACACACACACACACACACACACACACACACACACACACACACACAAACCAATGGGCAGTTTGAAGGCTGGCCACTTTATCTGTTAGCATGCCATTGGGATATGGGAGGAAACCTGAAACCCAAGCAAAAACCAATGCAGACACAAACATGACATTCAAATCCTGTACAGAAATACCCCAGTGAAGAGGAGAAGCAAAGAAAGTGACACTGTGAACAGCAATGCTAACTGCTCAGATCAAATCAAATCAATTTATTTTACAAGCCCAAAGATAGGCTTAGTAAAAAAACATTATATCAGATTCAACAAATAAATGTCTGACAGGATGGGTGCTACAAGGAACAGACTGCCCAGGTAGCTTCAGGATTCTCTAGCATTGGCAGGTCCTTTATTTCCCTGTAATACAAACCTTGGAGGGGCATTATTGCACTTATAAAAGTGATCACAGTTTTATTTGATAAACATGGACATCAGGACAGCAGAGTGACACCTCACAGTGAGAGGTTCTCTGGTTTGATTCTTGGGTGTGTGTGTGGGGGGGTCTGTGTGTGGTCTGTATGTTCTTCCTATGATCACATGCGTTTTCTCTGGGTGCTCCAGTTTCCTACCATATTCCAAAGACATGCATTGGGTAAACAGACAAAGTCTAAATTGTCCATGTACGTGTGATACAGAAGAAAGGCCTTGCAATCCTGCCATTTCTCCATTTGCCTCATAACCTGTGGATGGCCTTCCACAGGGTTGCTGTAGGAGATATTTTCAGCTTGCAAGCACAAATGGAATGGATTATACATTACAGTGTTTACAGTAAACTCTCAATTAACCGGCACCCGTGGGGATTGGTAGATGTTGCATAACTGTAGTTTCTGGTTGCTTGAGAGTTACTATTAAAAATAGGTCTGACTAATACTGCACCCTATAATATTTGTTTGGTTTGACTTCTTCTCAGGTTGGGGAGAGAGGGAATGTATTCCTATCTTCCTTTTTAAAACTCTAAAACTCTAAAAAAATGTAAGATATGTTTCTGGAGGGGGGACAGAAAGTGCAACAAATGAAAATTGTACTGTATTTCTTTGATATTTTTTTTGCTAGTTGCTTCAGAGTGCTAGTTGCTTGAGTTCTGGTTAACTGAGCATTTACTGTATTAAGTTTTATTTTGTTTTTGTTTTTATTATTTTTTTAACATTTTTGACATAAACTAATCCCCTTTTAATTTGATGACATCTTTTCTGTATTCATGCATTTTTACATAGTAAACTTTATTTCAAAATATTTGTCTTATATTGTGTGTGAGTGGAACATTTTCAAGTTTTGTCCATTTGGCAACATTCTAGTATTAGTAATGGTTTTGTTACTCAGTGCCTTTATTTTATTTTCTTGTCCCCTTCTTGGGAAATTGTGGATATGACCATTATTTCCCTAAAATACCCATCATGTTGGGCATTATTGCTTGCTTATAAAATAGATAATCATATACTTCAACTCCACTAGTCACTCAGAGCTCCAGGGGGGTGGATTAATGTACAGATAGATTCCAGTGAAAAAGGAAAGAACTTTCTCATGGCTTGAAATCAATTAAGTCATCCAGTGAAACAAAAAAAAAGTTTCATTGCAGTGCCATTTCTTTCACTCGTTAACCCAGCATAAGAACCAACTTGCTAACCCAACATAGAAACTATCTATTTTCATTAAGATAAATTAACCATTTAAGGTGAAAGACTCATTTGAATGCACTCCATGGAGAATGCTTACTTACTTCATGATCCTTACTGTGCATTGAAAAAGGCTATACATCTCTTAAATATATATATGGTTTGTACATTATCTACTTTGAGCCTGCAACATTTAAAAATTGTTTTTATAATTAAATAATGTAATACAAAACAATGCTCATTTTAGTCAAGTTAAAAACACCATAAAAAGCAATCTCGTGCTGTGTATGTATGTATGTACGTATGTATGCATGTATGTATATATATATATATATATATATATATATATATATATATATATATATGTAGATAGATACTTTTTTTAATGTGTGTGTGTGTGTGTGTGTGTGTGTGTGTGTGTGTGTGTGTGTGTGTGTGTGTGGTGAGAGACTCATAAATAGAAACTGTTCCTGTGGTGGGTCTCACAGAACCCATTGATGGTCCATTATTTTCCTTAATTCCAACCTTGTTGGGTATTATTGCTTGATGATCCAGTGGTCCCTGAAACATTAATAACAGAACTTCTCTCAGTAAACAAGAGACCAGTAATGTGATTGACAATCTGCAGTGGTATGATGCGGCAACTATTTGCCAGCTAGTTTCATATCTCTAATGACATAGTTGATATATGAGCCTTTTAACATATCCATGATGGTGTAGTACATGCAGTGGTGTAGTTAGAGTTTGTGCTGCTGGTGGCAGACAATGAGTTTGCCAACCCTCCCACACAAAATAAAAACATAATACATATCATAGTCATATAAAAAGTGAAAACAACATCTAGAAAAACAAATAAGAATGATTTTTTTAACTAAACTTTTAAATAATTATTAATTACAACAATCTACAATGCCATTTTTCTTGCTTTTCTGTTAGCAAAATTGTCAATGACATTATCAAAGTCTATTTGCTCCTGTACAATGAGGTTTGCATTGGTCCACAGAACGAGTGATAGTAGAGTTTTATGATACTGAGTTGCCAGCTTGGTGCCTAGCCTTACTCAGAAGGCAAACACATGCACACACTCACACCAAGGGCCAGTTTAGAATGTCCAATCCACCAACAGCATGTCTTGGGAAGTAGGAGGAACCGGAACACCCAGAGGAAACAGACACAAACTCAGGGAGAAAATGCAGACTCCGCACAGAAGGCACCCCAGCCGAGAATCAAACTGGAGAACTTCTTGCTGGGAGGTGACACCGCTAACGGCTGCACCACCGTGAATCCCATGTGGTTGGTTTAGTCTACATATATAATAGAAAATAGACCAAAATGTTGTCACATTAAAGTATACTCATTAGACTGTGTTTGTTAAGTCATGTTTATTAGAAGTAACCACAATGCCACAGCTAAAACAGGACAAAGAATATATAATATAATGACTGTCCATTAATATTTAAAAAGGAGCATGCTGATTGGTCAGCCCAACCAGTGTGCCTGTTGTAAATCCAAGAATATACCAATGGAAAAAGGTCTGCTCGCCTGGACTTTTTTCCATAAGTATATCCAATAAAAATGTTACTTTTCTTTCTTTTTTTTAAATAAATTTACAAAACCAAAGACCTCTAATGAATGAGGGAGACAGCACAGAGAAAACTAAAAGGCTAATCAGGTACATTATGCAAAACTAAAGAAACGTATACTTGTTTATGCTTTCATTTTCTCTGTCCTGTCTCTCTCGAGTGTTAAAAGTCTCCCGGTTTCTTTTTTCTTAATTAAAAAATAAAAAAAAAAAAGCAATGGATTTTCCTTTCTCCACAGTTTCTTTTACATAGCACTGATGTACTATGTAAGTGTGGGAACACAAGTCCCATACGCATGTGCAGTACATTAGGAAAGCCCCAGGATACCAGAGAAAATGCGGAAGGACACTACAGCACCATTATACAAAGACATTATTTAAGACAAGTATTTTTTTTCTTAAATAATGTAATTTTATAATAGCAATAACTGACTACGTGGTGTGGTATATTTAAGATTTACCCATGGTTGTCTTTATTTAATCAGTCGGGCTTCGCCCTCATGATTAACCACATCAACTATGTGTAAATCTTCAATATACCACATGACCGAGTTGGTTATTGCTATATTATTTGATATTGGAGAAGAAGCTAAAGTTTAACCTTATGTACTTCATTTCATTAACTAGGTAAGTCCCACTGAGCTGGAAGCTGCCTTTACAGTGGAAACAAGTTTTATGATAAACTCCTAGAGATATTGTCAGACAACTAGTCATGCTGAGCTCTATACCATTCAAATGAAATCTAAGTGTGAGGAGGAGATCCATGTGGAGAGGGGAGACATACAAACTGCACTCAGCATGTAGATCACAATACATATTAATCAATTCAAAGGTCTTTAAACAAGGAGAATGCACATTATTTTCATATTTTTAATTATGGTCCATCTGAATAAAATTATTCAGGAAAGGAAAGGAAAGGAATGAGAAACATGGAAGCAGAGAGTCCAAAGAAGCCTCAAGCCATGTACAGACAGTTAAAATCAAAAAGAAATCATTACCCAAAATACCTTTTCAGTACAGTAAATGTAAAGGTAACATCTTATTAAAACCAAGGAAACTGAACAGGAATGATCACAGTGGAATGTCTTCAGACCCAGAACCCATCTTACCACTCAAAGGACTCAGTAGACAAAAGACATAAAAACTTATCCTGGTTGGAGCCACAGCCCAAAGCATGACACACACACACACACACACACACACACACACACACACACACACACACACACACACACACACACACACACACACCATGTATACCTAATTTAGAGGAAGGGTGTGCAGATTCTGCACACAAATCACCGACATAAGATCTGAACTAGAACATGAAAAAGTGTGATAAAGCAATGCTATACCACTGTATTGCCCTAAAATAAGGCACCATACAAATATTGTTAGAACAACCAAGGAGCTTGAAGTTCAAGCAAGAAACAAATTTGTGCTTAGTTACATTGTTTTTGCTCATTCTCTACTCCAAAACATAACGACTCCCTTGCTAAAATACTGCTTATTAAAATAAATCACTTAAAGTACCTTGCTTTTTGTATTTTCTTCTTCCTGGGGTTCCCACTATTTTTCCCGCACTTGTTTCACATCCACAAACTAGATGTGTGACTATTGTTGCTGCTACATGTGTCATGGTGTGCAACTCAGCTAAACAGAAAGCCACCACAGCACCACCTGACTTTCACATTTCCACATCAGGCCAAAAAAAACCAAACCCCGCAATCCACAACTGGGGAGCCAGCTTCTCTTTTATTAAAAAGTGCCGCCTGGGGCAGACCACCCCTCTTGACCCCCCCCCCAGCTATGCCACTGGGTACATGTTTATTGCTGCTGTTATAAAGGCATTAAATCATGTGCACAAAGTACTAACATAGCTGACCCAATAATTCTGAGTATGATGTCAATGGCACAGATTAATGTGTCTATGTCCTTACTGTTAACATATGCTGTTTGTTGAAGGCACATTATTGCATCTTCCTGCATCAAGACAAACTTTACAGGTGCATGCCCATACATTTATATAATGCACAGTCCTACCAAATCAATGCTGGACATCACAAAATTGTCCTGCACTAGCCATTCTGCAGGAAGGATATGCATATGTCATTAATGACTAGTCCATGATGAGGTATTGACAATGTAAAGGTGTTATGCCTAACGATTATGCTGTGTACAATGATAGTGCACTGCTAAAGTGGGCAGACATGTTTTTACATACAGACTACATTGTAAACACTATTAGCTTGTTTTCTGTTTAACTGGGTGGCGCAGTGGTGCAGCAGTTAATGCTGTCTCCTCACAGCAAGAGGTTGGTTCAATGTTCAATTCTCGGGCTGGGGTGCCTTCTGTGTGTGGTTTGCATGTTCTCCCTGTGTTCTGGTACTCCCCTTCTCCCACATTCTAAAGACATCCATTTTAAGACACATTTCTGGAGCACTGAAAACAGACCTCCACTGAAAAACCAGATCTGTGGAACCTCCAACTGTATGTAAGTTCTAAACATTTTTCAAGTTAAGAAGTTTATACCAAACTATAAATATAATATTAGCCATACAACATGGAAACTAGATAATAAATCTAACACTGTATTCCATTAACACAGAATTAATATTTTCAAACAGTTTTTTCCTGGTTTTTAATTTCTTTCTATCTGGAAAACAAGAACACAGCCAAAAGTTTTATTGTCAAAATTTGTTCAGAAGATTTTGGGCAGGTATTATCTGAGGTAAAGATATATTCACACTTGCCAGTAAACCACAAATATTTTTAGATAAGAAATAAACAATGTTTGTAACTTTATCTCAGCAGAGGTGAATATAGGCTGGTTACATTAAATGCATAAATATTTTGCATTTATGCCTTGCTCTTGCATTTCAAGTTATATCGAAAGAACCACGGGACTGAAATATGTGAATTCTCCTTTGACCAGTCAAGTGAAGAGGTTAATAACTTGTAACATAGGATTTGTTATTTTTGTAGAATCACATAATTTAAAACCAGGAATTACAAGTTATACATCATGTCAGAAATAAAGGGTGGTTTAGCACAAAGCCATGCTTCTTAGAGATACAATACAAACAAATCCTACTGTTAGGCATCTGTCATTAAATTTGTTAATATTGAACAAGTTATTGTGCACCATAGAAGATGCAACTTGGTATTATTTTAAATAGCCGAGAACATTTTTGCACTTCTATACGAGAAGTTTAAAACAAAAATCTACTTCCCAGTTGACAGCATACCAGAAAAATGATTAACAAAACAAGGAACCAAAGGCAGCAGAATGCAAAGCCATTATTGCAGGCATATTCAAGTTTTATTTTAAATAAGGATTAAGCGGTTTTGTCTTAACATAAAAGGCTTCATCAGAATCTAGTTCTGTAATGCCTGTCACATGCTTAAATAACATTTACTAGGTCATGAAATCACTCAAACCTGTTAAAGGAGACATAACATAAATACAACAATACAAGCTAAAAGCAACATTTTGCCAAGATAACTATGCATTAAAAAAACAAAAATGAGAAAGCAGAAAAAAGAAGAAACATACCAGCAATGAAAAGCAAAATAAATGTAAGATATATTCATTTATAATTAACAGATCTTAACCTCAGTACACTAAGTGTGGAAATGTAGTCATTAAGGCCACGGCTGTGTGTGTGTCATTCAACAGAAGCTGCCACACCAGCTCCCTCATTTCCAATCTGGCCTCCTCTGGCCCCCCCTTATGTTCCTGCCAACTTTTTCTAAAATTAAAAAAAAAAAAAAAAAAAATATATATATATATATATATATATATATATATATATATATATATTTTTTTAATCCTGACACCTAATTGAATGTTTATAAACAATGTTCTTGCTATTTCTGTTTTTGATATTGTAGCAATGCTCATAAATTCGGAAACTTAATTTTCTTTCAGTTTTACCGAAAAAGAAACTAGTACATGATGATCATAACGCAAGGTAAACAACCCCCATAGTATCACATTTAAATTGTCCTGGGTACCCTATAGATCTCTCATAGCCATATTAAAAACAGCAATTGGCTCACCACCCAACAACATTTTCATATCTTACCAAAAAACTAAATTCTAATTCCTTTTGATGACTATTTTAATTTTATTGGCTACACATACACATGAAACACCCTGGATATAAATGTATAAGCGGCTGTGATATCTCCCTGCTTATTCAAAATAAAAAACATTGTTGCCCAAAATCAGAAGGAACCTAGAATGTCTGCCTGCTGATACGTCAGACAACATACCACTGAGCAAGTCACCGGAGTAGCCCCTTTCAACAAAATCTGTTAGTCTGCATCTTTCATGAAATTACGATCTTCAGTAATTAACCTTGATAGATTTACGAGCTAATCTTTCACTATGTCACATTTCTGGAAATAAGGATGGTTACTTTTAAAATGGAGAAAGGAGTTAGAGAAAAAGTACAGCTGTGTACACTTACCATAAATGTAGATGTTCGAGTGTATTCACTGTTGCAGTCAATACATTAGGGTAATCTACTGGCAGGTTGCCCTCAGTCAACCTGAATTCCAAAGTCTTGGGTCCTGCTTCGGTTGCTGTCTTCTTTTCAATGACATCAGGTCGTCAAGGGGTATAAAACATCCAGCCGATGCCATTTTCATTAGTGTTTCTTGCCCCCGATGTCAGGTGCCCCCATAAAGGTAGCAATACTATATATATATTTATATATATATTTATATATATATATATATATATATATATATATATATATATATACATGCATCAATATAAACTTTACCTTCATCTACAAGCAAATACACCACATAGGTTGTAGAAGATAGAGAAGGAAACATAAACTGTAGAATGACAGGGGGATGGCGAGAGGGTAACCTGGACTACAACAGTGAATACACTCGAACATCTACATTTATGGTAAGTGTACACAATTGTACTATGTTCTTTGTGTTTCACTGTTGCAGTCATTACATTTGGGTAGAATCCCAAAGCTATGGTTGGGAGGCTGGAGCTAAACAGCATTAGGTGAGGCTATAAGGCCCTGCAGCACTGCAGTGGCAAAGCCTGCCCTGGACTTAGAGTAGAGAGCCAAATGGTAATGCTTTGTAAAGGTGTGAACAGAACTCCAAGTAGCAGCCTCTAGAATGTCCTTGGTTGGTACTCCTCTGAGAAAGGCTGCAGCTCTGGTGGAGTGAGACCTAATGCCCTTGGGCACAGGTTTGCCCTGGTGTAAGTAGCAGAAACGGATGCAATGGCTTATCCACTTTGAAATTGTCTGCTTTGAAATAGCCTTTCCTTCTTATCCTGCTCAAGTAGAATCTTAGCTGTCTGTGTACACCCAAGGAATGCAGAATTCTCTCCCTTTTGTTCTGCGGATTTGGATAAAAAGTTGGCAGATTAATTGTTTGGTTAAGAGCCACACTGGAAACGACCTTAGGCATAAAAGTAGGATTTGTCCTACACCCTGTCTGAGTAAAATATGATAAAAGGCTCTACATCCATGAGGGCCTGTAGCTCTGAAACTCTTCTTGCTGAAGTAATTGCTAGTAGCAGAGCTGTCTTCATGATAAGAACTTTATATCAGCGGTAGCAGCTGGTTTAAATGGAGGCAGGGTGAGCTTTTCCAACACATAATTGAGGTCCCATGCAGGTAATGGTGATCTTCTAGGAGGCCTTACATTTTTGGATCCTCTAAGATACTGCTTTAGTAACGGATGAGAAAAGATTGGTGGCTCTGTATTGTAATGAGCCGAAATGGCAGAGGCATGGATTTTGATTGATGAGAAAGATAGGCCTTTGTCAAGCATCTCAGCATCTCAGTTAAGTATTGTAATATCTGAGGAATATGTGGTTCTGCTGTATCAGTTCCTTGTGCTTGATTCCAAGCACAGAATCTCTTCCATTTATCAGCATAAGATTTTCTAGTACTAGGCCTTCTGGCTTCCAAAATGACATCCATCACAGCTTTACTGAGAGGTGTTGTTTGTATGATTACAGGATTAGCCATGCTGCCAGGTTCAGAGTCTGTAGTTGATTGTGCAGGATCTGATTGTTTTGCTGGGACAGTAGTTGTGGTTTTTGAGGCAAGATCCAAGCTGGGTATTGAGACAAGTTCCTTAGGATTGGGTACCAGTATTGGCGGGGCCAGTCTGGGGCAATTAATATCATCTTTGGCTTCTCTTGTCTGACTTTTAGGAGGACCTTGGGTAGAAGAGGCAGAGGAGGAAAGGCATAAACTGATAAGTTTTTCCAACTGAAGGATAGGCCGTCCACTTTCCATGCTTGTCTGTGATAAGTTCTTGTGCAGAATCTTTTCAGTTGATAATTTTGAGGAGAGGCAAATAGATCTATGTCTGGGCTCCCCCATTTCTCTGTTATCATGCTGAAGACTTGTGGATTTAGTTTCCACTCGTGAGGATCCATAAGGTTTCTGCTTAAATTGTCTGCCAGAGTGTTTTGTTTTCCTGGCAGGAATTGAGCTTGAAGATGTATTTGGTAGGACAAAGCTGTGCTCACAGTGCCATGGCTAATCTGCAAAGGGGGTATGAGTGTGTGCCCCCTTGCTTGTTTATATACCACATGACTGTGGTGTTGTCCATCTTTATCAGTAGTTGTCCTGGATGAAGTAAGTCTTTGAAGGCTGTTAGGGCATTTTGAACAGCTAGCATCTCTTTCTGGTTGATATGTAGATGCATTTGATTTGGTGCCCATATGCCCTGAATGCATCTTCCTGCCATATGGGCCCCCCAGGCATAATCTGATGTGTCTGTTGTTAAGGTTTGGCTGGCAGGGGGTAGAGTGAAGGCCCATCCCATGTTTTGGTGACAGGCCTTTGCCCACCATAGAAACTCCTGCTGCAGGCAGGGAATGAGAGGAATCATCTTTTCCTGACTGTGTGAATGTTGACTCCATAAACCTTTTAGGTACCATTGAGGTTTCCTTATATGTAGTCTTGCATATGGAATTAGTAGGATGCAAGATGCCATGAAGCCCAGAGCCTGTAGAATTTGTCTTGCAGAAGACTGGGTTTTTGTTGCCATCAGTTTGAAGTAAGTAGTCAGTTGCCTTTGTTTGTCTGGCGTGAGGTAAGCCATCTGGGCAGTTGTATTCAAGCTTGCACCCAGGAATGTTATCTTTTGAGAGGGTATCAGTTGTGATTTCTTTTTGTTTATTGTGTACCCTAGGCATATTAGAAGCCTTTTCACAAATGCCAGGTGTCGTAGAAGAGTGTCCTTGTTCTCTGCTTGAATGAGACAGTCGTCCAAGTAAGGATATATTTGTATACTTTGTCTGCAAAATGCAATTACTGGTGCCAGGCACTTTGTAAAGACCCTGGGCACAGTAGATAAGCCAAAGGGCAGTGCAAAGAATTGGTAATGCATTAAGCCAGCTTTGAATTTGAGGTATCTTCTGCACGACTGTCTTATTGGGACATGCAGGTATGCCTCTTTTAGGTCTAAAGTCACCAGCCAAGCATTCTTGCCCAGCATGGGCAGAAGCTGCTGCAAAGTGAGCATTTTGAATTTTGGAATGTCCAGGTATGTGTTCAAAATCGATAAATCCAGTATTGGCCGCCAGGCCTTGTCCTTTCTGGGTACCAAGAACAGTCTTGAGTAAAAACCTTGTCCTTTTTCCTGTTCTGGTACTGTCTGAATGGCCCCCATATCCATGAGGGACATAACCTGTTTCTGTGTCTCTGCCCATTGATTTTTTGGCAGATCTGGCCAACCATTTGTCATTGGCAGAGTGTGGAAATGGAAACTGTATCCCTGTGATACGATGTTTATTACCCCCTTGTCCAGGGTTATTAACTGCCAACTTTGAGCAAAAAGTGCTAATTTTTCCCCTATGGGTGCTGCCAAAAGATAAGTGCTTGGTGTAGGCAGAGGGAAGTCATTGGGATTGCTTTCTGTAGGTTTGCGCTTTATCTCCTCCAGATTTGGAGGTGGATGCGCCCCATTGCTTTGACCTGTATGAGTCTTGAGCCTGATACCTGGAACCCTTAGGGTGTCTGGATTTGCCCATTTGAGCTCTGTCTGACACAGGAAAGGACCAATTTTTTGTAGGCCAGTGTCTACTGAATCTTGGTGGCTGCACTTGTAAGAAATCTTTAACAGTTTGCATAGACTTAGCTTTGTCTTCCATTTTCTTTAAAACCTCTTCTGCCTTAATGCCAAACAGAGAATCACGCCGTAAAGGTGCATCTAGCAATTTAGGTTTAACATGATCAGGCAAATTTTGTTCCTTTAACCAGCCATGCCTCCTAATCACAGATCCAGTAACTGCGGCCCTGCAGGAGGCCTCTAAAGAATCAAAACCACATTGCAAAGTATGCTTTCCAACTTGTTCAGCTGCATGCAATAATTCCTGCAATTCTTTATTTTCTGCACATTCTGAAATCAACATAATTTTCTGTTTCAGCAATCCCATAACATGTTGTTGGTACTTAAGCATATGAAATTGACAATTTAAGGCCCTGATTGCCAAGGTTGCAGATGTATAAACCTTTTTTCCCCATCTGTCCAGTGTCCTAGAATCTCTGTCAGAGGGGGTAGGGTTTTTTGCTGTTGAGGCCTTAACTCCCTTTGGATCCTGTGAAATAGTTTCAGGATCAGCAGCAGGGTTTCTGTATAAAAATTTATGTGAGTCGGGGACTCTGTAATATCTGTCAGGCTTACTGGGAGCTGGAGGTAAGGAGTCATGGGTCAAGCTTGACTCCGAAAACACATCATCCACAATGTCTAAAACAGGGGGAATGGCTAAAGGCTTGTGCTGAGGGAGAAGAAGGAAATCCCTGAGCCTCTTTTTTGATTCTGAGAAGTCTTGACTCTCCCAGTGAAAATGCTCCCTCAAAGTATGCAAGGTTTCTCCAAATGAATAATCCTCAGGAGGAGATGCAGATGGAATAGACTCCTCAGCATCAGAATCCTCATAGGGAGGTATAGATAATTCCTGATCAGAAGAGGAATCAGAAGAAATAGAAACCTGATCTGAAGATTCCATAATCAGTGTCTTGCCTAGGCCTCTTATTTGGAGGGGGATGGGTACCCCTGATCAAGGTAATAAGGTCTTCACCCATTTTGATCATCTGTTTTCTAGGCATAGAGGCTCTTTTAGGTCTAAAGTCACCAGCCAAGCATTCTTGCCCAGCATGGGCAGAAGCTGCTCCAAAGTGAGCATTTTGAATTTTGGAATGTCCAGGTATGTGTTCAAAATCGATAAATCCAGTATTGGCCACCAGGCCTTGCCCTTTCTTGGTACCAAGAACAGTCTTGAGTAAAAACCTTGTCCTTTTTCCTGTTCTGGTACTGTCTGAATGGCCCCCATATCCATGAGGGACATAACCTGTTTCTGTGTCTCTGCCCATTGATTTTTTGGCAGATCTGGCCAACCATTTGTCATTGGCAGAGTGTGGAAATGAAATCTGTATCCCTGTGATACGATGTTTATTACCCGCTTGTCCTGGGTTATTAACTGCCAATTTTGAGCAAAAAGTGCTAATTTTTCCCCTATGGGTGCTGCCGAAAGATAAGTGCTTGGTGTAGGCAGAGGGAAGTCATTGGGATTGCTTCCTGAAGGTTTGCGCTTTATCTCCTCCAGATTTGGAGATGGATGCGCCCCATTGCTTTGACCTGTATGAGTCTTGAGCCTGATACCTGGAACCCTTAGGGCATCTGGATTTGCCCGTTTGAGCTCTGTCTGACACAGGAAAGGACCAATTTTTTGTAGGCTAGTGTCTACTGAATCTTGGTGGCTGCACTTGTAAGAAATCTTTAACAGTTTGCATAGACTTAGCTTTGTCTTCCATTTTCTTTAAATTCTCTTCTGCCTTAATGCCAAACAGAGAATCATGCTGTAAAGGTGCATCTAGCAATTTAGGTTTAACATGATCAGGCAAATTTTGTTCCTTTAACCAGCCATGCCTCCTAATCACAGATCCAGTAACTGCGGCCCTGCAGGAGGCCTCTAAAGAATCAAAACCACATTGCAAAGTATGCTTTCCAACTTGTTCAGCTGCATGCAATAATTCCTGCAATTCTTTATTTTCTGCACATTCTGAAATCAACATAATTTTCTGTTTCAGCAATCCCATAACATGTTGTTGGTACTTAAGCATATGAAATTGACAATTTAAGGCCCTGATTGCCAAGGTTGCAGATGTATAAACCTTTTTTCCCCCATCTGTCCAGTGTCCTAGAATCTCTGTCAGAGGGGGTAGGGTTTTTTGCTGTTGAGGCCTTAACTCCCTTTGGATCCTGTGAAATAGTTTCAGGATCAGCAGCAGGGTTTCTGTATAAAAATTTATGTGAGTCGGGGACTCTGTAATATCTGTCAGGCTTACTGGGAGCCGGAGGTAAGGAGTCAGGGGTCAAGCTTGACTCCGAAAACACATCATCCACAATGTCTAAAACAGGGGGAATGGCTAAAGGCTTGTGCTGAGGAAGGAAGGAAATCCCTGAGCCTCTTTTTTGATTCTGAGAAGTCTTGACTCTCCCAGTGAAAATGCTCCCTCAAAGTATGTAAGGTTTCTCCAAATGAATAATCCTCAGGAGGAGATGCAGATGGAATAGACTCCTCAGCATCAGAATCCTCATAGGGAGGTATTGATAATTCCTGATCAGAAGAGGAATCAGAAGAAATAGAAACCTGATCTGAAGATTCCATAATCAGTGTCTTGCCTAGGCCTCTTATTTGGAGGGGGATGGGTACCCCTGATCAAGGTAATAAGGTCTTCACCCATTTTGATCATCTGTTTTCTAGGCATAGAGGCCTGTGCACATGGCTCATGCGTCAGTTTTTTAGGTTTAGAAGTTGCTTTTGTCTTTGGTTTTGCAGCTGTTGTCGGTTTGATGTACAAATGTTGAGGTCTGAATACACCCTCAGAAGCCGGTGCCTGCTCAACGGCTCCGGACCCATCCGAGGGAGATACATCCGTTGGTTCAATACATTGAGTATCTTGCGGCATGCCGGACTCCACATGGGTGTCGGTAGAGGCCTGTGATTTGAAGGTAGCGGGTATCAGGGGCTGCAAAGGCACCTCACTGAGTACCGGCAAACCAGCGACTGGCTTAGAAGAAGCTTCGTCATCGGTTTTGAATCTCGACTGCCTTTCTCTGTCCTTTTCTTTGTGTTTTTTATGTACTCCGGTAGTCGGATTGCTATCCAACGACATTTCTGGGTAGTTAAATCTGTTTCCAAAATAATTTGATGCAAAAATATACGGACGCTTAATAGTGCGTTGGTTAAATCTAGCACAAAACTGGCAGCCAGGCACGTTGTGATCAGGGCCTAGGCACGGAATACAGTATAAATGGAAATCCTTATGAGATATTTGCTTCCCACAAGTAATACAATTATTAACTTTTTCTGACATCTGTAAAAAGCAAGAAAAAAGTTTCCCCAACGGGGTACTTAGCTTTTGTGAAGACTTCGGTTCTGAAACACAAATTCGAATATTTCAGTAGTCGGCCGACCGGCACTTGCAAAATGCTTCTGCTTCGGGCACCGCGTGGCAAGAAAGACTAAAGAAAATGGCATTGGCTGCATGTTTTCTACCCCTGATGACCTGACGTCATGGAAGAGAAGACAGCTACTGACGCAGGATCTAAGACTTTGGAATTCAGGCCGACTGAGAGCAACCTGCCAGCAGATTACCCTAATGTAATAACTGCAACAGTGAAACACAAAGAACATTCCCCTTTTATAATTATTTAACTGAAAACAATTGCTTACTGTATCTGTAATGATCAAAACATCTAAAATGTTGATCTTTGTAAAACTGTAAACCATTGTCAACTAATTATTAACTAACTAAACTATTAAATTAATTTACAGTACCATTCAATAAAACAAGAATATCATCCAGAAATCTATTGCACAAATACAAATTTTCTTTGAACTTTAACGTAAAAACAAACTTGCTTTTCCAGATTGTCATTGCAATGCTGACATAAGGGGCACATGCTGCACCCATTGCCATGCCAGTAACCTGATAGAAATAATCCCCTTCAAAATCAAAAAATGTAATCCAAAACAATCCATGGCAGGGCTAGCGAAGCAGCAGTGTAAACTTTGGCACTAGTTGATCGTTACTGTTGAAGTAACGCCCTGAATTCATGTATAAAAATGGGAAAAGGGGTTGTGGATACATGGATAAATTAAAAACAATATTCATAAAATTGTGGAAATTACTAATGTCCCTGTTAGAAAGTCAGTAGACTCACTAAGGTATTCAAGCAAGCATTCTAAACCCACTTTGTGAGGACTGACTGTAAAAAAGTTAACATTATCTACAGTAATCATCAAAAGTTACTCATCAAAAGTTACATCAGTCATGTTTTTCAAAAAATGCAGAACTGCTTAAAATGGCTTCTCTAAACTATAATTTTGAACTACAGTCATTTTTGGTAAGACAAATGTATGACTTTTTTCAGTGTTTTCACTGGATGAATTATTGACTTGTGCACTTTGCCTGTCTATGTTGGGACAGAGCAATTAAACTGTCTTAAATGCTTTGCGCGCACATGCACACACACACACACACACACACACACACACACACACACACACACACACACACACACACCCTTACTTAGACACATATAAACACACACACACACATGCGTGTGCACACACAAACACACACGCACACACACACACACACACACACACACACACACACACACACACACACACACACACAGATGGATGGTTATAATGTTTATACATAAAAATGGAAAAATAAAATCAAATATAGAAAATTATGTTCATGTCACTGATCATAACCAACTTATTATGTGTTTGGGACATGGAACCCAAGAAATTCACCTCAAAAACAGAGTGAAACAAAACTTTAGAGATGAATGTTGGCATCTATTGGGCAAGCACATAATGAGTTATGATCAAAAAGACCCAATCATAATTACTTGTAGTGCATGGAGCTTTGTCTGCTCCATGTTCTAACAATGGCGGGAAAAAAGAAGTACAGAAGTACAAGCTGTTTTACTGGCACTGAAAACCATACAACACTTATTGCTGTTGCACAAATAGTATGCAGGTTTGAAGTGTCCTCTGAGGAACTATTTGCTTTAAAAACTATTAAGACACTTCACTCTGCCACACGTTTTTAAAGCTGTATTTCTTCTGCTGTTGTGCTGTAGTGGCTGGTACTGGTGTAGTTCTGCACAGTTATGAGGTTACAACTTTACAGCATTTACATCTGCTTAACAGGCCTGTCATTTTTTCCCTGATTTCATAGCATAATCACGACATTCCACGCACCGCAGTCATGTAATGAAAAAAAGGTTCCCTAACAATGATTGTATTACATGTATTATTAATGGACAGACTTTGTCTGTCTGTTTACTCAGAGTCACAAGTTTGAAATAGACTTTTAAACTAAAACTGAATCAAATATTACATAGAACAACAACTCAGTGCATGGAGGACTTTGATTATATTCCAAAATCAGGATAAAGATAAACTTGTTAAGCACATCACTAGCAAAAAACACAATGTTAACAGCACTCAGAGGTGCTTAACAAAAATTAATTATACACATCTAAGCACTGTTATAATCAGGTCTCATGCCAGGCACTAACAATAGTCGTGCTGGCCATCAAAAAGCAGTGGCAGAAGGTAAAACAACTTTTAAAAGTGGTTAGAACTTCACTGTTCCACAGAGGGGTGCTTCATTTCTGCCTGCTGTTTGCTTGATGGCTTATTACTTTACAGCATTTCAAAAGCTTTGAGAAATGATAAAATACTTCTTATTCCTATACTTTTTTTATAACTTGTACTATGATGAGTGGATAAAGCTCCATTCATTACAAAGATTTATTAGGTCTCACCAGTCATAAACCTTATTATCTGTTCTCAACATAGACACAAGGGTTCAACTCTCAAGCTTAATTCTGGAGGTAAATTTCTTGGCATTAATGTTTTGAACACACAGTAAGCTTTTACTTTTTTGCTATTCTGCAGAAACTTCTGTCAAACAAAATGAAAGAAGGAGCTGTATAATTATTGCTGTATTAATTCTAAATTACTTTAGTAAAAAATGGAATGTTTAAAATAGCATAATTCAAAAGAAAAAGCAAAACTTCTTCCTACCATTGAAATATTGTCACTACAGCCATCTAAGTATTATAAAATGTTTTTGCATTCATAATTATTATAAATACATTTGAGACATTCATTAAAGTTTGTTTTCTTCTTCATTTTTATGGCAGTGCCTTATCAGCAAAAAAAAAAAAGAGAAATAACTCAACAAGTAATTGGTTATAAATCTAGTTCTTTCTGTGATATCTTATTCAGCTTCTGGGGAGAAAGGAAAGGAATTGTTATATGAAAACATGTCTTAGTGAAATATGCAAAGCTGCAGTAGTGGTTAGTTAGCAGTAATTTATCATTTAAAAGGCATGTTGTTTGACCCCATGTTCATGGATGCTTGATATTCTGACCTACTTAAATGCTTCTTATATGAGTGTTGCATAAAAACACAGACTAGGATTTATTAACATAACCGTCCTTTCCATATTCCTTAGTTAATTTTCCATGTAAGCTGCAGAGGTTTGGATATTACAGTCTTGGTGTTCTGGAATTCAAGTTTCCTGGTAAATAACCCTTAAGCCTAAGCCATGGATGGAAGTAGTACTGCATTGTTACTAAAATCAAAAAAAAGAAGTCCCACAGACAGTTAAAGGATTCCAGCAATTCATGAAGCCTCAGAATATTAGTACTGAGTTAGTGCTCAACAATTGTTTATATATTTCTTATGAAATTTGCCAGCCACAGTTATTAATATTGACAGCATTTACAGCCTACAGAAGGATGACAGAGTATTACTGCATGACAGTCATTCATATTAGTACGGCGTCTGACAATATCAGTATATTACTATAAACTGTGGTATCCTGGGTCAGTCTGTGCTGTTCTGTTTATTCAGTGTCCAGACCAGTGTGAGAATACAATGGACAAATAATTAGTGATAATATCAAAGAGTTTTCAGCTTAGCATAAATAAGAGTTCTATTAATAACAGATGGCAATTTTTATGTACATGTTAGACTGTAGACAGCCAGGTTTCTGACTGTGACCAAATAACCTTAAAGTACTTGTAAGTAAACAAACTGGTATATGCATACTGCTGCATAAATGCTAGCTTAGCACCTTTAACTGTATTGCCAGCTTCTGCGTTGCAGTCTAACTTTGATCTAAGAGCATCTGAACAGTTAGCTACATCAAATAAGTCTGCCAATATCAACAAAGTCTGCCAATCTCTGTGCACCAAGATACTAACCATAACTGAAGATACTTCATGTGAATGTACCATTAAGGTTGCTTCTGCTTCTAATCATGCATGCGTGTCTTTCATCCTGACAGGTGAACATTTGTAGCTTGCAGTGTGACAAATCACCCGTTGTAAATTTTCCATGGTACAAACTTTCCCATGAGAAATTTTCCTGTGATACTTTGCTTGTGCAGTTACACCAATTCTCCAGGCACCTATAATGGACTAATTTATAAACTGAAGTATTTTTTACTTCTGTAGCTACACTACAATATTGCCCTTGGAGGTATTACTCAGACTTATACATGAGGTCATTGTAAAAAGTGATTTTCCTTACATCTTTGATTTGTCAACCTGCATTAATGGGCATGCAGAGGGCAGGGCGAACGCCGGCAAAAGCCTACCTTTGTCTGAAATAACCTTTGTGAATAACCAGAATGATGGAAATGCATAAAATAATATTTCTGTTCTAGATGGAATAATTCAAACCAGAATTAATCTGTTCTGAAGACATCAGCAAAGACTGATAAACATAAGCATTAGTCGTGTGAGTTTCATGACAGAACAGTGGGAATAGTCATCCTTAGATGATACCAGAAAGAACAAAAAGGACATAAATAGGATTGCTGTTGTGTGAGATCAACCAAACATTTCTACATTTTGACTCAAACAATTATCTCATTTACTGGGTAAAAATAAAGAGAAAGAGGCAGTTAAAAATGTTACTTCCCTAAGCCTTCCAAAAACACAGAATAGAACATGTCCCATGTGAAAGAGACTATTACAAAGGCTTTATTGGCCTAATTTTTTCTCCCTTAGAAGTGTTTTATACTGCTTATTCTGAATGTTAGAAAACTGTTTTGTTTAAAGTCTTCCTCTGGCTCTTGGCAACAACACCAGTAATTAATTTTCCCTTTAACAGATTGCCATAGTAGTTTTAATATTTACATCACATTATCCTAAGTCTATATAATTGCATAGAGCCTCTGGTAAACCTATAACAAGAGAGCTGATGATTATGACTGGCAGAATGGGGATTCCCAAGGAAATTCTTGCATGCTGAGCAACTCTTTTGATGCCAAAGGGCATGAGGGAGCTTTGCCTGCTTTTAAAATTAAAATGCTTAAAACTTTGGTGCATTACTCCAAGATGGATGATTTGTTGGAGAACTATAATAAACCTTGAAGAATATGCTGAAGACAGTGGCTAGTAACAGAAAAAACTAGGACACCATATTACTCTAACTGGAATTTGCCATCATTGAAGTGCTCCACTTATGTACTGGTTTCTCCCCATTTGAGTTACTGTGTGTAATGCACACTAGGGTGATACTGAATTTAGAAAAAAAACTTGGAATGAGAGGATAACTCTTATCAATGTATATTAGGACACATTACCAGAACAGGACTGGAGATGCCTATACTGAGGATTGGAAGTTTCAGTTACCCAGGGTTCAAGCAGTTTTGGTTTCAATGTGGTCAGCAGGTTTGATGGCTAACCTTTCCAAATGTGCAACTGTTAAGGAAGAAGCTTCGTATCTAGAAAATTCCATTAGGTGTGGTCTGGTGAATCATCAGTTAGGGCAACTAGAGGCTATAAGAAATTGTCCAAGCCCTCTTACAAAGAAGTCAGGGATTTTTTAGGGTTAGCAATTTACTACAAAAGATTCATATCTCACTTTGTCACTTTGTCCCAAGAGAGGTAACTGGTCTGATGAAGCTGAGAGGACATTTATAACTTTGAAAACTGCTTTGCATGTGCAAGCTATGTTAATCACCCCTAAATCCAATAAGGACTTTGTTGTGCAGATTGATGTTTATGATGTTACGATAGGTGCTGAGTTGTCACAACTAGTGCAGGGTTAGGAAACACTCATTTACTACTGAAGAAAATAAGTCAGTCCATAAGAAAGAATGCATGCTGCTGTGGAAAAGCCATGTTTAAATATTAAACAGATGGCAAAATGTCTGTTACTAATTATTTGGCAGACAGTTCAAACTGATTCTGGATCATGCTTCACTAAAGTAGCTGTATTAGAATAAATAAAAGAAGCCTAGAGTCATCTGATGGTTCTTGATCTTATAACACAATAATTTATCCATTGAACATAGGCCTGGAATGAAGAAAGGCAACATAGATGGCTTGTCTTGCCTCCATGACTTTCCAGGTCTCTCAACCCTCTGGATTAGAGCTCTGTGGAGAGAAGTGAGACATAGAAGGCTGCTATATGAAGGCAGGTATATAAACTATTGGAAAATGTATGGCCTACATTGCTTTAGAAAGAGTGTGCTTCATTTAAATTTGTGGGAATATAACTTGAGCCAGTTTCTGCTGAGCTGATTTGAACTAGCATGTGGCAAGAGAATTCTGGAAACTGGGATAGGATGTAAATATTCTGGATGGACAACTAGCTGTCCCTGCTGACTAACCTGAAAGTAGAAGCAGAGCTATTGTGGAAATTGTTGTGTTGTTATATAAAAACTGTTTGTTTACAAGTCCTTTGGGGATGTTAAATGACGTCTAACTTTAGGGAGACTGCTGCAGCTGCTTTAAGAGGAACACTGCTTTCATTTAATTATTTGTGTACTCCACCTGCAAGCTTAAGGAAGATGATGGATGTTTCTGTAATTAGACCAAAACCATCTTAATGGCAAGAATTTAATAAAGGTATTAAAAAAGAATACCATCTTAATGGCAGGTCATATGTAAAAGGTGTGAAAATGTATTCTTGTATGCGGTGATGATATTTTTATTTATCTACATTCCTGGTACATCATCGGAAGTTTATGTACATCTTTAGTGCATTGTTACCAACTTATCTACATTCTTGTTGCAGAATCAGTACTATTAAAGTTCACTAAACTCACCATAGTTACATTATTTCACATAAAATGAAGATCACAGACTGCATACACAAGACATAGATAAACAAAATACAGACTCAAAACACTCTAGCCAACATAACACAAACTCCCTAACCCAAATCTCTATTTACTTAAAAAGGCAAATTAAATATGGACTGCATCCCCTATTTACTTGAATGTGAAAGAAAAAATGTAAATTCACACTCTCTATACAAAAAGGAAAAACATGTTTACCATCGTCACCCTACTGCTGAGCTTTTTCTTCACACTTTGTTCACTTCTTGCTCTGTCCCACCCAGAATCTACACAATTCATTGTTTAGGCATATCAAGTGTGGGACAAGCAAGAGGTCAACAAACTGAATAGCCAGATCTACAGGACTTCCTTTCTAGGTTGCTGCTCTCACTTTTTCTTAGGGAAGCTTTGCAGGTATTTATTTATTTATTTTGTAGTAAAGAAACACTCCTCTTTGCTATATTATAAATAAATAAATAAATAAATATCTGAAAAGTGCCCTGAACAGCAGTGCCCTAGGCTGCTGCCTCACTGGCCTATGCCGAATACTGGCCCCATCAGGGGGAGAAAAGTCCTGGACAACCACATACAGTAGCTTACTGTATTGTATTGCTATTATAACTAACTCTGAAGTCACCAAGCTATGTGATAATACATATATATATATATATATATATATATATATATATATATATATATATATAGATATAGATTTTTAATTTTGGCCCACTTAGTCTTTTTACCTTGACTGTATGGGCATCTTTTTATCTCTTATTGTTTGCCAGTGGCCATCCTTCCTGCAGTCAGGTGGCCCATTTATTCCCCTTTAGGTTGAGAGACAATCATGGGAAACCATAATCCTGATAGCCATCAGGGTTTTTCAGATTTCATACCTTAAGCCCTCCCCCCTTAGTGAATAATTGTATGCTCTGATGTAGAAGGTCCCTGCAATGCCTTTATTTATGAAGTGAATATTTCTGCACATAACCCATGAAGACAATACCATGGCACTACTTCTCTCCATAGGTGACAGAAATGTAGCAAGACAGACTGGTGGCAGAACCAATCATTTACATCTTCCCCTGTCTGGATGCTCTACAATCCAAGACACTGATCAAGCTCTGGTTTTCTGAATCATTGCTATTGCTTTATCCCTTTGTGTCGCAGAATGGGGGAACTGTATGGGCTTTGATTAAATCATCACTGACCATGTGGATATATTCTGTCCTATTTATTACCCTTTGAGTTTCCTAGAAATACATTATCACCCAGTTTTAATTCCCTTTCATTTACCAGGGCCTCACAATTCTCTATAGAATCATTGATGAAAAATTTTGTCTCTTAACTTTGTGACACCATTACTTATTACTACTTTATGCAAACAAGACCAAACTATAATTATAGGGAATCATTTCTATACATTTGAAATCAACATTTCCTATATAAACTGGCAGGTGACAAGGATAAAGCAAAATGTTCTTCATATAGATCATTACATCAGTAGCCTTAGCAATTTGGGTCATATCCTGCCAAGGATATTAGAGCTGGCCAGCTTCCAAAGCTTCAGGGCACTTTCCATGCACCCAAACAGTCAAGCAACTCAGGCTGAGCTGACTAAAAGACAAGTTTGGGTGCAAAGCCCATCACTGCTTTACTGCTGCTGAAGAGTATGCTCCTCTAAGGCTTGCAAGGCTCGATAGTGGGCTTGTGCTTTCCTTAACTGGGCAGATAAGTTCCCTTTAGGGAAAAGACTTCCATTTTCTTATTTTTATTGATGTTTTATTACTTTCCTCTTCAGGAAAGTTATTTTAAAGTGAGGAGTGCTGTGTTTTAGCAGACTGTCTCAAGACATATTTGTTGATATTCCTAGCCTTCTCCTTTCAGGGCTCAGCCTCCATCTATCTGCTGGCAGGAAAACTTCGAAGGCCTTTGCACCCAGACTTGTCTTTTAGTCATCTCAGCTCAAGCTGCTTGACAGTTTGGGTTCATGGAAGGTGCCCTGAAGATTTGGAACATGTCTGGCTGTTATATCCTTGGCAGGATATAACCCATATAGTTAAGGCTACTGCAGCAGTGATCATTCAAACATTTATGGTTATGGTGAGTTCAGCTTAAACAACTGAACTTTTCACTTTCTATCAAGAAAGAAAATACTCATTGTATAACACATTCTGTCAAGAAGGAAAACACTCGTATAATTCCACACTACGTAATTTTCAAGCAATGGAAATAAAGTGATATGTAACATTAGAATTAGGTTCCATTATGTGCATACTTATCTGTAGTTCCACATCTTAAACTACAGATAGAGTATCTTACATACAAAGAAATGTTTTTCACTCATGCACCAATAGTGAAAGCAACTAATGTTTCTTTATTGAATGTAACCAAGCATAATAATTTATTTTCTGGTAATAAGAATAAACAGTTCTGTAGAAAGATGAATGCAGATAAAACAATATAGTATAATAATATGCAATGCAGTAACAATACAAGACAAGTTATCGTGAGGGCCATAAGATGCCTAGCCATAAACACCTTTATGTAGACACATTTAATCATTTGTCCCTCCCTTTTCAAGCATTTAATAATGCTCGATTCCCAAATTGATCTGGGTTGTACATGACAATCCACATAACAACAAAACACAGCACAATTCTCAGAATACACATACAAAAGGACCACCAGGCTGTTCAACCAACTTAATTTATTCCACGTGCATACCTGGTACCTCAGCCATTCACCTTCACAGGTTTGTGTATTCTGAGTACTGTATGTGACAATCCCAATGTAAATATATGTCTAATCATTTAATTATTACAACTAGCCTTAAAAGTTTTCAAAGTAGTACTTTGTTTGACCTGTACTAGTACCTTATTCCATAGGCTGGAAATATAAATAAATTGCAAAGGAATAGGAAGTCAGACAGTATTAGGTCTTTTATGACTCAAAAAAGAAAGACACAAGTCACCTCACTGCAGCCTGTAGGCTACTGAGAAGAGTTGTACTAATCTAAATGATGAGCTGAAGGAATTAAGGCCTTTAATTTTCTTAGTAAGGTATCTTTGGGGCCTTTTCTGTTGAGCAATATAAGGAACTCTGTTCATTGATGGGTCTTATAATGGAAGATTATACAGGCAGGATGATTTCTGTGGATCTTAAAGATACTCCTTTGAAACTGACTGTGCCAGCTAGAAGGATTTCATAGCTATGTTGGAAACATGATAATCAAATGAGATAGAATATTGCACACCAGTCTCTCTCACAGAGTGCACAAAAATTAAAACTGGCTCTTGTGGGTGTGTCACTGTGGCACCATGCTGATGTTTTAGTTAACTCCAGATCTTGAGGTTTAAGTCTGACCTACAATAGCCTGAATGTATGAAGTTTTGTATGTTGTCCATTTGACTGTGTGGATTGCTTCTGGATACTCTGGCTTTCTCCCTACCACCAAAAACTTTTTGATTGGCTAATAACATTACACTGTCAATATATATATATGCCCTATTTTTGAAACTGGGACAGTAACTTTTATTTACTCTTGCCATTGTAGCTAAGAATGGTACAAAAAGTTTGAGAGGGGCCATTTCACTTGCTTGGTTAAAATTTTTAAAAAATCACCTGTGCTTATTGAAGAATGAGTATCATGAGTTTCTGGTACTGAGCAAATATATCAGGAATATATACAGCTCATCAAATAAAGAATTAAATTAATACTGCACTCAGAGGTATACATTTGCTATTATAGTCTAGTTTTAAATATATATTCTTATATATTTTCCAAGTGTATGAAGGGTAAGTGCAATTATCAGAGTTATGTCTCCAATAATCAATGGACTTCATTTGTGAGTTACAGCAGGTCAGTAAATTCATGGAGTATCTTTTGAAATGGGGTTGGATAATTTACTCACTGCTCTGTAAAAATAAGTGTCACTGTTTAGAATTTGTACCATGCTTCTGTAATGGTTTTCAAGAGCAATACCTTAATGTGTTGGAGTTTTTGCTTTTCTTCCTCTACTTGAAGTCGTTTCTGAGCTATTTCCTCTTGAAGTTTTCTCTTATCCTGCAAAAAGAAAAAAACACATATTTTAATGAACTGTATAGAAATTCAGATGTTTCCAATTTGGTGCACATGATATGCAACATGTTGTAATGTATGGGCCACCTATGTTACAACTAGAAATACATCACTGTAGCCTAATGGGTGTTGTCTACATCTTGACAGAAATAATTCTTCCTTTTATCATGCAAGTATAATATCTCAACATGGAGTAAAGCATAACTATTCAGAACTAAACCATAAACTGACAAGTGTTGAGAAGCACATCTGATAGAAATGTATCGCCCATATCATTGTTGAATATTGATATGAAAATCATGACATCTATTCTAGCTAGTAGATTAAATATGAGTTAATGGAATTGGTAATCAACTGATAGACTTAAAGAAATATCCATTTATTAAGGAAATTAACTGTAAGGGATTTATTATACTCCTAGTAGTAGCGGGTACATGATATCTTAAAGAGATGAATCTTCCTTCTTTTATTAATTATAATGAGTGCAGTTAAAGATTTTTGGCTTTAAATTTTTACCATTTTTCTGAAAAAAAAAGAGAACTAGTTTATTCAGGTCTCTAAGCTGCAACAAAGATAGAAAAAATATATATCAGCGTATATAAAAATGGCAAAAGATAGAAAATATAATAATCATATTCTGTCCAAATAATAGTGCATTTATAAATTATGGAATTCTTGAATTTCTGATTTTACATATTCCAATAGAATTTGGACAAAAAAAGATTGTAATTATGAATATTAGTTTACTAATGAAATTATATATATAATTAGAAATAATAAGAAAAGTATAAACATAGAAATGTAATCTTTTTATTAAATCATAATTTACATTTTTTACTTACATAAAATGCTCTATAGATATTGTTTTGTTATTGTTGTTAGGTAATTAAAATATTATAATTACATCCCAATTTAACTTTATTTTAGGAGTAATTTTAGTTACCTTACTATAACAATTTGTTATATGAGTAATTTTAATTACTGTACAATGACATGAGACATTATAATGCTATAATGTAACCATGTACTTAAATATTACCCCGATAGTTGGAATTATTTGTGCTTCTTATATCACAAAGTTTCAAGGGTGGCCACGGTGGTGCAGCGGTTAGAGTTGCTGCCTCAAAGCAAGAGGTTCTCCAGTTCAATCCTCGGCTGGGGTGCCTTCTGTGTGGAGTCTGCATGTCTTCCCTGTGGGTGGGTTTCCTCCATGTGCTCCTGTTTCCTCCCACATCCCAAAGACATACTGTAGGTGGATTGGACACACTAAATTGGCCCTAGGTGTGAGTGCATATGTGTGCCTTCTGTGGAAGGTTGGGCACCGGGCTGGCAACTCAACACTGTAAAACTCCACTGCCAATCATGAGTGGACGGTGATCCGCTGTGGCAACCCCTAACCGGGAAAAAGCCGAAAGAAAAAGAAGATATGAAGTTTCAGATGAGAATGTTATTTCTGATTATACATTATTGTTGCCTAGAAAAGCTTATGGTATGAATTGCTTTACTTTCAATAACCGCCTTTGTTTTTTTTCTGAATCTTTTGAGAGACTTTCTCTTCCTAAGTCTAGATATTTTCACTAAAAATAACATTTCTGCACATCTTAGTAGCAATTATATATTTTATATAAAAGACAATTCTTAAAGATATTTAACATAAATGTTTGCCTTACAATCAACAGTAGAAGCCCAGAAGTTGGTGGAAGCCTAGACTGAGTGCCTTGTCCACTAAAAAGGAATCTACAAGTATCTTCTAAATATTGTATGGTAATAAATAATACCCCATGTATCTTACAGCTTGCCCTGGGGTAACTGAACCATAGGATGATTGGAGGTGTCCATCCTCCCTCTTTAAAGAGCTGTGGAAATATACTTTGCTTGCACACATAAAAATAAAAAAAGGTTTCCACCAGAGGTTCACCCTACAACCTACAGTAATGCAGAGAAAGTTGATGCCACTCAGCTTGACAACAACCCTGTCAATCATGATGACACCAGCATTTCTACTGGCTGAGGCTGAGATGTCTTATGACACACTGCTGTTGCACTTGCTGTCAATCACAAAGACCAACCCACCTTACGATGTGTAATTTTTGTTATGCTTCTTGCCACATGTTGGCACATTTATCATTACTATTAACAATCCATCATGCACTGCTGTTGTATATCCATTTCATTTCAAACTTATTTAGGAACTGTGAAGTCACTGAGTTGGACTAAAGCTTAAGAAGATGAGTACGTATTGACAGAGCTCAGGGGAGGAGGAAAAACAAAGATGAGCATGCAGTCAAGTTGGCAGACAAGACATCTTGGAGAAGACTTACAAAACTCCAAAGGAAACCAAACGTGCCATATTTCATTGGCTATAGTGTAAAGACTCTTGCTGTGTTCTTTTCTAAATTCTTTGGGTAGGTACACTATTCAGAACACTATTTTAAGTCATCACTTTGGCCTCAGGCACCATAAATATTTATTTTTTATTTAATGTTTGACTGAAACAGTTGACTGATCTGAGTAGCCCTATTTATGCCACACCAAAATCAAAGTCAAAATACATTAAAATTCAATATAGAAGTGCAACAGTTACAAAGTTAGAGTATAACTGAATCAGTATGGCTAGAAGGTAAGCTTATACATAATACAACAAAGCATAGTAAGATTAAAAGCGTACCAGCTGGAAAATATGCAAAATTTACTGTTACATCTGATAGTGAATGTACAATGTTCATGGCTCACCTTTCCTCTGGTATTTGGAAGTTAATTATTAAATCAGTAACACAAGTTTCTGAAGCTGCAACTATTACACTTTGTAGCTTGCCTTATTTTCCAATCATTGGTTGGTTTAGTAGCTCTTGGCTGTAGGTCATTCTTAAAAGTGAAACTTTTCATCGAATATTTTCTTATTTGCCCATGTTAGTTTCCTGTTACCTTGCTTTCTTTTTGCAGCACTGGATATACTGTTTTAAGTTTATTATAATATACAGAGGGCCATAAAATGGGGAGGCAAATGTACTTACTATGTTTGTCACGTTTACTGTTATATTAGTAGTATAAAAACATTGTACCATTTTTTAAACATAGCCACAGCTCTCATACAGCATACATTTTAGTGCTAATCACTGTAAATATTGTGGTGCTTGAAAGCAAAAGCATTGAGATTTTGGTCTGTGAAGAAAAAGATTTTACAACTGATGTAGTTGCAGAAAGGCAGCAATCCATTTTATTTGATTGCATCAGGCCATCTTCAGGTAGTGTGTTTGACCTGGAAAGAGGTTGAGTAAGGAAACTGCCTGAATATTCATTTAGAAGAACTTTCTCAAGAATTCAGAAACAGACCCACAGCTTGTGGTAAGAGATACAGTAAAAAGAGACTTGTCTCCATGATGTAGTATTTTGTGACTTGTAGATACATTAGCTGCAATGAGAAAGGCCTCATTATCAGCTAATTTGAGTGTTTCTGAATCACTGTTAACTACCTTGACTGTTAATCAGCACTTTCCTGATGTAGTTAACACTAGCAGCCTGTACATCACGCTGGCAAAGGAAGGAACCCTCCTCATTCACTGTCCCACACACATATATTCAAACACATTTTGTCTAGTGTTCCTTCTTGCTTTGTACTGAAGCCTTCCCACTTCTGACTCTTACAAATCAAATACTGTTGCAAGCATTGGATCATTCTATACATTAGAGTTATATAATTCTTATTATGTAAGAACCCCAGCTACACTAATGACTTAGTTGATAAAGCAAGTTAATGCTTCTGCTTTCTCTATAAAGGATGCAAGGTTTGAACCTCCCTCCTTCACTTTACATTTTTTTAAACACACATCAGTTGTTTTTTTCACATATCCCTGATGTCTAGTGGTGGTGCAAAGGACTGATGTCATCTCTCTGATTTGGGAGCGTACACTGTTTGATTCTTTGTTAGTGCCTTTATAGCACACAGTGAAGAGTGTCCCTGGTGTCCCCCGTGTCTTTTGTGCTGCAAAACATTTTTTTTCTTCAGTACCTTTAATGCACTCTACATAGTACCCCTGGTAGCTAGTGTTCCCATACCCAAGCATAAGTGCCATTAAGGTGACCACAGTACACAGTTCTCCATACTGACTGGTGTTCCTTCCTATTCTTGTTACATTTAAGTACCATTAAGACGACCACAGTACACAGTTCTCCATACTGACTGGTGTTCCTTCCTATTCTTGTTACATTTAAGTACCATTAAGATGACCATAGTACACAGTTCTCCATACTGATTGGTGTTCCTTCCTATCTTTGTTATATTTAAGTGCCATTAAGGGATGAGATGAAGGAGTTATTCCTGGCGTCTAGTGGTCCCTCTAATTCACGTGGTCTTTGTTTTCTTTTTTTATTTTATTAAATTACTTTTAGGCCTGCTGTGTAGAGTATCCCTGATGACTAGTGGTTTCTCCTAATCCACATGGTCTTTCTTTTCTTATTTTTATTTCATTAAGTACCTTTAAGGTCTGCTGTATAAAGTATCCCTTGCATCTAGTGGTTCCCCTACCACAAAGTGCTGTTAAAGCATGATAATCTAAATTTATCCATGGTAGTTAGTGTTCCCCAACCCAATTCTGCAGGATTTGCTCATTAGTCTTTGGAAGTGTTGAGGTATGTTAGTCTTCCCAACCCACCACACACACACACACACACACACACACACACACACACACACACACACACACACACACACACACACACACACACACACACACACACACACCTACCCTATCCCCTAACTAACCCCCTCTCCCACTATGACCTCGCAGGCAGACACACACTCACACATGCATTCACATATACAGCCCAACACATATACACATGCAGACACACACACACACACACACACACACACACACACACACACACACACACACACACACACACACACACACACACACACACTCATCAATATTACCAGTTTGCTAAACTCTCAGGCATTTTACCTCTACAGTGATGGGTGAACACAGGCTTTTCGCTGTGTTTATAAGCATGAGAGGGCATACCAGAAGAATGTAGAGCCCTGGCAATCACTGACACACAGGCTAAAACAGCCCTATCTAAAGCCAAAAACACAGCTTTAATGGGACGGGAAGGTGTCCCAGGATGTGTCTTACACGAACTCCAAAATGAACTAATCCCTCACCTAAACACACTGTTCAAACTCAGCCTGTCTACAGGCTATGTACCCACAGAGTGGCGCACAGCAACAGTTATCCTGCTCCACAAAGGTGGAGCCACAACGGACCCCAGGAACTATCGCCCTATAAGCCTGACTAGCCTGGTCTGCAAGGCTATGGAGCGCATCATCATGGAACTCATTAACAGAGACATTGGGAACCTCCAAACATTGGACCCTACCCAGTTTGGCTTTATTAAGGGAAGATCATGCCTCCTAAACCTGGTGGACTTCTTTGAGACAGTTACCAAAGCTTTAGACAAGGGAAAGGAGGTCCACACAGCTTACCTAGGTCTCGCAAAGGCTTTCGACACCATTCCCCATTCTGGTATCACAGACAAGCTCACCAGCATGAACATAAACCCCTATGTCATGAGATGGGTTGCCAATTGGCTCACAGATAGAACTCACATGGTGAGAGTTGCAGGCTCTAGGTCCGAATCGAAATCGGTTACAAGTGGTGTCCCCCAGTGTTCAGTCCTGGGACCCCTTCTATTCGTATATACTTCTCAGAGGTACAGGAAGCACAGAAGGACAACTGCAAACTGGGGGCCATAATTGACTCTCCGGCTGATACAGACATCCTCCAGAAGGGTCTCACTGAGACGGATACCTGGTGTCAAAATCATGGTCTCAAGCTAAATGCCAAAAAGTGCATAGTCATCCCCTTTGGAAAAAACAAAGTATCCATGAACTACCACATATGTGGTAGTCCCCTAAATACAGAAAATGTAATAAGGGATCTGTGGACACAAGTAGATAGTAATCTCTCCTTTGATAATCATATTGCCAAGGTGGTTAGAAAATCCTTCTATGTGGCCCACCTAATCACAAAAAGGTTCACATCTAGAACAAAAGAGGTTATTGTGCCCCTCTACTCATCACTCATCAGACCCATCATAGAGTACAACACCCCATTCGGGATGTACCTTACAAGACATTTGCAACAGCTGGAAAGACCACAGAAGTACCTCACCAAGAGGATTACTGGCCTCAAACAGATGCCCTATGCAGCCCGACTGAAGAAACTCCAGCTGTACTCAGTTGCATACCGTTTACTCAGAGGTGATCTCTGCCTGACATACAAGACCATGTCTAACCCAGAATTGATGGACATGCTCCACCTAAAAAAAATTAATCCCAGAGAGCCACACGCTCTAGGGATCTAAATCTCACCACAACGATAAATAGGACTTGCTGGAGGGATAGATTCCTGTCCCAGAGACTCCCCATGCTTTGAAACAGGATTCCAATCTACATTAGGCAGAGCTCCTCACTAACACTCTTCAAGAGAAACCTTGATGAGTGGATGAGAAACAGAAAATTTACCCCGGGGATCACTGCAGTGGCTCTGCTGGACAGAGGTACAGGGAACCAATGGCTCTGCTGGACAGAGGTACAGGGAACTAATCTAAGGGGGCAGCGAAAGCTAACACATTCTGGCTAGGCCTACAGATGCCCTTGGGCAGATAGCCTAGTACTTTCCTATGAACCTATGAGCACCCTTCTTAATTAACACAGTTGAGCATTCTGTGAATAACTTGGCTGCATAAATGTTTTACTGCAGGTAGTTCTGGGGCAGTACATGGGTGTCATAGATGGAGCTGGGCTGTTAGCTGCATTTGACTTGCCTAATAGTAGCTACTTGCATTTCAGCCTAAAAATGTCTATTCTTGGGTATAGTGGCTAAACCTTTTTCAAACTTGTAAATGCATTATCTCAATATATTCAGGAGCAGCATTTATTTGAGAGAGTCTGGGCAGATTACAATACTAATGGCATGTGTGTGCGTGTGTGTGTGTGTGTGTGTGTGTGTGTGTGTGTGTGTGTGTGTGTGTGTGTGTGTGTGTGTGTGTGTGTGTGTATGTATGTATGTGTGTGTGTGTGTGTGTGTATACAGGTGTGTTGTATCTTTATCTGTGTGTTTGTGTGTATTTGTGCATGCACATCCTATCTACAAGAAAACCATTCATCTCCTAGGCAGTTTCTATCTCTCCAGAAGATGTTTGCATTGTGTATCTTGTGAACTTTCATTCCATCCAAAATTATTTCCCCTGCCTTGAACCCACTGAGTGCCAGAATAGGCTCTGGCTCCCTAATGACCCCAAACTGGACAAAATAGGTATCAGAGAATACATGGTCTGTAATGGCATCATATTTGCAAATGCACAGTTGCTTCAAGTGTCTCATGTAGATTAAAGTGGTGTTCTCAAAAGTATGCAAAAAGCAAGTGTATGTTCTGGGTCTATATTACTTCGTCGAAACAGCAATTCAGCGAACTGCTATTTAACGAAAATAAAACAGCAAATGTTCACTTAAGCGAACATTCACATCCACAAATGTGTTACACAGGAAAAGGAGTTACTTGGCCAACATGAGGAAATGCCCTTTTCCCCACTGTAGTGTGATCTTGGAGTTGGTATATATAAGTAGGGGGGGGGGAGCAGCCCCCTCCCACCTGTGTAGGTTTGATATACTGCAGTGTGTGTTACAGTGGGAATGTTGGCCAAGTCATTCATTTCCCTATGTAACACATTTGTAGATGTGAACATTTGCTTTTTTATGTTTGTCGAATAACAGTTTGCTGAATTGCTATTTCGATGAAGTAATATAGACCTGTATGTTCTATTTCCTAAATGCTCCACAGAAATATTATTCCAGTGTAGATGAGACAGTTAGAGTAACTGGAAATGTCATGCTTAAAGTAAATTATTTTGGAATGAAGATAAGGGAGAATTGCTATCCATGATGTGTAGCTGCGGCATCCCTCCGTAATGCACACTTTACTTATTTACTTGGTTAATTGGTTACTTGATTGGTGTTTTAATTGAGATAATGAGCTCACTGGAACTTGTGACTTATGGGGTTAGCCTCAATATCAAGTAATTATACGCAATGAAATTTTGAAATATATATAATAAAGACGCAATTACATCAGGTACAGTCAGTACCAAATATCTTGTGTGTCCCACACACCGCTAAGCATTAATTAATTTGGAAAAAGATAAACGTATACTAGAACCAGATATGCAACTGACTGAGTCTTGCAGACAGTATTAGGTGCCAGATGTCTAGTAAAACATGGAAACAAAATCAGTAAGGCAGTTAATTGTAACAAAGAATTGCATTTTATAGCCAGGGCATAAATAGATGAAGAATGCATAAGGAGAAACAGCAGAGATGTAAGCAATGCAATGCACGAATAAAAATGAATTGCATTTTTTACAATTACATTACAAATAGCTAAAGAGGATGGAAGAGGAATGGAGAAAAAGTTTCTCGAAGCAGAGGATGGAAAAACAAACTGTACTTTACAGTCTGGGCATGGAGTGGCAATTAAAGTCACAAACTAGGTGCAGAGAGCCAGTAGAATCAAATAAAGATAGAGTCTAGTGGGGTAACAAACAAACAAGTAAAGAAACAAACAGTATATTAAAAACACTGTGTGTGTGTGTGTGTGTGTGTGTGTGTGTGTGTGTGTGTGTGTGTGTGTGTGTGTGTGTGTGTTACAGAGTACCACTCTAAGAACTGATTAAAACAGTGATTGGGATTTATGTACTTCAGGCTGCCCTGAAGTTACATGTTATAAAATTTTGCAACTGTCCTTGTAATTTCATGTACCTGTGGTGACTACCATATTGAAGTATATCTTTTCCTTTGTCTGTTCTATTTACTTATATCGTTAATTACTCTTTTCAGATTCAGATTCTGTAGTGCATGTCATTTTATTCTGCTGTCAGTTTGTACCTAGTTTGTTCAGTAATAGTCACACTTTGGCTTTTTTAAGAGTTCACTTGCTGTCGTTTTCCCTCATGTGCTCACGTTGAGGTAATTCAGCCCGATCTAATAAGTGTACTGTTGTCTATTGTTTCTCATCTCCTTTCCCTTAGTCACAGATTTACTGCTCCATGTCCCTTGTTTTCAGTCTTCCTCACATTTACTACTCACTGACCTTTGTTTTCATCCTTTTCTCCTCACACATTTGCTACTACCTGTTCCCTGTTTTCACCCTTCTCCCCTCCTCATACATTTACTCCTCCCCATCCAGTGGATTAGGGAGATTCAACTAACCTCTGTTTCCCCATGGTAGAAACTCACTACATCTTCCGAAGGTATTAATGACCATAAAATGTAGTTTGTTGTTTATCAATGATCAGCAGTGCTTGTAAAAGTTAAAGCAAAGTAATTTTTATCAATATTAAAATGCTTTACTTTGCTACCCTTACAGTTCAGCTGTTTGTTATTTCATTATTATTAACAGTTTTGTGGCACAAGAAGTGCGGTGATTATGCTCCGATATTCAGAAAATGACAAATCAGTTAAGCACTGGCTGTGTGTTTGCCTGCATTTTTTCTGAAGAATATGAACTCTGAAATTCAAATGTATGTCACTATGCAGTGATTGCAATCCTTCATGATTTGTCTGAAAACCACAGACTGTGTGGGGAACAGACCAAACAAATGAGGCAAAAATCTGGACATTCTGTGAAAATCTGGACAATGTAGTGGCATGGAAGGTGAGTGTAAACATAAAGGACTGAGTTATACTGTCCTTCTGACAGTGCTCAATAAGTGCTTTACGACTTTGAAAGATGTCAAAATGTTTAGTGTTTTTTTTTTCTTTTTTTACTATAACTATTAGTATGTGGAGCAGATAAAGCTCCATGCACCGCAAAGAATTCTAAAATACCAGCTCATTGCTATTCTAAAACACACATGCTGTCTGAACAGCCCAACCAGAGTGTCTGTTGTAAATTGAGCATATACCAATGGAAAAAAATCCAGCCGCTGAAGTGCCATTGAAGGGCTAGAATTTCTATTGGCATAGCCTTATAGGATAGAGCAAAATACACAAAAAATTAGGTACGTTCTGCAAAAGTAAAGAATCAGAAATGTACCTGATTTTCTTTGTATTTCTGCACTCTCTCATAAAATCATGGCAGGAATGCAGATTCTCTTTTCTCTGCCATTGTTTCTCCTGTCCTGCATTAATATACTGTGCAAGCATGGGAATTTAAGTCCCATATACATGTGCAATACATCAGCAAACAAGAAAGAATGCGAAGAAACACTATAGCTCCCTTATACAAAAGACATTATTTTTAAAAAAGTAAGTAATTTCTTAATTAATTAATATAATTGTATAATAGCAATAATCCACTCATGTTTGTGGGTAAATCAGGATTTACCCAAGTTTGGTTTGTTTAATCACTTGGGCTTTGCGCTTATGATCAAACCATGCCAACTGTGGATAAATTCTGATATACCCACGCACAGTCATGGATTATTGCTTAATTATGATTTGGTTTCCAATCATAACCCTAAATTATGTGCTCTCTTTTCTTGGCTTCCATGTTTCAAATACATAATAAAATGGTTATGATTGGCATCCTGATTATAATCCTCTATATGTTTTACATTTTTTCACAATATTAACTGTTGGCAGTTTCCTGATGAAGCCTATTTACTTTAGAGATGAAAGTGCTACATAATATGAATAAATTCAATTAGTGGCTAACACATTTTTTCTTTGAATCATTTAGAAACATAGTAGCTTTTTCAGATTATATTATGTCTTCAACTATCACAAGTGATGCCTGTAACAACAGGTACATAACTTGCTTACGAGAGAATTGCTAATCTATAAACAATATTATTAATAGTTTTATAGGGGATAGTTTATTATGATGTGTGCATTTATTAACAGCTAGGGGGAGCATTTAAATGCCAAGTAAGTTGTGGTGCCAGTAAAAAATAAACTCTATGAGTACAAAATGGAATTTTCTGGCTATATTCATGAATTATTTGTATTTATATTTCTAGATTATTGGTTTTGGTTTTGGATGCTTCCCTGGTCCGGTTTGGCTTGATTTGTTATACACAAAAGAATACAGAGCGTATATAGATCACATCAAATCTCTGTCTCTATATTGTATTTCCCAAAGACTGTTGAGAGGTAATTTATGCCTGGCATTCAAGGCATCCTTGGATTGCACACTAATGGACCTTTTGCATTTCCACAGAATGAACTGCATCAGAACTATGGGACCTAAACGTTTCTTACAACATAAAAAGGAAATGTTGGTGGGACAGGTGTGTATCTCAGAGAATTCCCATTCTCTGGAATAGACTGCCCATTCATGTGAAGCAGAGCCATTCCCTAAACCTATTCAAGTGTAGCCTAGACCAGTGGATGGGAAATCAAACATTCACCCTAAGTCTAGCACCTATGTCTCTGATGGACATAGGCAACCATTAAATTATGCCCTAATTAACATACACCATTTAGAATAAACTATAAGGAGCAATAAGTTGTTGTAGACATTTGGGTTGCATGGCTAGTTTATAATGGCCCTAGTGGTCATTAGCCTAGTATACACCTATGAACCTATAATGTGTATGAACTATTACCCTCAATCTTGGAGACTAACCTCAGAGTAAGTTGCTTAAGGATTGATGCACTGTATTGTAGGTGTGTGTGTGTGTGTGTGTGTGTGTGTGTGTGTGTGTGTGTGTGTGTGTGTGTGTGCATGTGTGTCTGTGTGTGTCTGTGTGTGTCTGTGTGTGTGTGTGTGTGTGTGTGTGTGTGTGTGTGTGTGTGTGTGTGTGTGTGTGTGTGTGTGTGTGTGTGTGTGTGTGTGTGTGTGTGTGTGTGTTTGCGTGTGTGTGTGTGTGTGTGTGTGTGTGTGTGTGTGTGTGTGTGTGTGTGTGTGTGTGTGTGTGTGTGCTGTGCTTACTGAATGTGTTCTTTGGTAAACAGGTAGCCTCCAACAGTGTAGTTCTCTTGACCAATGGCCTTCATTCCAACCACCTATTCATACTTCCTACCTACACTGTCCACAGATTGCATCAAACATATTTAACGATGCCTCATCTTTCCTCCAAATACAGACTGATTGACTCCATTTCAACTCATATCAAAATAAAATTAAGTGCAAAAATGCTCTCCAAAAGAAAAGAATCAATAATACCCTAATACACTAAAATCCTCCTAGGAGGAGACATTGTCCCTAATCCTGGTCCCACCTATCACAACCAACATCAAGACAATTCCCTTCCACATACTACTCTAACCCCACAATGGTCTACCCCCACCCTGGTAATCTAACTTTTGAGGCCATAAACATTAGAAGCATAAGAAATAAAACTACTTTACTACATGCCAGGATTACTAAACAATAGCTTGATATTCTCAGTATAACTGAAACGTGGCTTAAACCCATCATAAATAACTCCAGAATTACATGCCTGGCTATAATATCATCCACAACGACCATATAAAGTGGAAAGGTGGTGGCATCGCTCTACTATTTCTCAACAACTACCACATTTCCCCTAAAACAAACCAATACCTAAATTCAGTTCAGCAGAGCTTCTTATTACTTTCCTGAAAATGAAGAAATATAAACAAATATATACTACTGTCCTTTATATCCTTCCTGTTGACAATACAGCCACACTAGAAGATATCCTACATTGGATATCCATAACAATTTCAGACGAAAGAATACTACTAGGCAACATCAATACCAACTGGCTGGGCATAACTGTTAACTCCCCTACATCTAGTATCAACTTAAATGGTTTCGCACAACTAATTAATAGCCCCACATTTTATAGCAAGACCTCAAACTCCTTATTAGACCAGATCCAAGTATCAGACCATAGCAAATTCACCACCACAGGTAAAATGGCACACTCTCTCAGTGACCATCTCTCAGTCTATACAACCAGATATCTCACATCTACTCATACAGCATGTTTCTAAAACAATAACAACCTGTCCAAGTTTATTCCAGAAATATGTATTACTACCTAAATAAATAATAAATAAAATTTAAATATTTATCTATTATTTATTTATTATTTAATATTTATAAGTAAATGATATTTATCTGTCTACTGAAACATCCTAAAAGTCCTCTCCTTAGATCATGCTGTAAATAAATTCAGTACAACTTTCCAAAATATCCTAAACAGCCTTGCACCCCCTAGAAGGGAAGAGACTAAAAGCAAATAATGCAATTTGGCCATCCAAAAAGAGTAGAATGATAATGCAGGATAGAGAACAAGCGTGGAAACAATGCCAAAAATGTAAAACCCCACAGTATCTTGGAAACGTCAGAATGCTCATCAACAGTGTTAAAAAACAAAGAAATGAAGAGAAAAGATATAATAACTTCCAGAACAGTAGTAAACACAACCCTAACAAATCCTGGTCAGCCATTAATGAAATCTTAGAACTCAGCCAAATATTTAGCTCCATTCCCACACCCAATAACTCACCACTCAAAACTGCAATTGAATTCAAGCTTTTATTTCATAGACAGTATAGCATCCCTAACAAAGGATTCCCCAACATCTAATCCAAATCCTGCTTTTAATCCTAACCCTGCACAACAGCCACATCACCACATCCACTTTCACCTTTAAAACCTGTACCCACACCCTATATAAAAACTATTTTTAAACAAACTCAAACCATGCCCTACTTCTGCTGATGTCCTTCCAAGCAAGTACCTCAAAATAGCAGCCGATAGCATTGCCTATCCTGTCTCAATCCTTATAAATAGGTCAATCCATGAATCCCACATTCCCTCTCTCAGGAATAAAATACACATTATCACTTTACACAAAGGAGGAAATTCAACAGACATCACTCACTTTAGACTCATAGCAATCTTATACTCCCTCTCAAAAATACTTGAAAAAAATGTATTCAAAAACAATTGCTAAGCCATATCCTGAAGGAAGAACTCCTATCTGTCACTCTTCCTATGTGCATTAAGAAGAAGTTGAGGCTTGGTTGTTCATTTAAGTAGTTTGTTGTATAAAATACATCAGGATAGATGGCAGGGACATTAAACTTAAACAAACTGACTGACTACATACTTGCATGCTCACACTCTGACTGCTCACTCAAAATGGCACTCGCTTGCACATGCTCATTACTTATATGTATGTAGGGTTGCCAGCTTTCTTTGTGGCTAAAACCGGACTAAGGTCACGCCCCTTGCATCACCCATAACCCCGCCCATTCCCAACCCTCTCCCACCCATGCCCCACCCATTTTGTGACCTCATCACGACATGGGAACGCCCTCTTTTTCTATTCTGGATGCCTGCTTTCAGCCGATTTCTCCCCAGTTGCCATAAACACAGTTAGAAACTCTCACTCTGCATACTGTCTTGTGCTTTATTCTACAGTTATTACAGATATTTGGATTTAATTTAAAATATTTATTTCAAATTTTATAGCAGAAACTACTGATACACATATGCCAAACAAAGCAATACAGTCTCACAGTAAAACAGACTTAGCATTAAAACTACTCTGCCTTTAAATCTCACATTCATCTAAACAGCATTGCACATTGTTTTCCCAAGTTTGGGATGATAACATTTTAAAATGTTCTAAGAAATGACAGTATTAACAGCAATCATATCTTACATCAATAACAGACCTGAAAATGTATAGCATGGTCTGAAAATACATGTTTAGTATAAAACAATACATAATGACACAATTGGTCTTGCAGCTTTGAAAATGAAGTGTAATATTGTATATTGAATTTTACCTCACCCATTCTTCGAACATCTTTCAGTAGTATTTATCATTTGTACCATTTTGAATCAAATTCTGACAGGTTTTGTGCTTCATTTTTAATGGGAAGTGTGTGTGACACTGATTCATTGCCATTCTATGTTTTTTTTATTAGTGTCGCTTTGGATTGCTTACTCTAAAACGGACACCATTCCTGTCACACACACACACTTAAGAAATGAACCAAATCCCAGATGTTTACTTCTTGCCAATCCCAAAGTATATACAATTATATAAATTAGCCACACAGGAACGATAACCTTAGCCACAATACTCAATAGGAACAAGGAAGGTAACAACTTCCTGGAACACTACCAAGCTTTCTGCATACACACCATCATTCCACTGAAGCAAAACTTGAATTGAGCAACTTCTGGGCATTACCCTCCCTATCATAGGCGACAACAACTAGAAGTCATCTCTGTTATATTATTACAGTCCCCATTGCTCTCCTTTGAAATACCACTGAGTCTTACCTTAACTGCATATGCTTTTGTGAAGCCTTGTGTGCCTATGCGCTACAGGACTGAACCATCAATCACAGAAAGGGAGTGTACAAAGTACACAAAGCTCATACCAATATTTTAGAAGAACGAACAATGAAGGATTTTCGCCACAAACTGTAAGTAAGCAACAAATGGAGAATGGAAGACAGGGACAAAGTGCCGTTGGAAAGGAGGCGGAAAACTAAACTGGACAAAAGAATGCAGATCAAGTGCTTAAAAGGTTAATGAAGACTGAATTATCCTCATGAGATATACAGAATGTTTAAACAGCACATGCAAAGCTGAAAAGGCTACAGAGCTATGTCTGTTGATGCAAAAGGAGAAAATCCAAGGAAAGACAAACCGTAGGCCAAGGAAAGACAAACAGAGCCTATAGCTCACGGTACTACTCATACCTCTCAACTGTACAGATTCACAGAATGTCTAGATTTTTACCTCAATTTTTTTTCATAAAACTGTGGTTTTTGGCAAATTTGTGGCATATCATTAAAGATTTCAGTTAAAAATAATGACATACATTTGAGTTTCAGGCTTTATACTCTTCAGAAAAATAATGCTAATTCAAAACCTGTTACTATATCAACTTTCTGTTACTATATCAACTTTCTAAGTAAAGTTTGTAAAAGAAATACTTAAAAAATGTCCTTATTTTGTGGCCTTTATCCCCCTTTTATGTATGGCTTTGTCCAGATTTCTTGTTCTAAGAGGTTGAGAGGTATGACTACAATCTAACATATGGATTGTGCAGACAATATTTAATAAGATTGTCCAAAAAAAAAAAAAAATCACAGGTTCTTACTCCCGCTTCCTTGAGACATCTCAAGCAAAAGATCAGGCAAGCATTGCAAGTCTAAAACCTAAGGAAAAGCCAGCAGTGAAATGTGACCCATTACACAGAGCTAAGAGCAAGAACTTAGAGAAATACAAAAATGTATTCCAAAACTTACATCCAGCACTTCTTGGTCACAATCATTTGAACTTCAAAGCCAGATGATGCCATTGAAATGGACCTCTATTGCAGCAGCACACCAGACAGAGTGGTGCTCAGCCATCATAATAGTATCCTTGGTGGAGTGACCTACTTGGGACATTCTTGACCAATGTAATGGAACACACATACAAGGAATTGATTACATTTTTTATCATATCCCTTGCATGAATCATTCAGAGCTTTTCTGTCTTAAGGAGAACAGATAATTCAGAAAGCAGAGAAGAAACTCGTAAAGTGAGACAGTGCTTATAAAAAAGCCACACATTATCACATGACTGCATTTAAAAAAGCCACAACACACATGACTGACTGCAGGTGTTGAAATCTGCTTCCAAACTACAAACTTTGCAGCATGCATCAAAACAGCATCTTTCTTTGTACAGTGTCAGAACAATACAATGACAAATGGACATAGTCTTAACATTAATTATAATAATCAAGTTTGTTCATCAAATGCATACCAGGAAAAGCTTATGAGGTAGGATGCCCTTGCTTACTTCTAAGCAAAGTAAACAAGGAAAAAGCCTGCATCTCAGCCTCATGGTAAGGGAATGAGCACTGCATTTAGACAATCTATCAAAGTCTAGATGATAAACAAGGCAGTTACTGTCACTGAGGTCACATCTGGAAAGCTTTATTCTGACCACAGAATCACTATGCAGTTCAGGCATCCAGTTGTTTTGCTTTTAGGTAGTCAAGTACAGTCTCAAGTTAAGTCTTTTCAGGAGCCTTGCCCTGGCTACACCTGCCCCCCCTCCTTTAATATACATACATATGGAACAGGTACACAACTCTGTTGCACAGGGTTAACAATATGCTTCACGAATCATGGAACTCACCCCAACGCTATAACCAACGCACGAGATAAAACACCTTGTTTACTGCCACTACGATCAAAGTTGAACTCTTGTTGCTCGCTTGCATAGTTGCATTCTGAAAATGCTGCCTTTAAATGCTGGCTTCTGCTTCCCGCTCGCACTACCAGAAGTGAGCTCCTTGAGCTCAATTCCGACAGGCTGGTAGCCCTGAGGGACCTGATGTCATTGCGCATGTGATGACATCAGCGTCAGTGCCGCAAAATTTAAAAAAAAAAAAAGTCCGGTTTTGAATGAAATTTCTAACCGGACAACTTTTCAAAAAAACGGACAGTCCGGTCAAAAACCGGACATCTGGCAACCCTATATGTATGTGCTGACTCACTGGAAAGTTTCTTAAAGGTATATCACACACACTGATCTACATCATACCTCTTTACTGAGCTATCTCATATAAACAATGATATACGAATAGACATGCAATTATACAGACACTAATAAAGAAAAACAACAGTCATGTCCAGGTTGACATGTATCTGGAACTAAGTAGTGTGGTTCTGCTTTGTCTCAACATAGGTTTCTGGGCAGGTGAACCGAGATGCTTATCACGTGGAATGTTTCTAAGATTTAAGAAGTTGAGAAAAAACATTGGTATTGTCACGTCTGGATTTCTCTAACAGCTGTTTTGCACTTTGAACTGCATGTTCAGCCAAGCCGTTTAATTGAGGGTATTCAGGACTATTCGTAGTATGAACAAAGTCCCATTCTTCTGCAAATCTCTTGAACTGCTGACTTGTAAACTGCGCACCATTGTCAGAAATAACTCTGTGTGGACTACCATAGACAAAAAAATGTCACTTTAATTTAGTATTGACAGTACTGGAAGTTAGGGTGGGAAGTTGGTCAATCTCAAAACAATCTGAATAAGAGTCTACTAACACCAAATAGTATTGACCATTCCACTCAAAGATATCTGTGGCTACTGTCGACAAAGGTAGTTCAGGAATCTGGCTTAAATGAAATGGTTCTTTTTGGTGATGCGGATTTGAACTATTACAGACTGAACAAGATGAAAGTACTATTTTAATATCTCTTGACATAGAAGGACAAAATACTAGACCTCTCACCATTCTTCTGGTAGAATCAGTTCCTGGGTGGCCATGATACAAAATCTTAATGTACTCTTGTTGCAAAGATTTTGGAACAATCACTTTAGGACCTTTCATGATGATACCGTTGTCTGACAAAATCTCATCTCTGTATGGAAAATAAGGTTGCACTTCTGCTGGTAAACAAGATTGCTTTGAAGACCATCATCGACTGATGAACAGGTTTAGCTCCTGGAGAACTGGATCTGAAGCTGTGTGAGTTCTGAGCTCATCAAGACATGTGGAAGAAAAATGTCTCACTTTCATAACCTAAAAATCAAGTTGCTCATTGTTATGTTGTTCTGTGGTCTTTCTGGGTGATCTGGATAAAGTATCATCAAGATAAAGAAGTTTGCCTTTAGTGTAAACAAGATTAAAATTGTACTTTTGCAATTTGAGCATCATACGCTGCAGTCTAGCTGAAACTGTATGCATAGACTTTTTCAAAACAGTGACAACAGATTGGTGGTCAGTTTTGATCTGGATAGATTGACCATAAATATAATCATGAAACTTCAAACATGCAAACACAATTTCCAAAAGCTCTTTCTCAATCTGGACATATTGCATCTCAGTCTGGGTAAACGTTCTCAATGCATAGGCGACTGGTCTATGCTCTTGAAGAATGACTGCACCTAGACCAAACTTAGAAGCATCACAGGAAAGAGTAACTGGTTTGTGAACATCATAGTAGCTGAGAGTTGGTGGACTAGCAATGTTCTGTTTCAGGGCATCAAATACTCTTTGGTGCTATTCTGATCATGACCAAATTACATCTTTGCATGTCAGCTCTCTTAGCAGTGCTGAAAGTTGGCTTAAATCTGGAATGAACTTGACCATACCAAGAAAACGTTGTAGGGCCTGGACATTGTCTGGAGCTGGCATCTCAAGAACTGCTGTTTGCTTGGAAGGATCTGGTTGTAAGCTTGAAATGGTAAACAAGTGACCAACAAAAGTAACTTCTCATACCCTGAATTTGCACTTTTCAGGACTAAGCTTAAGATTCACTTCATGTGTTCTTTCCAGAACTTTCCTGAGGTTTCTGTCATGTTTGGCTTCACCATTGCCGCCTACTAGAATAGCATCTACTATAATAGCACAGGGATAGCCAGAAAAAAATTGCTCTATCGCACTCTGAAAGACATCACTGGCAGAATTTATTCCAAATGGCATTCTCAGAAATCTGTATCTTCCAAATGGCGAACTGAATGTGGTTAACAAGAAAGATTTTCAGTCAAGCACAATTTGCCAAAATGAACTCTTTGCATCTAAGACAGAAAAAAATAGTGGTGTTTGGCATGAGAGCAGCAACCTTTTTGACTGTGCACATTGGATGATAAAATCTTTTTAATGTTTTGTATAGCTCTCTTGGATCAATACGCATTCTGATATAATCTGAGCTTTTCTTATGAGCTACCACCATGGAGGATACCTATTCAGGGAGTTCTTCTACTGACAAATTACTCCTAGTGCACCATTTTGTCTAGCTAAGCTTTGACTCTGTTCTACAAGGCTACTGGAACTTTCCGTGCTGGTCTGATAACTAAGCTGACCTCGGTTCTAACTTCATGGAGTACACAACTGGTAGTTTGCCTAGTTTGTCTGCAAAAATCTCAGCATACTCAGAAAAAATTGTTTGGGTGAAATGTGAGCTGTTGTCATTCAGGCTTACGTTGTGCACTTCTTTATTAATTGAAAGATGTCCCATTTTCAAACTGTCTCTGAGGCCTAATAATGACTGCATGTGTCTCCTGACTATGAAAAATTGCAAGTCATAGCTGTTCCCAGTAGAGTAACATGAAAGCACTACTGAGCTTTCAGTTTGAATCTCTTCACCACCATAAGCAACAAGCATCACACACTTTGTCAAATCAAGATGTTTTGCAGCTTTTACTCTAACAAATGTTTCTGCTGACATAACATTGCACTTTGAGCCAGTTTCTTCTTTGAGCTCTATGGGATTTCTATTAATCCAAACAATAAAAAAGATTTCATTCTTTGCCCACAAATCTACTACATTGACTGTTTCAACAACAACAGACACACCATCAACATAAAAAGTGGGGTTGCAGCTTTGTAATTGATTAACTTGCCTCTTGGAATGCCCTCTTTTAATTAAAAAATGTGCCTTATTTGATTTATAAAACCTTTTGAAATGATTCCACTTATTGCAAGAATAACATGGATGTCCAAAAGTTAAGCACTTTTCTCTTTTGGGTTTGTGATTTCCACCATAATTCTGACAGTTAACTATGAAGCTGGGTGAGGTCACATATTTTAACTTTGCTGACTCACCCTTATGCTTCACTAAGCATGCTCTGGAATTTGCTGGAAAGATTTGGGGCTTCCCAGGGACTGTTACAGGACCTGCAGTAGCTGCCATGTGCTTGGACCTGTTTCTTTTAACCACATGCTGCATACTATCTACATGAGTTTTGTTACTGTGCCTTCTGCAGCTATTCTCATTTGTAAGCATACTTGTGTTCCATTCTGTAAGCTCGTATGTCTGACAAATCTCAATGGCCTTAGTTAACCTTAAATCACTGTCTTGAAGCAAAATCTTTCTCACTGTGTCAATGTTAATACCACACACACCTGTCCTTTATCACCTCAGCTGTCAAATCCCCAAATCTGCACATTTTCGAATTGTTTCTCAAGTCAGTTATATATGCTGCAATGTTTCACCAGGCTTTTTATCCCTTGTATAAAACAAGTGCAATTCCATTGTAATATGTGTTTGGGGGTTGCAAAATTCTCTAAATTTACATTTTAAGCATTCAAGGTCTTCCCTTGTTTCAGCCAGTATCACTATATGGTGGTCTCCCCTTCCCCTGAAAACTCAACAGGTACATACACAAATTAATGCTCTCTTTCAATGGCCTCTGAACCAGATATATTAAGCAGAATAAATGCCTTGGTACATGCATGTTTGTCAGAAAAAGCAGCCTGTATGAAAATATTGCATTCCGCTCAAACACTCTCCAATTTTATGCAATATTGTTATCAAACACAAATGGACCAGGTCTGCGAAATCCTTCTGCCATGCCCAGAGATTATAGTAAAACACAATGTAAAATGCCCCTTGTAATTATGTACAAACATTCATCCACACCAGGTATTTGCATTAATATTCAAATGCACAATAAACTGAAATACTGTACTCTGAAAAATATACCTTGAAATAACTACACTTTGTGAAATATTCTTTGAGACAACTTTACTTTGCGAAATAACTGCACTGTAATACTGCACACACTTGCAAACACTTTGCACACTTTGGATACTTTGAATAGCTTTAGTTAATGAGAAAAAGTAGTACATAGTGAAAAATACAGTCATTTTCCCTTTTTTTGTACATTTTATGCGATTCAGATATTGTTTCAAACATTTTTGTAATTATTTTGAATATTTTTATCAATATGTCACAGTTTTGGACATTTTGTTTAATAAGAAATTTGTTTTGAGCATTCTGAGTGCTTTGTTTTATATTTATAGCAAAATAAATCATTTAATCAAGTTTTAGTACCTGGAATTTATTTCTGACCTGTTTTGCAAGTCATTTGAGCAGTAGGGATGATCCACTCCTGTATATTTCTCCAACTTTAACCAGTTGCCTCATGGCTGTAACTATGGATCCCATTCTGACACCATGTTGCTCTTCTTATGTGCATTAAGAAGAATTTGATGGATGGCAGGAACATTAAACTTAAACAAACTATCTAACTGACTGACAACATACTTGCATATTCACACTCTAGCTGCACACTCAAAGTGGCACTCTTGCATGCACATGCTCAGTACTTATATGCACGTGCTGACTCACTGGAAAGCTTCTTAAAGGTATATCACACACACTGATCTACACTATCCCCCACACAACACAACTTTAGTCCCTCTCACAGTACTAACACTGCACTTCTAACCTTTATAGATACCACCAATAAAGCTAGAAATAATGGCAGACTAGTCTCCTCATTATTTATAGACTTGTCTAATGCACTTCACATAGATTGTCATGGCAAACTTCTACTTCAAATGTCCTTACTAGGTCTATCTCAGCCCACCCTTCTACAGTTCAAAAGCTTCTTGTCCAATAGGTATCAGTCAGTAAAATGGCACTCAACCCTCTCTCCATACTTCCCAGACACCACAGTTGTACCACAAGACTCAGTCCTTGGTCTCATCCTCTTTAATGTTCTCACCAGCATTCTCCACACATCCACACAACACACCTTCCTAATACAGTACACAGATGACTTGACATCCATATGCACATCTGACAACCTGGTACATCTGAAAAAAAATAGTCAGGAAGCTTTAACAGCCACTGAAGCATGGCTTTGTAACTCACAACTCATACTCAACCCCCCCCCAAAAAAAAAAATTTCCCCAAATATCTCTTTCATGAAAAATAAAATTAAAATCCTATCTCTTAATAATACAACCATTGAAATCACTTTTCATTGCAAATTATTGGGGATGATAGTGGATGCTAACCATAAATTCAACCTGCATATACAAAATTCCATAAAAAAACACAAAAAACTAAGGATGCTTTACAGATCCAAAAACCTTCTCACTGATGCAACTAAAACTACTTTTGCCACTACTTACCTCCTCCTCTCATGACTTTATGGCACTCCCATCCTTGCTAACCCCCAGGCATCAAAAAAGCAAAACTTAAACAATGCTCTAATTGTTTGCGTCTTTCGGCTTTTCCCGGTTAAATTTGCAGGAAATACCCCTTTCAGAACCCACCACTGTATAGCACTAAAAAGGCTAAATTAGTTAGAACTACCCCAGTAACTAACATATACACAGCTTCCTACCACCTATAAAATTATTCAGCATCCATCTGCTTGTCTAACACTAAATATCATTCTATGCAATTACTTTCCCACTTGGTCATTATGATCCAATGACCAAAAACTCCTTGCTGTTCACAAATCTATCAAATCTGCTATCCATGGTCTGTACTCATACCATGTTGCTAAGGCCTGAAAATCCTTATCTATATCCAACAGGTCTGTAACTTCCATCCAGTCCTTTAAAACCATTCTAAAAGACTTCCTAGCCAAAATCTGTATCTGTTCTTCTTGCTCAACCCCAGAATGAACTATATTCCAAAATATGAAGTATCTACTCATATCTTACACCTCCTTGATCCCCCTTCTTCGCTCACTCCCTTACATGTACTGATGCAACATATTTTTCACCTGACACTCCACCATGCTATCTGCTGCAAGCAAATCTTGCTGAAGTAGAGGTGGGTGTAATATATTGCAGCTCTTGCAAAGCGATGCTATCTGGTCTACAACTATGGGCCATGACAGACAACAAAGAAGAAAATAATAACTGTACTCTACAATTTATATTTTTAAGTTGGAAATACCCAAGTTACAGAACTTCTAAACCTTGGGCATTTGCAGCTTTGCAGCAAAAGTATACAATGGGCTGTCAGTACTATATTCAGAAACACACTTTAGGCACAAACCTTTCAACAAGCTAAGTACAAATACTTTGCAAAAGATAGTATTAACTACACCTCAGAGCATCAGTGCTACATCTTAACATCAGATTGACACTCCATCTGTTTTGGTAGTGCCATGTTGTGCAGCATTGTCCATAAAACAAAAATCTTGATGTATCGTAGTGCCCCTCCTGACATTCCTAAGCAATGGAATTGTCCTTTGAGTAGGCCAAACACTTAGTCCACTATATTATGTATTTCAGCATGCATTTCTCTGAAGACCATTTAGTTATTTATTTTTATTTATTTACCAGAGAAGAGCACTGATCCCATTGAACCTATTTCAGTCTCAGCCCAGGGGTAAACACAACAGGTACATGACATTATTCACAAAGTAAAAACCACAATGTAATATATGCATGTATTATATATAGTGAATATGATGACATTATTCACAAAGTAAAAGACACAATTTAATATATGCTTGTATTATATATAATGTGAATATGATGACATTATTCACAAAGTAAAAGACACAATTTAATATATGCTTGTATTATATATAATGTGAATATGATGACATTATTCACAAAGTAAAAGACACAATGTAATATATGCATGTATTATATATAATGTGAATATGATGACATTATTCACAAAGTAAAAGACACAATGTAATATATGCATGTATTATATATAATGTGAATATGATGACATTATTCACAAAGTAAAAGACACAATGTAATATATGCATGTATTATATATAATGTGAATATGATGACATTATTCACAAAGTAAAAGACACAATGTAATATATGCATGTATTATATATAATGTGAATATGATGACATTATTCACAAAGTAAAAGACACAATGTAATATATACATCTATTATATATATACAGTGAATATCAGAACTGGCTTGTGGGTAGAAAGACAATAGATACATTACATTATCTACAGAGTGACTGACACAATGCAATACATACATGCATTATGTAGGGAACATGAGTTTTCCTTGATTGCTGTTTGTCCAGCTGACAACAGCATAAGGGCATTATCTCTGAAAGCCACTTCCAGCCAACATATGCAGTTCCATTTTCTCCAATGTTGTGTGACCTTGGAGATGGTGTGTGTATATATATATATATATATATATATATATATATATGTGTGTGTGTGTATACATTAGAGGGTGGGGGGTCTCCCCCAAAGTCCCCCTCCCACAAAAAAGCTTTAGTTTGTGTTCTCAAAGTGGCTTTCAACAATTTTTTTTTCAGTGCTTTGTCTTTCGGGCAAAGACCATTTGTTAAATAATCATGAATCAGTAATATACAGAGTAGATGTCAGCACCCTGAAAGAACCACAATGAAACATAGAGTCAGGGCAAACTGTCTAGAGAAAAGTAGGGTAGGAAAAGTTAAGTTATGTGACCACAGGGAGAGCAGTTGCATTTTCCAAGAGCCTTGTAATGTGCTTTAAGTTTGGATAAGCAAATGGGGAAAGAGGAATCATCTTTAAGGAAGGAAGTGAGAGATTTCCACATTTTGGAAACAAGGACTGAGAAAGAATGGTTTGTGCACTGAAGCCTAGTTTGGGAAGTATGGTGGTCAGGATCCGAGTGTTTAAGATTTTCAAGGCTGTATGTTGGTACATCTCTGAATAGTCTGGAGGTTAGTTGGGGAAGGTCTAATCATTCACACCTTTACCTTTGTTATTACTACAGGATATGGAAAGAAAAGGGGAGATCCTCATAGCCAAGAATGCCCATGGTCTGGATGATGCAGATGGGGATCATCAGCTAGGGTTCTAGAGCATATCTGGCATCACCTGCAAAAAACACACACACACACACACACACACACACACACACACACACACACACACACACACACACACACACACACACACACACACACACACACACACACACACACACACACACACACACACACACACACACACACACACCAACACTCCCACACACACAAAGACGCACACTAATCCTCACAGCTTCACCGTATTTACCTGTAGTCACAGTCTGAGCTGTGACCAGTCCCACAAGACTGACTGAGTTTATGCTACGATTTCTAGTGAGAATACATGGTTAGTTAGCTTCTTCCTGGAACTGCTGAATTTGCATGCAGCTTCCCAAGTGAGATCTGCTGCACCCACTTCCAGGGAATACATTAGAAGGACAGAGGCCCCTGAATTGGTTATGTTTACTGAGTTGTGAAACCTTCTGAAAAAAAAGATTCCTCATCATAGAAAGCCTTTGGAGCCTTTGTGAGTCCCAGGATGCATTACACTACCACGGAGTCTAACAGTAACAAAACAATATTATAGAAAATTAACTATCACCTTCCCAAGATAACATAGTTTAAAACCTTGCAGCAGACTTAATACCAAGAGTTAGAAAAGCAACTATATTTATTAGTAAAAGGTATACAAATTGTCTAAGTATTTAATGCACAGATTACACAAAACATACAGTCCATTAACATGAACAGGAAACATAACTTTAAGTAAAAAAATATATATAGGAAAGCTGGATAAATGCAATATGCCATAGGTAAAAATGTGAAACATGACATTTTGTATACTCTATGATTAAGGATGATTAATGGGTTTGCCACTCTTCATAAAACATGCTCACAAATCTTAGTTTATGTAGTCTAGAGGATATTCCACATACAAATAAACATCCTGTATATAAGCTGTTTAAGGATAATTTATATTTAATGAATTGCCAGCAATACTGTTCTTAATGAAAAATCAGCCAATGTATACAGTTTTATCAATCCTCGGGTCTTATTTAATGGCACCTATTCCAGTGCCCTATCAGCTCCTTCAATACTCCAATTCAAGAGCCAGACACTCCATACAGTAAGCAAGAGCCCTATCCTCATTCTTTCCCATCTAGAAAAATCTATCAGCACATCTATTCCTTGTGAGATGAACTTTAGTTATTGGGGTGAGTGAGCCAGACGCTGATCCTGATGAAGTACCTGTGTAATCCCTCCTCACAGATAACCAACACAAGAGGCTTACATAGTGTAATGAAGTGGTTCCAACAAATGAGTAGCAAATCCAGTGAACACAACAGATCCAAAGATAAACACTGGTAATACACAGTCCAAGGATCGAATAACCCTAGACATAAACCCCTAGTAAAGCTCCAATACTTGTGCAGTAGTAGAACAAGAATATGAAGCACCAGTGTAGTATATAAACAAACTTTATTCCAAGTACAGTACAAACAACTGGTTGAGTGCTTTCAAACCATCAGGACTTCATCAGAACCAGTAAGTGCTAAAAACATGAAGTTCAAATGCATGCAGTTGATTGAATAAACAACGCTAATGGTTGTCAGTAAATAAGTTAATGAAATAAATAGTAACAAATTCAAAAACGTTGTGAGTAAATACAATGCCTTAAATGAACAAGTAAGAACCTGAAAAACTAAAAATAAATGTCTTGTTGGTGTGTGATGAACAACAAATGAAAAAGCACTCTTTAAAAACATATAAGCTGTTTAAAAATACATAAGCTATTTAAAAATGCAAATCATTATGCTTAAACTAGTCCACGTGAAGTAACTCAAAGTTAAAAATAAAAAAATAAAAAATGTAAAGTGTAATACAGATTGATAACATTGCACATCATTCCCATTTCTCTATCAATGAAATCAATATTGCATATAAGAAAATTAATTTCTTTTTAGAAGATTCGTTGATCTAAGGTGTTATTACTGCTGACCTTTACAAATTTCTATGCATTTCTAAACCTTTGATACCAGCCATTTTCGGCATCCCAAAGGTTCATAAGGATATTAGCAACCTTCCTTACAGACTGATTGTGGCTGCTCATGGTTCTAAAATGGTATACAGTGGTGGTCTACATTGACTGTGCCCTGAAACACACATTTACTGGCACCAAGTTCAAGAATACCTAGTAAAACTTTTGGCAGGTTTGTCTGCATTTCTCCTCCCAGGATGGATGTGCTGCCATCAGCCACTCAGGTTCATTCTTCCCTGCCTGGTCCCACTAGGACAGTGCTGCTAGGAGAACAGTGGTAATCTGGGTTATATCCAGGGCTTCATGCTTGTACTTCTCAGGACCAAAGCTGCCATTACTTACTTATTCCAATCAGTTTGGCTATTTACAAGCCATATTTGCAGCGGCAATGAGCTGGATGTTACAGGTGTTTAAATGTAAACATGAATGAATTTCACTACAGAGTTATACTAGCAAATGATCCTGATTTCAACATAGAATAAAGGGGTGACATACAGTGGATATAAAAGTTTACACACCCCTGTTAAAATGCCAGGTTTTTGTGATATAAAAAAATGAGACCACAATAAATCATTTCAAAACTTTTCCCACCTTAAATGTGACCTATAACCTGTACAATTCAATTGAAAAACAAACAAATCTGTTAGAGGAAAAAATATAAAAAAATAAAAAATGTACAATATGCTGGTTGCATATGTGTGCACATCCTTAAATGGGTCTATATTATATGTTCAAAGAGACTTTTCTTCAAACATATAATCATCGACACCTAAAGAGCGAATGCTCTAAAGCATGAACAGCCATGTCTGTGAATTTTTTTCTCAGGGAAAGAATTCACGGGACCGTATACAAAAAACACAGACTTCAAAACCCTAATCAAGTGAGGGGCTTCAATCCTCACACCCCCCTAACTAAATATACCAACTCTGAGATCACTGTATATTCGGGAAAAAGGGAATTCCCGATAATGACAAACTGAATTTTTTCCCCGAGGAAAAATTCACAAACATGGCCATTCGTGCTTTACAGTGTTCTCTCTTTAGGTGTCGATGATTATATGTTCGAAGAAAAGTCTCTTCGAGCATATAATATAGACCCCTTAAACTAATACTTTGTTGTGTGTGCACACCCTTAAACAAATACTTTGTTGAAGCACCTATTGATTTAATTACAACATTCAATCTTCTTGGGTAGGAGTCTATCAGCATGGCACATCTTGACTTGGCAATATTTGCCCACTCTTCCTTGCAAATGCACTCCAAATCTTGTAAGGGCATCTCTTGTGCACAGCCCTCTTCAGGTCACCCCACAGATTTTCTATTGGGCTTAGGTGTGGGCTCTGGCTGGGCCATTCCAAAACTTTAATTTTCTTCTGGTGAGGCCATTCTTTTGTTGATTTGGATGTATGCTTAGGGTCATTGTCGTGTTGAAAGGTGAAATTCCTTTTCATCTTCAGCTTTCTAGCAGATACCTGAAGGTTTTGGGACAGAAGTGACTGGTATTTGGAACTGTTCATAATTCTCTCCACCTTGACTAAAGCCCCAGTTCCATCTGAAGAAAAGCAACCCCAAAGCATGATATGCCACTGTGACGATTGGGGAGAGATGGGCGAAGGCTGTCATCCTAGTCAAATGGAATTTGATACATAATTCTATCAACTGTATAAATAAATGTAAAATACAGGCTTGTATTTTTAAACATAAGAAACCGCTGTAAAATGTGAACTTGAAGATTGTTGCAACATTGCCATCTGCTGTAAGGAAAACCAAGCCAAGTATTTCAAATGTGTCTTTTTAAGTTGAAAAGATCTTATGAATCTTTAATGTTTTACCATTCGACTCCAGTGTGGCTGGGTGAAGGTTTCGTGCCCATTGTTTTAAGATTAAAGTTTATGACTAGAATTTAGATGTGGAAGGTACTTTATTGCTCTAGTTTCTGCTAGAATGTATATGTGAAATGTCTTCTATTGTTGTAAGTTTCTGTGCAGGTGTTAGATTGCTAAATAATGCAGCTTGCTTGTCTGGGAAAACCTAAGTGTCAAAAATGATGTAATTTGGGGAGGGACCCAGCAAACATGTTTGTTAGTAATGTTTAAATACTATTTCTCACAAGAGACTGCAAAGCATTTTGATCTGGATATCCAACTTATCAGTACTCTGCCTTATGCTCACATGTAAGTTTTAGCACTGTGATTTCTTGTAGGAATAGTTAAAGCTAGTAAAGATTAATTGGGTATTTTTCTTTGAAATCAGACCTGCCCTACTGTGTTATTTTAAGTTTCTGTGTGATCTCTGAACTCTTAAATATCTCTGTGGTGTAGTAGTTTTGTCTTGTGTTTTAATTATTTATTATTAAATATTTTTAAAACCTTCTACCTGTGGCTGCTTTGTGTAGAGATAAGCTCTAGAGTACATTGCATATTTATAGAGGTTATTGTAATAGGCCACTCTAAAGTAACCCTTGACTGTTAGTCATACAACCACTGGATAATAATATTGCACAGTAATAATTGGACACCCTTTTAAGGGCCTTTGAGTAGCTGATATTTATTAGCTGGTGGTGGCAGTAATTACTACTATATAGCCTGGGTAAAGGGGCACAGCTGGAGAACCTGTGCCAGCCTTTTTCCCAGGAGGGTCTGTGTGGTTGTATAACCTCTTCTCAAAGTGTGTGTGTGTGTGTGTGTGTGTGTGTGTGTGTGTGTGTGTGTGTGTGTGTGTGTGTGTGGTGTGTCAGCTACCTGGGCAGGGACACGAAGCACTGGTTGGACAGAGAGGGTACTGGAGGTTAGCCTGCCAGCTAGGCTGAGATCTGGACCCTATAGCTGTGCCAGTGGGGAGTCTTATTGGGGACATGGAGAGCAATGGAGTAACCAGCCCCAGACAGACTGTGATCTTTGTGTTCACTTAAGGGAAATTGTACTTTACTGTGTGTATTAGTTATCCTTTTCTCTTCTAGGAGACGACCTCCCTGGTGTTAGTGGTGAGGATGGAGGCTCCTTCATTGCTGGGCCAGGGCACAGTTGTCACAGCCATAACCATGTTTTACCATGGGGATGGTGTTCTTTTGGTGATGCAAAGTGTTGTTTTTGTGCCAAACATTACTTTTGGAATTCTAGACAAAAAGTTCAACCTTGGTCTCATCAGACCATAACATATTTTCCCACATGCTTTTGGGAGACTTGATGTATTGTTTTGCAAATTTTAGCTGGGTCTGGATGTTTTTCTGTGTAAGAAAAGGCTTCCATCTTGCAACCCTACCCCACAGTCCAGACATATGGAGAATACAGGAGATTGCTGTCACATGTAGTTCACAACCAGCACTTCACAGAAATTTCTCCTTCAGTGTTGCTGTAGGTCTCTTGGCAACCTCCCTGACCAGTTTTCATCTTGTCATTTTATCAATTTTGGAGGGATGTCCAGTTCTTTACAACGTCACTGTTGTCCCATATTTTGTTCACTTTTTGATGACTGTCTTCACTGTGTTCCATGGTATATCCAATGCTGTGGAAATTTTCTTGTACCCTTCTCCTGACTGATACCATTCAACAATGAGATCCCTTTGGTGCTTTGTAAGCTCTATGTGAACCATGGCTTTTGATGTAGCAGACAACTGAGTAAATGTCAGGAAGATCCTACTAGGACAGCTAAACTTTATTTGGGGTTAATCAGAGTCTCTTTAATTGATGGCAGTTGTGTACCCACAAAGACTGAATGCTATAATTAAATCAAAAGGTGCTCAATAAAGCATTAGTTTAAGGGTGTGTACACACAACAAAATATTAGTATAAGGGTGTGCACACTTATGCAACCAGCTTATTGTACATTTTTTATTTTTTATATTTTTCCCCTAACAGATTTGTTTGTTTTTCAATTGAATTGTACAGGCTATAGGTCACATTAAAGGTGGGAATGTTTTGAAATGATTTATTGTGGTCTAATTTTTTTATATCACAAAAATCTGGCATTTTAACAGGGGTGTGCAAACTTTTTATATCCACTGTAGTTTGTCAAAGTACTACTCCACGTGCCTTACAACTAGCCCTTCATTTCTCAAAAGGATTGGACTCCAATGATTGTATAAAACTAATCGGTGTCACTGACATAGTTGGATGTAGCACTGATTATGACCCATGTCACTTGAATTTGATTGCAGGCTTGGCCTGACTTGAAGAAGAGGTAAATGAGGAGACTTTGCATGCTTGTCTCTCCTCAGGAGGAGGAGGGATGGGAATCATGTTTTCCAGACATTCTCTGTATCAGAATTCCTGTTAGAGATGAAAAAATCCAGAATGCCAGTTGAATATATTTTGCATACAGAGACATGCTTTGCTAAGGCACATTGCATGCCAAATCTTGGACACTAATATAAATGTGCAGGAGAAGTAGGTCTTAGCTCATTTCCTCTACTGGAACTCTAGAAGTTTGTACTCTTAATTTCCAATGTCTGCATCCTGTGCCTTTTGCCAAAATCAAGTTATATCTTCAAAGTTCAAACAAATATTCATATCTCTAGAACCATAGGTGTTCAGCACAATCCCTTCTTTATATTTGCAGCATTCATTAAATTCTGAGTCTTAAATTCCATGTTTTAGTCACAATAAATACAGTAAATAATTTCTTCAATGTTTTAAACAACTTTACCACAGTAGACACACAAGCTGTACACATACATTTGGTCATTAAGCTGTGTGTTGCCACATAAGAGGTTTTGTGTTCCACAGCTGTTGATATATTTAGAAAAATAGGAAATGTATGACAATATAAGTAAATAGCACATGAACAATATTTAATATCTCTAGTTGTAAAACAGAGAGGTTGAGGATTAATGCAGTTGTATTGCCCATCATCTAAACTTTAAGAAAAAACTTTTCAATAGCTTGTACTTAGCATAGTTTTGTGGTTATTAATATAAATAGAAAGAGGCAGTATTAGATGTCTAAAGGCATCACTAGCATGTTTCCCATATTCAGAGTTGACAAGGAAGTGTCAGTACATGGACCGTGATCACGTTATCAATACTTACATTCACAGGACATCTCCTGCCTCTAACAGGGCAAAACGAGACAGGCCTGAGATACAGTTAAGAGATGGCCTCCAATCTGTTAATATTTGCCTTATAGGGAAACACAAGGATAATACTGTTTTATAAATAACTTTGGATTTGTCCAGAGATGAGGGAAATATCGGATAAGTAATCTGTCCCTCCAGTGTGTCTTATTTATTTGCTTTTTCAGAATCAACACTGTAGTTTGAGTGCTTGTGAAGCCATTTCTTTGTAGTGGTGTAGGAAGTCAAGGGAGGGTTGGATCCTTAATAGCAATGAATGCTAAACATAAATTACCTTGAATAAGTGTTTAATGGGCAATGTACAGCGATGGAAACATTTTTTCACCTTACTTGTAGTTGCTGCTGAGAGTTACAAGCAAAGCCTCTGATAATCATATCTATGACAATATTGTAAACTGTTGTGTCTCAGCCAGAATGTAGTAATTACATATATATTTTATTTTTCTCTTTTTACCATTAAGAATAACATTTGATATCACTGCAAGTGTTTAACCAAAGATACACAAAATACCCTGATTCTGTAGAAATGAGAATATAGTCATATCTATAGCTAGAAAATGAAGATTGGCCAGGCTGAAAATGGCCCACAAGGGCAGTTAGCCCAGTACTAATCTATGAATCTATGAATCTATGAAAACAATGGAAATTAGTCATTCAAGTATGAATTGCATAGGTCTTTTTCTAGACACCCCCACTTCTTCACTATGTCCAGAGTTCATTGATTAGAAACATATCTTTCTGCTTAGTATTTGCTGTATCACTTTGCTCATATGGAATATAAACTACTGTAACAACTGTGGTTAATTGAACTCCCTGTTCACAAATTACCATTTATAATTTATAATATATTTAATAATCACTGAACACAGAAGGTGTTATAAGAGATCTAGGAACACAGGTTGACAACAGGCTCTCTTTTGACCACCACATTGCCACTGTGGTCAGAAAGTCCTTCTGTGTGGCACATCTCATTACTAAGGGTTTTGCATCCAGGAAGAAAGAGATCATTGTCTCCCTCTACTCTTCCCTCATTAGGCCAATCATCGAGTACAATGCCCCATTTGGCATGTACCTCACCAGACACCTGCAACAACCGGAGAGGCCGCAAAAGTACCTCACAAAGAGGATCCTAGGCCTTAAACACTTGTCCTATATGGACAGATGCAGAAAACTCCAACTATTCTCTGTCTCATATCGTCTACTTAGAGGCGATCTCTGCTTGACTTACAAAGCCATGTCTGACCCAGCTCTGTTAGACATGCTACATCTAAAGAAATCCCAATCTCTCCGCACCACACACTCCAGAGACCTCAACCTCATTACCATAATCTACAGAACATGCTGGAGGGTTCATAGGTTCAAAGGTTGGTACTAGGCTATCGGTCCTAGGGCCTATACAAGCCTAGCCATAACAATTCCCTGGCTATTTCTTCCCATGCTATTTACTTCCCTGGACCCCTGTCTAGCAGGGTGACTGATGTGATCCCCGGGGTGAATTTTCTTTCTCCCATCCAACAGGTTCAAAACCCAGAGACTGCCCATGTTATGGAATAGACTTCCCATACATGTTAAACAGAGCACCACACTGGCCCTCTTCAAGAGAAATCTTGATGAGTGGATGGGAAATAGAAAATTCACCCCAGGGATCACTCCAGTAGCTCTAATTGACAGATGCACTAGGAACTAAAGTCAGGTGGCATGATGCCAGGGTAATCCTATGGGCTAGGCTTGTAAAGGCTCCAGGGCCATTAGCTTAGTACACATCTATGAACCTATGAACCTATGAACCATTGCTAACATCTACAACTGGTATAAGTAAGTACCACCTTGCTCCCCTTTTATTTATGTACCACATCTCTCCAGTGCCTTTTGTTACTGTCTGTGGGGTATTTGACTAAAAGATTGTCAGACTAAAGGACTTCAATTCCAGGAAATGACTATCTTATCTTTTATGGTTATGAGCCTCTTTCACTGAGATTGAGAACCAAACTCCTTGCACATGAGGTGTAATCCGAGGTATCTGTGCTTATCCTTTGATTCGATGAGAAAGGGAGAAGAGATTTGTGTTTAGAGATAACTGTAGAATCCACCACTGTAACTCCTTGAACAAGGATGGTGCCAGAAGTGGAATGCTAGACTCTATTGGTCTGTAATAGTTTTTCAGAGTCTACAGATTGCTTATGCATCACAGAATTTTCCTCATATAGAATTTGTGCCAGAACTGCCATAATGGCAGAAAAGGACATCAATTCCAGCATCTTCAGTTATTTTCTGGCTTTGTTTTAGAGTCAGATTGTTAAAAAATCCCGTTTTCATTTGAGTTATATTCTGTGTTAAAGAGATAATTTACACATATGTAGCCAAAATACTATCTATAAAAAACAGTGCATTTTCTCTATAAACTCTGTGCGACTAAGGAGGCCACAAGATATTGATAATTCTGAACTTGTTTCTGTCTCAGCAGAGCAAATATTGAAGCTAGACAGATTGTAAGTATACTGCAGAAATGTTTAAAGGCAAGGCAGTAAACTGAAATCAGGAGTGGTCCTCCCTGAATCTTGGAAATGTCATGTAGGTCTAAACACAGTACAGAACACCTTGCTGCAGGTGACTCAAGAGGATATACAAGGTTAAAATCTTGAACGTTTTTGTTTATATTTTATCTTGTTTAGTTTTCATTAGAGTTAACAGATATTTCAAATGCTTTCCTTTTTCTGAGACCAGGAAAAAAATTGTGCAAAACCCTATTCCTTATGCTGTATGTAGGATCAGTTATGTTACATGGATATCCAGAATATTCTGAAGCATAGTCATTGTCATAGGAAGTTAATGTTCTGGAGTAAAAGGGATAGGACATGGTATTGATTTGTTACAAAACTGTACTGAGTGCTAATATCATCACACAACAGTGGTGCACAAAATGAGAAAGCTTTCCTTTCGTTTACACTGTGTGTAGGAAATGGTGGGTGAAAATATTTTAATGCTTGTATTGTTTTACTCTTTCCTCTGCCTGTTTTAGCTTTAGCAGGACTTTTAGAGATGGTGGGCTAAAAAGAAAAGGCTCATCAGTGGAGGTGAATTTAGGATTCTGAGTTATACATCATCAAAAAAGGTTGATTTATAGCCATTCGTGTCTCCTAATAACAGCACCGGAGGTAGCACCTCTAAACAATGCACTCCCAGCATTATAACCACGTTTAACAATGTGGGACTCAAACCTTTAGTTGGTGTCAGTACTGAAATATTTTCTGTTATGTCAAATAATAATCTTCTTGAAAATATTAGACGTATTATACTATATAAGTCTAATAATTAAGAGGTCTGACACAGTGTAGATGAATATATGGCTCCCTATTGAACTATTAGATTGGAAATGCACGGGAAGAGCAAATCTCGAACTTCACTCTTTTCCTTTAAACATCTTTTAAGCAACGGGTTGAGTCCTCCTGCACCCCCTGAACTTAGATATGCTAAATCTGAAATCACCATGCCTGGGAGAAAAATGAATATTCTGAGAAGTGGTCAGGTCATCTTAGACTTAGTGTATGTATATATAACTCCACTTTTTGGCCATTCAGTCTCTATGTTTAGGGATTTGCTCTAGTGGGTCCAGACATTTAAAATGCTCACCTGAATATACACCTGTTAAATAAAATGGTGAAGAGCCTTCAACTTCTTAGATCAAAAATTATTGGTGAGATGTACAACTTCTTGTCTTTGTGTGGCAGTGGGGGATGCATACTGTGCAGTTTGCTGAACAGTTGCCTCCTTTAAACATATGTTATAAACACATATATAAGAACTGTGTGTCTCACCCAGTGTCACCATTATTTATTACATAAACAGCAAGTCCTACTTACCTAAATGGTAAGAACACTCCTCTCCTCACCCTAAGGTTTTGGGTGATTTTATAACTATGTCATATTTATTGATTTGTTTATTCACTGGGGTAGTGCACTGATCCATACTGACCAATTTTAGGCTCAGCCAGATTAAATACAGAACATTACAGAAACAACAAAAAAGCAGAAGTGTGAGCAAAACCAAATAGATTAGATTACTTACAGAGAAAAAACTGTATATGTACATTATAGCAAACAAGCAGAGTGTACTGTACAGCATTTACATTAGTTTCTATGGGTCAACCTTCAGTAATTCTGTGAGAGGAGAAGCAGAAAGGAAATTGGTATAATGTGTTAGATAATATGTCCTGTGCAAGACCATTTGGCTTGGATGAATAGGTGCTTTTTCAGTTGTATTCAAAGTTTGGAGTTAGTGTTGATTTTCTTTAGGTCAGTGGGGAATGCTTGCCAAAGAGAAGGTGTCTGAAAGGAGAATGAATATGCAGTGCTAAGGAGTTTGATTCTAAGGGTGATAAGAGTTGATACGGCCTGTGGGTAAAGTCTCAGGTAGTAGTGCTATGTGGTTTGGTTTTATGGGTGATAAGAGTTGGTGTGGCCTGTGAGTAGTGTCTCAGGTGGTAGTGCTATGTGGTTTGGTTCTAACAATGATAAGAGTTGGTATGGCCCGTGAGTAGTGTCTCAGGTGGTAGTGCTATGGAGTTTTGTTCTAAGGGTGATAAGAGTTGATGCAACCTGTGAGTAGTGTATCAGGTGGTAGTACTGTGGAGTTGGTTCTAAGGGTGATAAGAGTTGGTACGGCCTGTGAGAACTGCCTCAGGTGGTAGTGCTATGGAGTTTGGTTCTAGGGGTGATACGAGTTGGTATGGCCTGTGAGTATTGTCTCAGGTGGTAGTGCTATGGAGTTTGGTTTTAAGTCTGATAAGAGTTGACATGGCCTGTGAGTACTGTCTCAGGTGGTAGTGCTAGGGAGTTTGGTTCTAAGGGTGATAAGAGTTGGTACGGCCTGTGAGTAGTGTCTCAGGTGGTAGCGCTTTGTAGTTTGGTTCTAAGGGTGTGTGAAGGCTGATAGAGATGGGTGAAGGCTGCCAGCCTAGTCAAATAGATTTGGTACATAATTCTATCATTTGTAAATACTGTGAAATGCTGAACTTAAAACAATGTGGCAACATTGCCCTCTCCTGTAAAGAAAGCTAAGTCAAGCATTTCTTGTTGATCCTTTGAAATTAAAATTACTTTATGTCTGTTCCTTTGAAGTTAGAATTTGGAGTCGATGAGTCTGGAATAAGCATCCTGCCTATTGTTTTAAGGCTAAAGTTAATGACCAGAATTTACATGTGGAATGTCTATTATTGCTCTAAGTGTAAAAGAATGTAAATGCAGTTTCTGTCAGCCTGGGAACACCAGGAAAGTGTAAAAGATGATGTAATGTTTTATCAGAACTGCAGTGTTGATTTAAACAGTGAGAACCAGAAATTATTAAGCATTTTTGACTTGACTATCCAACTCACAGCACTCTGCCTTGCTCTATAAGTAAGGTAATTCAGAAGTGTGTTTTCTTTTAGGAATAACTAGAAATTAGAAAGTTTAGACTAAGTGTTTTTCTGTGATGTCAGAACTGTACTACTGATTTATTTTAAGTATTCCTGTGTGATCTCTGAACTTTTGACTAGCACTGTATAGTAGAAAGTATTGTCTTGTGGTTTTAATTATTTATTATTAAATATTTTAACACCTTTTAACTGTGGCTGGTTTGTGTAGAGATAAGTTAAGCTCTAAGAGTACATTGCATGTATATAAGGATCTTGTACCAGGTCACTCTAATAAGCCTTGAGACTGTTTAGTCACATCTACCAATTGGATAATAATATTGCACAGTAATAATTGGACACCATTTTAAGGGCCTTTGAGTAGCTGATAATTATTAGCTGGGTGGTGGCAGGGTACTACTGTATAGTCTGGGTAAAAGAGGCACAGCTGGAGAACCTGTGCCAGCCTTCCCCAGAAGTGTCTGTGTGGTTATATAAACTCTTATCTCAAAGTGTGTGTGTCAGTTACTTGGGCAGAGACACGAAGCACTGGTTGGACAGAGAGTGTGCTGGAGATTTTAGCTTGCTGAGCTAGGCTGTGATCTTGATACTATAGCTGTGCCAGTGGGGGAGTCTTATTGGGGATCTGGAGAGCAAGGGAGCAACCAGCCCAGGACTGACTGTGATCTCTGTGTGCTCTTAAGGGAAATTGCACTTTACTGTGTGTATTTGTTATCCTTTCTTCATATATGAGACGCCCTCTCTGGTGTTAGTGGTGAGGATTGTCGCTCCTTGATTGCTGAGCCAGGGCACTGGCATCACATTTGTGTTTGTCAGCAGTGGGATATCCACATCACATATTAATTAGATGGCAAATACTAATTGGCTTGTAGTGGTGGGGGTAGAATGAATCGTGTAGCTTGTGTACAGTGAGCTTTGAAGGTGTTTTGTACTCTAAATCAGCCATTCAGTGAATACTCAGAGTTCAGATCACAATTGTTTTATTTCTTTTGTTAGCTTAATTAGTCAGGGTGAGCAGGCAGCATGTCAGCAGAGGAGTATGGAAAGCTGACAAGGAGCCAGCTGGTGGAGATGTGCCAGGCTAGGGGACTGGTGCATGGAAACCTGACTAAGGCAGACCTGATTGCAATCTTGGTTACAGCTACATCAGAAAACAGCAACCAGGAGGACAATCAGACTGGCAGTGGAGATATAATTCCCTCAGAGAATGGACAGCTCAACCTTTCTGTAGTGGACTTAAAAATCCAGCTGGAGCTAAAGAGACTTGAGTTGGAGGCCAGGCATGTGGAATTAGAAGCAAATGAGAGACAGCAATGTTTGCAGGCTGAGGAGATTGAGAAACTGTTACATCTGCAATCTGAGGAACAAGACAGGCAGGGGCAGAATGAGAAGGAGATGCTGACTCTTCGCCAGAGTCATGGAGGTAATGGGGAAGGGAAATCCTGGACCCAAGAACCACAAAAGGTCAGTAAATTTCTTCCGCAGTTTAAAGAGGGGATAATTTTGATAGCTTCATTCATATGTTTGAGAGGGTATTTAAACAGTATGAAGTTGACCAAGGGCTCTGGGTACAGTTCCTGACCCCCTTACTCCGTGGTAAAGCTGTAACTGTTCTGTCCAAAATGTCTGATGCTGCATGTTTTGATTATACTGCTGTAAAGAAATGTCTTTTAGAACTGTTTAAGCAACACCTGAAACATATAGGAAAAAGTTTTGTGAGCATAGATGCAAGGCAGATGAAAGTGTGTGTGAATATGTTGCTGAATTGAGCACTTATTTCCATAGGTGGGTGAGTGGATGTCAGGTCACCAGTTTTGAAGGGCTGGCAGACCTTTGGTGAGGGAACAAGCCCTTAGCACTTTGCCTGAGGACATGAGGATTTGGTTAGCTGATAGACAATGTACTACTTCAGATGAGTTGGGGAAGAAGGGAGCCTATACCTGGCAAGCAGGGCAGCCCTGTACAGGAAGGGGACCCCCAGTACTGCTCATGGGTCTAAAGGAACCCTTGGTGGGCAGCACAGACTGCCACAACAGAATCCGCCAGTAACAGGGGAAGCCACTAGTCCAGGTACATGTACAGGAGCTAGGGTTAAATGTTTTGAATGCAACCAGTGGGGCCATGTGGCATACAGGTGTCCACGGAGGCAAGGTGGGGAACCAAAAGTGAGGGAGCCAGTATGTGGGAAAGACAAAATGCCAATAGTAGGTTGTCTAGGGACAACAAGGGTACCAAACCACCACCAGATGCTATATCCTATTGTAGTGAATGGCAAAGAGGCCATTGCCAAGAGAGACACAGCCACTGATATAACCATTGTAAAGCCTGCAATGGTTACAGAGGAGCACTACTTGCTTGGGCAGTCTACTCCAGTCCGGGCTTTAGGAGGGATCCCATTCCAAATACCTTTGGCTAGGGTTCACCTTGACTGCGAGGGAGGAAAAGGAAGCCAGCAAGTAGGTGTGTTTGAGGATATACCTGCAGATGTCCTGATTGGGAATGATTTTGATAGTGCAGTACCCTGTGCTTGTGCAGTTATACGCAGTCAGGCTTGGAGACAAGCATGTGGGTCTGGTCGCCTGGGGGAGACCCAGACAGACTGCATGCTTGCAGCCAGGACTGGTGAGGTGGTTGCTTCAGGGAGGGCGCTACTCTGTAGCAGTGAAACTGAATGTGAGCCACAGCTGCTTGTGGGTACTGATGGACCCTTGGACAGAGTGACTGCAAAGGTAGTGGTGAGTAGTAGTACCCAGGCTGACAGTGAGGCACCACTGTCAGAGGATGCCAGACTTCCTGTGGAAGGGGAGCTGGGAAGGGTTACAAGGAGAGAGTTTAGACAGGCTCAGCTCTCAAACCCTACATTGCAAGGCCTGAGGCAGGTAGCTACAGAGGCACCTGATTCTCAAGGAAAGGGGAAATCTGTATAATGGGACAAAGAGCTACTATACAGAGAGTGGACCCCTGAGGGAGGGCTAGAAGGTGAGGGAGTACAGCAGTTGGTAGTGCCTAGAGCCTACCATCTGGCACTTCGAGCCATAGCCCATGATATTCCCTTTGGAGGTCATATGGGCATAAAACGTACGAAGAGGTGTATTATGCAGAACTTCTATTGGCCTGGAATTTCCAGAGATATAACAGGGTACTGCAGGATCTGTGAGCAGTGCCAAAAGGTAGGCAAGGCAGGAGACAAGGTAAGAGCTCTTTTGATGCCTTTGCCTGTGATTGAGGAGCCATTTCAGAGGGTAGCTATGGATATTGTGGGTCCTCTGTGTACCCCAAGTTCCACAGGGAAAACGTATATCCTAGTGTTAGTGGATTATGCTACACGATACCCTGAGGCAGTGGCTTTGTCCTCCATTGAGGCAGAGAAGGTGGCAAATGCTTTGTTAGAGATTTTCAGCAGGGTAGGTTTCCCAAAAGAAATACTGACTGACAGAGGTGCCAATTTCATGTCAGACTGTTGGCTTATCTGTGGAAGTCATGTGGGGTGAAGCACATGAAGACCACCCCCTACCATCCCCAGACTAAAGGTCTTGTTGAGAGGTTAAACTCTACAATCAAGTCCATGCTGCGGGCATTTGCAGATGAGTTTAAGAGGGAGTGGGACAAATATTTGCCCCATCTGTTGTTTGCTTACAGAGAGGTTCCCCAGGAATCCACAGGTTTTTCACCATTTGAGTTGCTGTATGGGTATAGGGTGAGGGGACCTCTAGATTTAATTCAAGATGAGTGGGAAGATGAGTGCAAGTCTCACAAGGTGTCTGTTGTGGCTTACATCCTAAACCTCAGGACAAGGCTCAGGGAACTAATGGGCTTGGCCCAGGGTAACCTGGCAGAAGCCCAACAACAGAAAAAGGTGTGGTGTGACAGGAATGCTCAAGCTAGAGAGTATGCTGTGGTGCAGCAGGTAATGGTTCTCATTACTGTCAGGTACAACAAGCTGCAAGCAGCTTGGGAGGGACCCTACAAGGTGGTAAGAAAGGTAAGTGATGTTAACTACATTGTGGAACTGCTAAGCAGTTGGCAGGGGCACAAATTGTACCATGTTAACATGATGAAACCTTGCTATGTTAGGGAGGCCCTTGTGCTGAGCATTTGCAGTGGATTGAAGAAGGAGTCTGAGGGAGATCTGGGGACTGATCTCTTCAGTGAGGCTCGGGTTGACACCTCAGTGGAAGGGGTAGCAATGTCCCAGCAGCTATCTCCTACCCAGGTTTGAGAAATCTGAGCAGTGTTGCAGGAATTTGGGGACATGTTCACTGGGAAACCAGGGTGCACCCACCTGGTGCAGCACCAGGTGGATACATGACCCCAAAGGCCTATTAGACAGGCATCTTATAGAGTGCCTGAGAGAGTTAAACAGACCCTGAGGGAGAAGGTACAGGAGATGTTAGTACTAGGGGTGATTCATAGGTTCATAGGTTCATACTAGGCTATCTGCCCTAGGGCATTTATAAGCCTAGCCAGAATGTGTTTGGCTTTCGCCACCCATTTTAAATTAATTTTACTATGCCCTTTTTTGAGGTTAGTATACTGTGCCTCTGTCTAACAGTGACACAGAAGTGATACCCAGGGTAAACCTACGATCTCCCATACACTCATCAAGATTCCTCTTGAAGAGAGTCAATGAGGGACTCTGCCTAACCTGGACTGGGATTATGAATCTGTCCCTCCAGCATGTCCTATTTATTTCAGTGCTGAGGTTCAAGTCTCTCGAGCGTGTAGCTTGATGGGATTTGGATTTTCTGAGGTGCAGCATGTCCATTAATTCCGGGTTGGACATGGCTTTATACGTCAGGCACAGCTCGCCTCTGAACAGGCGGTATGTCACTGAGTAGAGCTGGAGTTTCTTTAACCGGGCAGCATATGGCATCTGTTTGAGCCCTTTGATCCTCTTGGTGAGGTACTTTTGGGGTCTTTCTAGTTGCTGCAGGTGTCTGGTAAGGTACATCCCAAAAAAGGCATTGTACTCAATTATGGGCCTGATGAGGGATGAGTAAAGAGGCACGATGACCTCCCCTGATCTAGATGTGAATCCCTTCATGATTAGGTGGGCTATATAAAATGTTTTTCTAACCACTTTGGCCACATGGTTGTCAAATGAGAGATTGCTATCAACTTGGGTCCCCAGGTCCCTAATTACTTCTTCTGTACTTAATGGATTCCACCTATGTGGTAATTTGTGGGCAATTTGTTTTTGCCAAAGGGGATGACTATACACTTTTTGGTGTTTAGCTTGAGGCCATGGCTCTGGCACCAGTTGTCTGTTTCTATGAGGCCCTTTTGGAGGATACTTGTGTCGGCTGGAGAGTCTATTATGGTGCCCAGTTTGCAGTCATCTGCGAACTTGGTCAGCCACAGTCCTTCCGTGTTGGCCTGTACCTCCGAGAAATATATACCGAACAGGAGAGGTCCCAAGACTGAGCCTTGTGGGACGCCACTTGTAACTGGTTTGGAGTCTGACATGGCTCCAGCAATTCTAACCATGTGGGTTCTGTCCTTGAGCCAGTTTGCAACCCATCTAGTGACATAGGGGTTTATATTTAAGCTGGTGAGCTTATCTATAATGCCCGAGTGGGGTATTGTATCGATGGCTTTTGCGAGGTCCAGGTAGGCTGTGTGGACCACCTTCCCCTTGTCAATGGCCTTGGTGACTGTTTCAAAGAAATCAACCAGGTTTAAGAGGCAGGATCTGCCCTTAACAAAGCCGAACTGGGTAGAATCCAGTGTCTGTAGGTCCCCAATATCTTTATTTATGAGGTCCATGATGATCCTTTCCATAGCTTTGCAGACCAAGCTAGTCAGGCTTATGGGGCGATAGTTTCCAGGATCTGTTGAGGCACCACCTTTATGGAGAGGGACCACAGTTGCTGTATGCCACTCTTTGGGTACATATCCTGTAGTAAGGCTGAGATTGAACAGTAGTTTTATGTTTGGGTTTAAGCTCTTCTTGGAGTTCATGTAGGACGCGGCCCGGGACACCATCTGTTCCCACTGATGCTGTGTTTTTCCTTTGGAGAGGGCGGCTCATACCTGAGCATCTGAGATGTCAGGGGGGCAGCACTCTGCTGGGATAGATATTTGCCCTTTTGGTGGGGAGGGGGGGGAGTTTGCACTGAAACTGTCAGCTAGGATGTTGGCAATGTCTTTGGGTTTGGTGTATTTTTTGTCATTTTGGACTAATTCTGAGCATATCTGGGAATTACCACCCAGGTTCCTAATATATCTAAAGAAAGCCTTGTGATTATCCTTAGTGTCCAGTGCAATTTTTTTCTCGAAGCTGGCCTTAGACGATTTTATGAGTGCCTGTAGTTTTTTGCTAATACTGATCAGAGATGCCTTCCCTTTTTGGAATTTTGCTCTATCATTTAGTAGCTTCCTCCTTCTATTGTATAGTTTGTTTATGGCTGGGGTCCACCAGACAGGGCGTCTGCCTTTGGAGGATTGGGTCTTGGTTTTATTTGGGATAACATGATCCATGCATTCCTGAAGGTGTTCATAGAATGCATTTATAAAGGATTCTGTGGTCTAGGCCGTATTTTCCACAGGCCCGGGGGCTATGAAGGATTCCACCTCGGTTTTGAGGAGTGTGAAATTTGCTTTAGAGAAGTTTTTCACTGTGGTTTTCTGGGCAGGGGGTGGTGTCGGGATGTGAATATCCAGTGAGATTAGTTTATGGTCTGATCTTACCAGTGAGGGATACACTTCTGGTCTGGAGCATAGAGTCCCCATGTTGGTGATGATCAGGTCCAGTATGTTTTCCCCTCTTGTGGGAGTGGTAACAAGTTGTTCCATAGCATTTGAGTTTATAAATTCTAGGAACCTTTGGGCTAGGATGTTGGAGCTAGAGTAATGCTCCCAGTCTATGTTTGGGTAGTTGAAGTCGCCCAATATAATGGTGTTTGGAAGACCTTCATATTTTCCATTGTTCTCAGGAAGGCCGAGTGGGGTTCCTGGGTTAGGGAGGGTGGTCTGTAGCAGGCTATAAACTGGAAGGCAGTTTTACCCACTGTTAGTTGCACATGGATAGTCTCTGATGCTTAGGTAACATGCCACCAACCTGGAGGTGTGGGTATCTTTGATGAATATTGATACTCCTCCTTTTGTGGTTGGTCCAAGTTTTGGGGCCGAAAAGCATGGTATGAGGTATAACCTGGTAGTGCTGGGGTGCTCTCGAGCCTTGAACCAGGTTTCTGTTACTGCACAGATATCGATGTTCTCCATGCTAAGGAGAGTTTCGAAAAGGTGCATCTTGAGGTTTAGACTTCTGGCGTTGAGTAGCATTACTCTTAGTTTCTTATCCCTTGTGATACCTATGGAGGTGGGTTTGTCTTTTGAGCCTTGCCTAAAAAGGCACTATGGGGTAGCAAGAGCTTTTGCCAATATCCAGCCCAGGGTGATAGGTGCAAGCCGTCCCTAGCGAAGCATCATGGCTTGTCGAGCATATCATCCCAGGCTGACAGGCATTGGATCCCCTTTGAATCACACCAATAATTAAGCCAATTGTTGAAATTGATCATCTTGTCTTCATATTGTGGCATCATTCTTGGTGAGGGTAAGATGCTACTCAAGGTCAGGGTCATACCGGCCTGGGCCACATGCTCAGAGAGCTCCTCTATGTCTCTTTTCATGTAGTCCAGGGAGGTATGTCTCAGGTCATTCACACCAGCATGGACAATGACTGAGTCATATTTGTACTTGCCTTGGAGTGACCTGAGTGCTTGTGTTATGTGGCGGATCCTAGCACCCGACAGGCAGCTCACCGTGACCTTCTCCTTGTTCAGCCTGGTGGCGGGACGTCAGTGTGCCTGATGATAGAGTCACCTATTACAAGTGTATCAGGTGTGTTGTTTAGCCTTAAGGGCTGTGACTGTTCGGCACACTGGCTTTGTGAGCTATGTGTTGCACGTGTTTTGTTTTGGGGTAGCGGTTGCTTGGGTGTCTGCTTTGGAGGTCTCTGCTGCTTAGGCAGATTTTTATTTAGAGCCTCCGAGTATGTTTTTGTGTGTTTATGTGTTTGGTTTGCTGTCGTGGTAGGTCTATGTGAGACTGGAATTGTACTTAGTGTGGTTTCCTTCTCCTCCTGACTGGTTATGCCAGTACTGAGTTGAGAGAGCTTAGCCTCCAGTTTGGCTATATGGATGCATCTCTCACATGTGTTGGAATTTGTTGGGAGGAGGAGAGGGTTGTCTGTGTACATGAGGCAGTTGTAACATTGCCTCAAGATTCCCAGATTCACCAGCTGGACCGGAGAGAAGATTGACAACTGACTTTTGGACATGCTAGAATAGTATTGGGAATTCCTTTATAATTGAAATAAAAGGGCCAATGGGGAACAAGGTACTCAAGAGGACTTTGTGAGAGTGTAGTGCTTTTCATTTTTTAGTGCTGACTTATATAATTGCTTTAGTGAGCAAGTGCCTTTAGTGAGCAAGTGCCAGGTAACTTAAATGCAATGTGTTACAGGTAACTTAAATGCAAAAACGACAAACAGTAACTTTCTTTTAAGTGAAACAAGGAAATGAGTACAGTAAGCAATGCAGATATCACTAGGGATCCACAGAAGCACTGAAAAGCCGCGTTTTAGGTGGTATTAGCGTTTCAGGGAAATAACAAGCAAACAAACAACAAGCATACAAACAGAGCTAGATTCAGAAGGCCTGGATCTAGTCTATGTTACAGCAAACAAGGTGTACCAATTTCAGTAAGAAACAGTTGAATCATGCAGGCACTATAAGCCTTTAACCAGAAATTCCCAGCTCAGAAGGGCAGAGTCCAGCCTCTCCTCCCACAAGAGTGCAGACCACGAACCTTCTTAATGTAAAATAACTGGCCTGAAGCCCAAGTGCTTAAACCAGAACTAATACACTTTTAGAATAACAGACACTGAGCCCTCAATCAGCAGTTCCCAACTTAGAAGGATGTAAGCTACCTGTACTGCCACCACAGTGCAGGCCACAAAACTTCCTAATGTAAAACAACTGGTCTGAAGCCCAAGTGCTTAATCCAAAAGACTTAGAATGATAGCTACACTTTAATCAAGTTACTACCAAGCAGTAATAAATACAATTGAATACTTTGAAGAATGCCTGGATTAGTGTCAAGTTATACAAACAAAGCTAGATTCAGCAGGCCTGGATCTAGTCTACGCTACAGCAAACAAGGTGTACCAATTTCAGTAAGAAGCAGTTCAAATATGCAGGCACTATAAGCCTTTAACCAGAAATTCCCAGCTCAGAAGGGCAGAGTCCAGCCTCTCCTCCCACAAGAGTGCAGACCACGAACCCTTTTAATGTAAAATAACTGGCCTGAAGCCCAAGTGCTTAAACCAGAATTAATACACTTTTAGAATAACTGACACTGAGCCCTCAATCAGCAGTTCCCAACTTAGAAGGATGTAAGCTACCTGTCCTGCCACTACAGTGCAGACCACAAACCTTCTTAATGTAAAACAACTGGTCTGAAGCCCAAGTGCTTAAACTAAAAGGCTTAGAATGAGTTACACCAAGAAGTAATAAATACAACTGAGTACTTTTAAGATGATGCAAAAGCAAAATAAAGTAGGAAGAAACACAAATACAGTAAAAGCAGATCATTTTTTTTCAAGAGTCCAACAGTCCCTGGGCCTCCCCAGTGGTGCTGGTGCCAAAGAAGGATGGCAGCATGAGGTTCTGTGTTGACTACAGGAAATTAAATAGTCACACAGAGTCAGATGCTTACCCCATGCCTAGGACAGATGAAGCCCTAGAGCACCTGGGTGGGGCTAAGTATCTTACAACCATTGATCTTACCAAGGGTTACTGGCAGGTGCCCTAGACTCCCAGTGCTATAGAGAGTCAGCCTTTGTGACTCCTTTTAGTGTGTATGAGTTCACAAAGATGCCCTTTGGGATGAAGAATGCCCCAGCAACTTTCCAGAGGCTGGTAGATCATATCCTAGCAGGAGCAGGAGGGTTTGCCCTTGCTTACCTAGATGATATTGCCATCTACAGCCATTTGTGGTCAGAGCACCTTCAGCATGTCAGGGAGCTGCTGGGTAGACTACAGAGGGCAGGGTTGACCATTAAGCCAAGCAAATGTCAGGTGGGTATGGTGGAGGTCTCCTACCTAGGACATAGAGTGGGGAGTGGTAAGCTAAGGCCAGAACCTGCCAAAGGAAGCCATTCAGGCATGGCATGCACCTATTACTAAAAAGCAGGTGAGGACATTTTTAGGGACAGAAGGGTATTTCAGAAAGTTCTTCCACAATTATAGTACCATAGCTGCTCCCCCTCACAGACCTGACAAGGAAGAACAGGCCAGATAAGGTAGTGTGGACCCCAGCATGTAAACAGGCATTCCAGAAGCTTAAAGAAGCTTTGGGAGGACTCACTGTGTTAGCCAGTCCAGATTACAGCAAAGCATTTGTTATGAAGGTGGATGCTTCAAAGCATGGGGAGGGGGCTGTACGTAGCCAGATTTCTTCAGAGGGAGAAGAGCACACAGTGGTTTATCTGAGTCATACGCTCCAACCCAGGGAGGAATGCTATGCAGCTGTAGAAAAGTAATGTTTAGCCATAGTGTGGGCACTGCAAAAACTTCAGCCTTATTTGTATGGAAGGAAATTCACTGTTATGACAGATCACAACCCCCTAACATGGTTAAACAGAGCCAGTCAGCAAAATGCCAAGTTGCTAAGATGGAGCCTGGGGTTGCAAGCATATATGTCAGTGCAGCACCGCAGTGGGAGTGGCAATGCCAATGCAAATGGACTCTCAAGACAAGGAATGTGGTAGGTATACTCAGACCTGCCCCTCTCAAGTGGTGTTTCTCAAGGGTCACTTGAAATACTAGCTTGAGTTCTCCGAGGAGGGGGAGGGGGTGAAGACTAGCAGAGATGGGTGAAGGCTGCCAGCCTAGTCAAATAGATTTGGTACATAATTCTATCATTTGTAAATACTGTGAAATGTTGAACTTAAAACAATGTGGCAACATTGCCCTCTGCTGTGAAGAAAGCTAAGACAAGCATTTCTTGTTGGTCCTTTGAAATTAAAATTACTTTATGTATGTTCCTTTGAAGTTAGAATTTGGAGTCGATGAGTCTGGAGTAAACATCCTGCCTATTGTTATAAGGCTAAAGTTAATGACCAGAATTTACATGTGGAATGTCCTTTATTGCTCTAAGTGTAAAAGAATGTAAATGCAGTTTCTGTCAGCCTGGGAACACCAGGAAAGTGTAAAAGATGATGTAATGTTTTATCAGAACTGCAGTTTCAATTTAAACAGCGAGAACCAGAGATTATTAAGCATTTTTGACTTGACTATCCAACTCAGCCTTGCTCTATAAGTATGTTATTTTAGAAGTGTGTTTTCTTTTAGGAATAATTAGAATTTAGAAAGATTAGACTAAGTGTTTTTCTGTGATGTCAGAGCTGTACTACTGATTTATTTTAAGTATTTCTGTGTGATGTCTGAACTTTTGACTAGCACTGTATAGTAGAAAGTATTGTCTTGTGGTTTTAATTATTTATTATTAAATATTTTAAAACATTTTCACTGTGGCTGGCTTGTGCAGAGATAAGTTAAGCTCTAAGAGTACACTGCATGTATATAAGGATACTGTAGCAGGTCACTATAATAATCATTGAGACTGTTTAGTCACATCTATCAATTGGATAATAATATTGCACAGTAATAATTGGACACCATTTTAAGGGCCTTTGAGTAGCTGATAACTATTAGCTGGGTGGTGACAGGGTACTACCATATAGTCTGGGTAAAAGGGGCACAGCTGGAGAACCTGTGCCAGCCTTCCCCAGATGTGTCTGTGTGATTGTATAAACTCTTATCTCAAAGTGTGTGTGTGTGTCAGTTACTTGGGCAGGGACACGAAGAACTGGTTGGACAGAGAGGGTGCTGGAGATTTTAGCTTGCCCAGCTAGGCCGAAATCTGGACCCTATAGCTGTGCCAGTGGGGGGTCTTATTGGGGATCTGGAGAGCAAGGGAGCAACCAGTCCTAGACTGACTGTGATCTCTGTGTGCTCTTAAGGGAAATTGCACTTTACTCTGTGTATTTGTTATTGTTTCCTCATATATGAGACACCCTCTCTGATGTTAGTGGTGAGGACTGAGGCTCCTTGATTGCTGGGCCAGGGCACGAGCGTCACAGAGTGATAAAAGTTGGTACGGCTTGTGAGTAGTGTCTCAGGTGGTAGTGCTATGGAGTTTGGTTCTAAGGGTGATAAGAGTTGGTCCAGCTTGTGAGTAGTGTCTCAGTTGGTATGAGGATGTTTTTTCATGATGTTTAGCTGCAAAGGTACTAAGCATCTGGAGAAGAAGTAGTTGTAGAGTTCGTATTTTAAGGTTAGATCTTGTTTTATAGGTAGCCATTTGGCTTTTTCTAGAGTGATACAGTGATGCACACAGAGGAATGAGTTTGTAATGAATCATCATCTTGTATTGCAGATTGTTTGGAGTGTTGTGTTGTTTTTCTTGGAGGTGGATGCTAAAATTGGTAGTCAGTATTTTACCTGCGAGAGGAAAACTCCTTTGCCTATTGCTGCTGTCACTAGTTGAGATCGAAAAAGGAAACTCTTTCTGGTCCAGATATGGTGGACATTTATTTTTCCTATCACTCTATGTTGAAACAGAAACTTCGGGACTGGTCAAGCCATAATCCTAGGTATTTCAATGTTGAGGTTGTCTCTATAGTATGGACAGTTTAAGTCAAAAGAAGTTAGAGTTAGGAACGTGATGAATTTTCTGTGGCATTCCAAAAGGCATAGTGTTGGTCTTGCAGAAGTTGAAAAGTAATGTATGGTTTGTGAGATATTGATAGAACTCATGTAATTCTGACTAGAGTTGGGTCTGAGTGTTGGTGTGAGAGTGTCTGTTACAGGGTAAATAATGACTATCTTCAAAATAACACATACAGAAGGGTTGCAATAGCTGAGGATATTTATATAAGAACAAAGTATGAGTAAGCAATGAGTTAATGAAGCAAAATGTTGTAATAAGCAAAGAGTAGAAAAAGACATAAAACAAAGTATAAAGTAGAGTATATGAAGAAGGTAAGACAGAAAGGATCATAGAGATGAGTGTAGTATAGGGAAGAGGGAAATAAACATGCATATCTACAGTATTTCCAAAGTAGTTTTAAAGCATTTTGTGTAAATGCATAGGTATGCTAGGGTAAATCCATTGTGGTGATTGGGAGAACCTGACTGTATCAGTCTATATCTGTAAAACATGTACATATTTAGATACTACTTTAGGTTTCCTTTCTTATTTTGAAATGGAAAGGTTGCCAGTAATTGTATGCTGTTGTGGCAAACTATTCCACACAGCAGATCTGTTAAAGGATTTTTCACAAGCAGAAATCTTGAAAGGAGGTCTGTAAAGTTTCAGTGAGAAATAAATTCTGAAGGCATATCAGAATTCAAAAACTTTCAGTTTATTAGCTATTGGAGGTCATAATCTTTCCTTAAATATCTTATAAATGAAAGTACTTGGAAAATATGTACATCTCCCAGTGACAGGTAGCCATTTTGTCTGTTGTATTGTAGTACAGTGATACTTGTGGAAGGAGAAATGTATTAAATCAGAGAATTTTGTTCTCTGTGCTGTAGAGTATGGTTATATAATATTCTAATAACGAGGAAATAATGGATAGGACATACTTAGCTCTTGGAAGCAGAACATTGACAGCAATGGCCTCCTGGCATCAGCTGTTAATAAATGAACAATGCTGCAGGATATTTTTAGTTGTGATAAAACTCTGTAAGTAGAATTTCTACATCAATATGGAAGGAAAGTATATCATTTAAATCTATTCCCAGATAGCTTTGATGATTGTTAAAAAGACGTTTGTTACCTGTCTGAGTCTCTGGTAACTGGTGAAGAGATGTTAGAAAGTCTTTTAGAAGTGCCAAAGATTATAACTGTAGATTTTGAGATATTTATGGTCAGTTTGTTCATAAAAAGTCCGTTCCAAATCAAATAGATATCTTTTTTTTTGTGGCAGAGAAACAATAGGTTTCCTGGGTCACTTCTCAGCTGGGTTGCCTTCTGTCCAGAGTCTGCATGTCCTCCTTGTGTTATTGTGGGGTTTCTTTGGTGCTCCAGTTTCCTCCCACATTCCAAAGACATGCAAAAGATATGCAATAGGTGAATTGAACACTCTAAATTGGACAGTGCATGTGTGTGATGTGGAAGAACAACAGTGGCAAGGCTAGCCGTCTAGCGATGTAAACCTTGACTCTAGATTATTGTCACTGTTGAACTGACACCATGACCCCATATGCAAAAATGAGAAAAAGCGGATGCAGATGGATGGATGGAACCTAGTTGTGAAGAAATTGAATGAGCTACTGTGAACACTCTGTTATCAGCACACATGTTCAGGTGTGGTATGTCCCAGCAGAGATTGTTTATTTTATAGAGAGAAAGGAGGAAAGGTCCAAATACTGAGCCTTGGAGAACGGTGGAAATAAACTGAGCAGTAGGTGAAAAGTAGTTCTGACCCAAAATAGAAAAGCTTCTATTGAATATGCAGTTCTTAAAACAGTAAGTCACTATTCTAGAAACAACAAAGCAAGAAAGCATTTGAAGAAGAAGGTCATGACTTATCATTTCAAAAGCCTTTTTCCGTACGTTCATAGATTGTAGAAGTTAATATAAAAATAGCTGTTAGGGTTTTATACTTTGGCAAAAGCCATGGTGTGTATTAGTTAGGAGACTGTATTTCTGAATATATTCAAGTTCTTTTTGATATATAAGTTTCTCTAGTATTTTAGTTAGAGGATAGAGATTTGGTCTATAGTCTGAGGCTTTAGAAGGGTATGGGATATTGGCATGAGGTATAAGTAGTGCTTGAAACTTGGTGCTACAATCCCTGTGGTTAGGGATAAGTTATAAGTATGAGTGATGGGTTTACAAAGAAATGCTGTGACTGAGTAAAACATTTTGGGAAGTAAAATGAGGACAAATGTATTGTATGAATAATGCAGTTTGCATGCGTTTTTCTGTAGTTTTAGGAAAGACATGCATGCAGAGGGGTTGAAGGAGGTATATCTTCTTGCATAGGAAAAGTAGTGTGGGTTGTGGGTGTATGTGATGTGATGCTGTGAAGATTATTCTGCATTAAGTTGGGCGAAAGGCATGCTTTATTCTGTTTCTTAGGGAAAATTGTTATTGCTGGGCTGAATCATAGAATCTATGTATATTATTAATGCAGCTGTTTGATATTGCTTAATTTTACTTCTGCATTCTGACACATCTGTTGTTGTTTGATCTTTCAAGTATTTTACCACATATGCAAATGCAAATAATTGTAAAAGCACACAGAAACATATGCACAAGGACACCACAGCTTTTCTAGTGCTATTTCTTTACTTACAGGTTGGATGACATAGGTATCTGTGCAATGCTCCATCAGAACATTACTGGTATGAAAAGATTAAGCAAATGTGTTTCTCATCTCAAAGATGATTGCTTCCTGGTTGCTGCTACCCTTGATTTTATGTTTTGGAAAACTAAATGTACTATCCATGATCAGGGGTTAAGAGAATTAACTTTTCTGTTAGTTTACAGTTCAAAAAACAGAAAGTTGCTGTTGTACTTAATTCATGAAGCATTCTACAGTACTTGGAAGACATATGTGTATAACCTCTCCCCCTTAATCTATCAGATTACCCATTTCCCCTTTCTATCTTCCATCTTACATTTCAAAATAAACAGGAATGGAATGGTAATCTGCCAGCAGCTAAGGACATCTGACCAGTGTTTGTAAGATTTGTGTCTTCTTCACTCACGCTCTAGTGATAGGGATACAGGATGTAGCAAGCCAGAAGTGGAAGCCTGTGGCTCTAACATGAACCTAGTTGCACTTTTTTTGTATTGTATATGAAGTCAGAAACACGGTTGTCTTTATATCTGTAATTGAGTTCATATTCGCATGTTTGTTAGTGATGGTTATATTCTGCTGTTTCTTTTATTCTTATGCTCATAATATTCTGTTATCTGTTTTATACATTGCGTTTGCATAAATGGACAAGGTCATGGTTGGCAAGGGGTCCTTGGACCAGTTCACTTATCTGGTTAAGGAAATAAATATAATAAACTTAAACAAATTGCAGGGCATGTCATGGACTAATTGGAATAAGAGAAGGAAAAGGGAAAGGACAAGTGGGACAAATTTGAACCAAAATGATCTGCTAGTATGTGGGCGATATATTCCAGGGCAGAATAGGTGCTACCATTGGAGATCAACTCATTATGGTACTGAGTATTGTTTCTAAAATTCTGGTGGGAATACTTAATTCATTCTTTGGAGGTTTTAATCTTATCTTACTTCTTAACTTGAGGTCACCTTTGTCATTGAGTAATAGTTACACTTGGTCACAGATAACAAAATAGTCACTAGATGTAGGTTATTACCTTACTGGACTAGCTGTGAGGTGAAGAGATTGCAAATGAATACAGTAATGCCTCCACTTAAACTGCATCTGCATGGGTACGTGATAGAGATTAAATCTTGCAAAAAAGGATGTTTTCCCTGGACTGGAACCACACTTTGCTTATTATACATATGCATATGTCTTCAAGGGTCAGGAAAAACCTTGAGGGTGGACATTTTCTTGTTTAAACTTCTAGCACTGAACAGTGTCACACTGAGAAGGGTCTGATTGGAATTTGCTTAGCTGGTTGGTGTAGAAGGATGATTCTGCCTAAAATAAGCACTGTGGGAGTAGAGAACACCTTAGTCTCTGAAGGGAAAGATGAATGCCACCCCTAGTTAAACAAGAAGGAGAGCCCATCATCTTCCTTGCAGCTGAACACATTTGATTCCCCTAGAATGACATCAGTCACTTAGCCAGCTGTTTAAGTCTTCTTTTACCTGCATTGTTGTATCATTTATGGTGCTGGTAAGAAGTATTTCAAGACTAGTTTCTTTCCAGCCTCAGAAACACAAAAGGAAAAGTTCAGTGAAGCCTCTCTTCACATCTGCCATGTAAGAATATCTAAGATCATTTATGAGAGCTATGACTAAGCTGTATACATGTTCAGTAGGAAGAGACATGAGTGCCTTGGTGAATTCATGAATTATAACATCAGAGACAGCTTATCCTCATGTTACCTTTGTTCTGTCTGGTGACTGGTACATCAGCATGTCTGAACTTAGGTTCGTCTATGATAGGACATTATTGTATGTGGCAGCATGTATATGAAGTCTTAAGTACTTAGCATACTTCTTAAACTCTCAGAGCATGAAATCTGGACAAAGCTATACATAATGGGGGGACAAAGGCCCCAAAATAGGGACACTTTTTAAATATTGCTCTTGCAAACTTAGAAAGTTGCTAAAATAACAGATTTTACATTAGCATGGATTTTTGATGGGTATGAAGTCTGAAACTCAGATGTCTGTCATTATTTTCTGCTTTCAACCATCAATGATTTGCCAATAATTTGACAAAAACACAATTTTATGAGAAACAGACCAAAATATGAGGCAAAAATCTGGACATTCTGTGAAAATCTGTACAGTTGAGAGCTATGGCTTAGACATACAGCTTGGGTGACCATTGCTTGTAGTGGCAGCTGGACAGTGCTGTATTGGTTGGGGGTGTGTTAAGAGCCTAGTAAGTAAGGTGTGGGTATATTACTATGGTTTATGTGTATTGGTACATTGCATAGGATGCTAAGAGGCTTAAGAATGGACTTTGTTAGTACCTCAACATATATGTGGGCTTAGGGCTAGTGTTGTGGTACTATTAGGTTATGCTATTCTCCGGCAACCTGATGACATGACTGTAGAAACTGAGGCAGTTTTGCATTATTTCAAGTCTAGTAGTATAACAGCAAATAAAGTAAGGATAGACAATGTTTTTTTAGTGACAGGTAAGGTGATGACAAAAGAAAACCCTGATGGAGGAAGGCATACCTCTCAACTGTCCAGAAATTTGTAAAATATACAAATTTTTGCCATATATTAGTGGTTTGTTCCTCATAAAATATGTTTTTTTTCTTTCACAATGTTAAAGATTGAAGTCAATCACTAATGATAGACGTTAGAGCTTCAGCCTTCATTTTATTTAGAAAATGAATTCTAATGCAAGACATGTTATTCTAGCAAATTTTAAAATTAGTACGAGCAATATTTAAAATCTGATCTTGATTTGAGGTCTTTGCCCCCACAATTATTTTCGGCTTTGTCCAGAACACTTGGGGTTAGCTGTTGAGATGACTTCAATGTTTCAATGCTACTGAAACAAACTCAGAACTGATATTATTGCCATTCACAATAACATTAAACAAGCTATCAACCAGTATTTTAAATATAACAAAGCTCTCTGCATAATGTGATCCTCAAAAGAGGTAGAAAAGCAAAAATGTATTTTTCCAAGTACTCAAAGAATAGTATTCAACTCAAACCCCCCCCCCCATGTTACTGCCAGAGCCTAATTTTATTTCTTGTATATTATTATTAAATCACCTTGTAACAACTGTAATCGTTTAGAAATGAGGTTCAGTACTTTTAATCTTTCACTATGACAAAGATTTCTAGCACTGATTGTCTGTCTTATATAAAATCTCTGTATCTTCTGACATTTCCTGTTTTCTGTTTGGTTATTAACACAAAAGAGGGCACAGTACCTAATAAATGTTTGTATAGCATACATAAAAACTGATAACAGTACAGGAACATCTTGAGATATGCCTTAAATATTGTTTATCACCCCACACATACCTCTCAACTGTACATATTTTTGCAGAATGTCCATATTTTGCCTCATATTTTTGGTCTGTTTTTCATAAAATTCTGGTTTTCTGACAATTAGTGGTAAATCATTAAAGATTGAAGTTAGAAAATATTTACAGGCATTTGAGTTTCAGACTTCATACCCCTCAGAAAATTCATGCTAATGCAACACCTGTTATTCTATCAACTTTGTAAGTTTGTAAAAGCAATATTTAAACATTGTCCCTATTTTTGGGCCATTGCCCCACTTTTACTTATAGCTTTGTCCAGATTTCTTGCTTTAAGAGGTTGAGAGGTATGCCCCACAGGTTTCTTTTGAAAACACTTTTCAAATGGACATCAAAACATAAATCATTATCTACTAGGATACCTAAATCCCTAACAGAATTATCTGATGTTAAAACTTGTTCATCCAAAGCACATAGCCTTCTTTCCATTTTCTGCCAAAATACAATACCTAACATTTCTTTGCATTGAAGTATATATTGTCCATTTGTACAGTTTCTCCCAGAATTCCTTTAACAAATTCTGATCCTTAAAATTAAGCAGTTTGCATGTGTTTTTCTGTAGTTTTAGGAGAGACATGTATGCAGCGGGGTTGAAGGAGGTATATCTTCTTGTGTAGGAAAAGTAGTGTGTGTTGTAGGTGTATGTGATGTGATACTGTGAAGATTATTCTGCAGTAAGTTGGGTGAAAGGCATGCTTTATTCTGTTTCTTAGGGAAAATTGTTATTGCTGAGCTGAATCATAGAATCTATGGAAATTATCAATGCAGCTGTTTGATATTGCTTAATTTTACTTCTGTTTTCTGACACAGCTGTTGTTGTTTGATCTTTCAAGTATTTTACCACATATGCAAATACAAATAATTGTAAAAGCACGCAGAAACATATGCACAAGGGCACCACAGCTGTTCCAGTGCTATTTCTTTACTTACAGGTTGGATGACATAGGTATTTGTGCAATGCTTCATCATAACCTTACTGGTATGAAAAGATTAAGCAAATGTGTTTTTCATCTCAAAGATGATTGCTTCCTGGTTGCTGCTACCCTTGATCTTATGTTTCGGAAAACTAAATGTACTATCCGTGATCAGGGGTTAACGGGATGAACGTTTCTGTTAGTTTACAATTCAAAAAACAGAAAGTTTCTGTTGCACTTAATTCATAAAGCATTCTACAGCACTTGGAAGACATATGTGTATAACCTCTCCCCCTTAATCTAACAGATTACCCATTCCCCTTTCTATCTTCCATCTTACATTTCAAAATAAACAGGAATGGAATGGTAATCTGCCAGCAGCTAAGGACATCTGACCAGTGTTTGTAAGATTTGTGTCTTCTTCACTCACGCTCTAGTGATCGGGATACAGGATGTAGCAAGCCAGAAGTGGAAGCCTGTGGCTCTAACATGAACCTAGATGCACTTTTTTGTATTGCATATGAAGTCAGAAACACGGTTGTCTTTATATCTGTAATTGAGTTCATATTCTCATGTTTGTTAGTGATGGTTATATTCTGCTGTTTCTTTTATTCTTATGCTCATAATATTCTGTTATCTGTTTTATACATTGTGTTTGCATAAATGGGCAAGGTCATGGTTAGCAAGGGGTCCTTGGACCAGTTCACTTATCTGGTTAAGTAAATAAATATAATAAACTTAAACAAATTGCAGGGCATGCCATGGACTAATTGGAATAAGAGAAGGAAAAGGGAAAGGACAAGTGGGACAAATTTGAACCCAAATGATCTGCTAGTATGTGGGCGATATATTCCAGGGTGGAACAGGTGCTACCATTGGAGATCAACTCATTATGGTACTGAGTATTGTTTATAAAATTCTGGTGGGAATGTTGGAGGTTTTAATCTTATCTTACTTCTTAACTTGAGGTCACCTCTGTCATGGGGTAGCTTGAGTTTATTTCTTTGGCTCCTTATTTTTTTCCTTTTATTGTAAAGTTTGTTGATACTGGGTTTTCCATAGAGGCATAGTCTTAAATTTGATATTGTATTTGTGGCTGATGGGAACAGACACCTTGATGCAGGAGTAGAAATCAGTGTTATACATGTTTAAATTTTTTATAGGATTACCTCATTGTGCAGGGCTTTAAAATCTCCTTAGGTAATTGGTGAATAAAAGAAGGCAGGCCATGTATTAATTCCTGAGAACAGTAGGGTTGAGGGGCATCTTAGGCAGGTGCATATTGAAAAAAAGAGAGCATAGTGGTTTCATTTGGTCAATAAAAGGGCACTACAGGTGTGTCATTTACAATAATAAAGTAGAGTAGACATGAGCTCCAGTAGAGGTGGTGGGGTACAGTGTTTGAACTAAAAGGTTAGCATTACCAGTGTCCTGAAAACTCTGTGTGAATTTGTTGTTTGTCATATACGTTTGGCAATTTATGGTTGAAATCTCCCAGAACAAACACATTAGGTTCAATAGTTAAGAATTCTTAATTTTTTTATGCAGGTGTTGTGAGCTGTGTTAATGGCAGACATGGAACAGGCTCTGTAATTATTCAATAATATACTAGTTACTCTTATTTACAGATTCCAGGATAGTCACTAGATCTAGGTTAATACCTTACTGGACTAGCTGTGAGGTGAAGAGATTGCAAATGAATACAGTAATGCCTCCACTTAAACTGCATCTGCATGGGTACGTGATAGAGATTAAACCTTGCAAAAAAGGATGTTTTCCCTGGACTGGAACCACACTTTGCTTATTATACATATGCATATGTCTTCAGGGGTCAGAAAAACCTTGAGGGTGGAGATATTCTTGTTTAAACTTCTAGCACTGAAGAGTGTCACACTGAGAAGGGTCTGATTGGAATTTGCTTAGCTGGTCGGTGTAGAAGGACGATTCTGCCTAAAATAAGCACTGTGGGAGTAGAGAACACCTTAGTCCCTGAAGGGAAAGATGAATGCCATCCCTAGTTAAACAAGAAGGAGAGCCCTCATCTTCCTCCCAGCTGAACACATTTGATTCTCCTAGAATGAAATCAGTCACTTAGCCAACTGTTTAAGTCAATAATCTTTTACCTGCATTGTTGTATCATTTATGGTGCTGGTAAGATGCATTTCAAGACTAGTTTCTTTCCAGCCTCAGAAACACAAAAGGAAAAGTTAAACAAAGCCTCTCTTCACATCTGCCATGTAAGAATATCTAAGATCATTCATGAGAGCAATGACTAAGTTGTATACATATTCAGTAGGAAGAGACATGAGCACCTTGGTGAATTCATGAATTCTGACATCTGAGACATCTTATGCTCATGTTATCGTTGTTCTGTCTGGTGAATGGTACATCAGCATGTCTGAGCATAGGTTCGTCTATGACTAGGACATTATTGTATGTGGTGGCATGCATATGAAGTCTTAAATACTTAGCATACTTCTCAAATTCTCAGAGCAAGAACTCTGGACAAAGCTATAAATAATGGGGGGACAAAGGACCAAAAATAGGGACACTTTTTAAATATTGCTCTTGCAAACTTAGAAAGTTGCTAGAATAACAGGTTTTATATTAGCATGAATTTCTGACAGGTATGAAGTCTGAAACTCAAATGTCTGTCATTATTTTTTGCTTTCAACCATCAATGATTTGCCAGTAATTTGACAAAAAACACAATTTTATGAGAAACAGACCAAAATATGAGGCAAAAATCTGGACATTCTGCAAAAATCTGTACAGTTGAGAGGTATTAGACATACAGCTTGGGTGACCATTGTTTGCACTGGCAGCTGGACAGTGCTGTATTGGTTGGGGGTGTGTTATGAACCTAGTAGGTAAGGTGCGGGTTTTAATGCTGTGGATTAAGTGTATTGGTACATTGCATAGGATGCTAAGAGGCTTAGGAATGGACTTTGTTAGTACTTCAACATATCTGTGAGCTTAGGGCTAGTGTTGTGGTGCTATTAAGTTATGCTATTCTCTGGCAACCTGATGACATGACAGCAGAAACCGAGGCAGTTTTACACTATTTCAAGTCTAGTAGTATAACAACAAATAAATTAAGGACAGACAGTGGTTTTATAGTAACAGGCAATGTGATGACAAAAGAAAACTCTGATGGAGGGAGACATATCTTTCAACTGTACAGAAATTTGTAAAATATACAGATTTTTGCCATATATTTGTAGTTTGTTTCTCAAAAAATATGTTATTTTTTTTCCTGGCACAATGTTGACGATTGAAGTCAATCACTAATGATAGAAGTTGGAGCTTCAGCCTTCATTTTATTTAGAAAATGAATTCTAATGCAAGACATGTTATTCTATCAAATTTTAAATTTAGTACGAGCAATATTTAAAATCTGTTCTTGATTTGGGGTCTTTGCCCCCACTATTATTTTTGGCTTTGTCCAGAACTCTTGGAGTTAGATGTTGAGATGTCTTCAATGTTTCAATGCTACTGAAACAAACTCAGAACTGATATTATTGCCATTCACAATAACATCGCACAAGCTATCAACCAGCCTTTTAAATATAACAAAGCTCTCTGAATAATGTGATCCTCAAAAGAGGGAGAAAAGCCAAAAAATAATTTTTCCAAGTTCTCAAAGAATAATACCCAACCCCCCCCCCCCCATGTTGCTGCCAGAGCCTAATTTTATGTCTTGTATATTATTATTAAATCACCTTGTAACAGCTGGAATTGTTTAGAAAAGAGATTCAGTATCTTTAATCTTTCGCTATGACAAAGATTTGTAGCACTGATTATTTGTCTTGTATAAAATCTCTGTATCTGCTGACATTTCCTGATTTCTGTCAGGTTATAAACACCAAAGAGGGCAAAATACTTAATAAATGTTTGTATAGCAGACATAAACACTGATAACAGTACGGTAGAATCTTGAGATACACCTTAAATATTGTTTAGCATCCCACAGGCTTCTTTTGAGATCCCTTTACAAATGGACTTCAAAACATAAATCATTATCTACCAGGATACCTAAATCCCTAACAGAATTATCTGATGTTAAAATTTGTTCATCTAAAGCACATAGCCTTCTTTCCTTTTTCTGCCAAAATACAATAACTAACATTTTTTTGCATTGAAGTACATTTTGTCCATTTGTACAGTTTGTCCCAGAATTCCTTTAACAAATTCTGATCCTTAACATTAGCATTAATAATAATTGTTCCAGCCTTAGAATTGCCAACATATTACTGACTAATACATTTTGTGAAGTAGAAAATGTTGAGATAAACATTTCGAGTAATAGCGGACTTAATACTGAGCCTTGAGGTACCACAATTTTTATGTCTGTGTCATCACAGATGCACTCTTTGATATGTACATTACTGCTCCCTGAAGCCAAGTCACAATCCAGTTTGTAATATAAGAATTAATACTTAAAGAATGTAATTTTTAATTATAAAATGTGACGTGGTAAAATGATTTACCAAACTCAAAGCAAATGATGTTTACCAATAACACCATATTAAAAGCATGTACTACATTTGAGTAAAAACTGACCAAAGTGAGTAGGCCTGAATGATCTGCTGTCCGGCCATGTTGATGCATATCTAATCCCATTCTGGATCTAAAAGATAACATTTGATGAATGAGTTTTTTTCCAAACACTTACCCACAATACAAGTTAAACTTCTTGGTTCGTAATTCTCAAATGTACTAGAATTAAAAGACCTTGGAATAAGAACCATAGCAGCGCTTTCCCATATTTTGGGCCCATATCCAGTTATGTGGGGGATTTAGAAATAACGGGTTTGGGGTAATAGACTAACTGAGGAAATCAATCTGGTGGGGTGGGGTTCAATAACAAATGCTTAGGAAGCTTGATGCAGTGGGGTCCAGTAATATTGGGTTTGGAGCAATATGGTATCTGAGTTAAGTAACCTAATGGGAGAGACATTTAATAATGATAGTTCAGAGTATTCTCTCAAATGTGATGCACTAGTAGTGGTTTGGGTGCAATATAAACAAAGCCAAAGACAAAGTGAAATTAGAGGTATGGCCTAACATTATATGGACTGGTACAACAAAGCAGTACATGAATGGGTGTTAGTAATGAAGTAAAATAACAGATACTGTATACAAAGTCCAATAAGGCAGAGCCAGATACTGTACACACAGTATGATAAGGCAGAACCATACATTGCAAGCACAGTACAATAAAGCAAATCCAGATACTGTACACACTGTGCAACAAGGCAAAACCAGATACAGTACACACGGTACAATAAGGCAGAACTAGATACTGTTCATACAGTACAATAAGGCAGAACCAGGTACTGTACACACAGTACAATAAGGCAGAAACAGATACTGTATACACAGTATGATAAGGCAGAACCAAATATGAATACACACAGTACAATAATGCAGAACCAAATATTGTACACACAGTACAATGAAGCAGAACCTGATATTGTACACACAGTACAATGAGGCAGAAGCAGATACTGTACACACAGTATGATAAGGCAGAACCAAACACTGCACACAGAGTACAGTAAAGCAAATCCAGATACTGTACACACTGTACAACAAGGCAGAACCAGATACTGTACACACAGTATAAGGCAGAACCCAATATTAATACATACAGTACAGTAAGAACCAAATACTGTACATACAGTACAATGAGGCAGAACCAGATACTGTTCATACAGTACAATAAGGCAGAACCAGATACTGTACACACAGGACCATAAGGCAGAACCAGATACTGTAGACACAGTATGATAAGGCAGAACCCAGTATTAATACACACAGTACAATAAGGCAGAACCAGATATTGTACACACAGTATGATAAGGCAGAACCCAATATTAATACACACAATACAATAAGGCAGAAGCAGATACTGTTCGTACAGTACAATTAGGCAGAAACAGATACTGTACACACAGGACAATAAGACAGAACCAGATACTATACACACAGTGCAATAAGGCAGAACCAGATACTGTACACACAGTACAATAAGGCAGAACCAGATACTGTACACACAGTATGATAAGGCAGAACCCAATCTTAATACACACTGTACAATAAGGCAGAACTAGATACTGTACACACAGTACAATAAGGCAGAACCAGATATTGTACACACAGTATGATAAGGCAGAACCCAGTATTAATACACACAGTACAATAAGGCAGAACCAGATACTGTACACACAGTACAATGAGGCAGAACCAGATACTGTTTGTACAGTACAATAAGGCAGAAACAGATACTGTACACACAGGACAATAAGACAGAACCAGATACTATGCACACAGTGCAGTAAAGCAGAACAAGATACTGTACACACAGTACAATAAAGCAGAACCAGATACTGTACACACAGTATGATAAGGCAGACCCCGATATTAATACACACAGCACAATAAGGCTGAACCAGATACTGTACACACAGTATGATAAGGCAAAACCCAGTATTAATACACACAGTACAATGAGGCAGAACCAGATACTGTACACACAGTACAATAAGGCAGAACCAGATATCGGCATACACTTTTTTGTAAGGAAGCCAACTTTAAGTTTTGGATTTTGGAAACAGTACCTAGGAACAACAGAGGGGGAGATTGGGAGAACCAGCTCAGTTACAGAGAATTAATTTGGCAACTGAGACTGGATTCCAATACACCCCCAGGGATGAATGACCATGTGTCTCTTTTTACCTGCCCTAAAATTAAGGGCAAATAAAATAAAACAAAATAAAAATAAGAAAAAAATAAAAATATAATACAACAACAAGAATCATATTTATGAATGAAAATTAACAACACTTGAATTCTATTCAATACCTTACTATTAATTATTACTTTTGTCTATTTATCCAATTTGACCATTTTCACAACATCACATATATACATTTTTGGATTTAGTTATTGCCACTGTATTACATACACATATATTTTTTACATACAACATTTCTTTACATTTTATACTGAGCACACGTATGTTTTTTTACCTAAATGGAGTTATACTGTGTATATATATATATATATATATATATATATATATATATATATATATTATTCTAATTCTATAAGGGTTTATATACTGGTGCTCATGTTAATATTTAATATTTCTATTATTCTACTGAGATTCATTAAACTTTACTGTGATTTATCAATTTTAATATATTATGATATTAATATACCCAATTGTATATTAGTAGCATTTTTAATCACTTATTTAATATTTATTATATGTATTTATATTTATGAGTACTAATTATTTCTTTATTTATTTACTTATTTATTTATTTTATAGAACCATCCATGCTATTTACTGTTGTTTTTTAAGTCTCCACGACATTTGTCAAATGCAATGATATGTATAAAATCATAGTGGTCTGTTTTTTTAAAAAGCTGCTCTCCGATTAATTGGATTCAAATTTAATGTAATTAAATCAGATGGTATAAAATGTTAGACAAGAAAAGTGGTAGTTTATTCTGATGAAGTTTCCTGTTTTGGAAATGAAAGCAAATTTTTTAACACTACTTGTATCGCTAAAGCGGATTTTTAATTTCATTTGTATCGCTAATAAACTTTGCATGTGTTTTGAACTACTTGTGGATTGCCGAGTTGTTAGACACTATTACTACTATTTTTGTTCTGGTCACTATGATTGTGGGACAGCCTTTATTGGTTCCTGTACAATGGGGAAATTTCGAATTATTAGTTTTTGGTTGCCGTTTCTCCGTTTTTTCCATTGTCACTACTTTACAGAACCAGATATTGTACAGACAGTACAATAAGGTAGAACCAGATAATATACACACAATACAATAAGGCAGAAACAAATACTATACACACAGCATGATAAGGCAGAACATGATAGTGTATACACAGTACAGTAAGGCAAAACTAGATATTGTACACACAATACAATAAGGCAGAACTAGATATGAATTCACACAGTATTATAAAGCAGAACCAGATACTATGCAGACAGCGCAATAAGGTACAACCAGATATTGCACACACAGTATGATAAGGCAGACCCAGATACTATACAAGCAGTACAAAGAGGCAGAACCAGATATTGTACACACAGTACAACCCTGAATCCAGCTGTATGATCTTACACAATCATCCGCTTGCACTTTTCCCTTTTTTGCAGTTCGCTATTATGCCAGTTCAAGATTGTGCCACTTTGGGCTTCTGGGGTCGCTGTTGTGAACATAGATGTTATACATTCTAACAGGATCCATATACATATCTGTGGCTAGTAAGGAAATGTCTTTTCCAAAGGAACACATTATCAGTTACAGAGAACTGACTTGTCCACAAGACCAACATGCACTGGGAGCAGACAAGGTCTAAGTAAAAGCTAATTATGAACCAGCTGATAACTGAAATGTAAGCTGATTGAAGGCAAAAGTAAATACATCAGAGAGAAACAGAAAGAGAGGGGGGAGAGAGAGAGAGAGAGAGAGAGAGAGAGAGAAAGAGAGAGAGAGAGACAATGACAGACAGGGGAGAAAAGAGAAACTTGAATTTGAGTGTGTAACTTCTGGTACTAGCATTAAAAATTGAAGGGAAGGATAGACGCATATGCCCATTAGAATGTGGTTATAACTCAGATTTTTTGGATAGTATAACTCTGTTCTGGATCAGGCATGAAAGGGTCAGTGGATCAACAGTTGAACACACATCACAGTATACGTTACAGATAAAATATCCATAATGTAGTACAACTGACATCCAGTAGCTAGAAAACATTAGCAAACACTAGCTGTAACCATGACCACTTTGTTGTTATTATTTAAAGCAGCAGCAACCTTTCATGAATGTAACAAGTAGGACACGGCTGTTCCTGCAGCTGTCCCTTGTCTGAATCACAAATACTGTAATAACAAGGACAGAAACTTGCTTTTTAGAGCCAGTGATAATACAGAAATCATTTAGAACGTGGCCAGGAAATGAAATAAAATGCTGGGCAGCAAGATATTTATTATTTATTTATTTATTTTATTTTACATTAATCATCTACTCCAAAACTGCAGCTTTAAAATAGATATAGAATACTATGAAGTATAATTTGACCATCAACTCATAAAGCACTTTCTAAAATTCACAAAACAGGTACTATTAAAAGGGGAAGCTCTTACACATTTAAGGGTATTTATGTGATATGTGATGATTTCTGAATATTTCAATATTAAACTATTACCAGATCCATGAATGAGCAGCCAGCAGTGTTAATTCTTATTTTGTAATGATTTTTAAAACATGGAAACAAGAAAGAGTGATGCTTTCTGTAGTTTTTATACCTTTAAAATGCACCTTTCCCTGCAAAAATGTACAAATGAAGTTTGGCAACAAACTAAGTTGTCCCGGGACATCTTCATGGAGGGGGTTAGGTTAATATTAAGGGGAGTTAAGTGGGTTGGGGAGGTGAAGAGGCAGGGATGGTTGGGAGGAAGTGAGATAATGATGGGGAGGGGCTTAAGAGGTTTAGTCTAGTGTAGTTGGGTTAAGCAGTCACATTTTGGTGTGAACTTGCTACAGCAAGTTTTTCGTCCATGACGACCTGCAGGTATTGGTGGTCAGGTAGGCCATGGAATAGGTGAGTATGGAAGGGGTGAGTGATGTTCAATAACAGGGATTGGTGGTAGTGATATTTATATATATATATATATATATATATATATATATATATATATATATATATATCTTATGTATATAGGGTTTTTTTACATTTGTTGCTGGGTCAGCATAGGGAACTGAGGTGAGGGGGTCTACATCGGTGGAGATTAGGGTTACAGTTGGGGGCTAGTGAGCAGAGTATCTCTCTCAAGGGTACGGATGGGCAGAGAAGGGCACTTCTGTTTCATGGGTTCAGCCATTATCCTTCTGGAGAGTGATGCTAATGCAGAGCGGTTAATTTACTAACTTTTGATAAAAGCTTAGGTGTTTAATTTGGTTTACTAACCTTGTAAAAGATGCAGATGAATGGTCTTGGGTCGGCAGAATTTTGTTATCGCTGTGCTGATGTTTAAATGGCCACCTCCATTGGTAGCGTGTGGGTATGTGTTTTCAAGCTGCTGTCCTGTTAGTTCCTTTGCTTTAGATTAGCAATGCTATTCTTTTTGCTTTCACAGGCTTGAGGTGCACCGTTGTGTACTCGGGACTTCTCTTAAGTATATATAAAAAAAAAAAAAAAAAAAAGGCAAGTCTTAAATTAGCGATGTGATTCCATTGCCTGTTATTTGTATTTGTTTATTTTCTGATGGGATTTCTCTTCTCATTAGTGGTGGTGGTTTTGTGGCTCACTCGGGTTCAGGAGTCTCTGGCAAAGTTAGTCTACTGTGCTCAGTTTGAGGTATTCTCCTCAGTGTAGCCACAAATGTTTTTTTCGCGGGCTTTGAGCAAGGTGGTGTGACTGTTGTTACCAATCATGTGCAGTGGCAGTGACGGTCAGAGGATTGTGGCCATCATGTGTCGCAATGGTACAGAGCTTCTTTTGTTGCTCAGCTTTCTTGGTGATCCGGTTGACTGTTGGAGTTGCAGCGGTGGTGGCGCTGGGTTTGTGGAGTTGGCCTCCCCTTCAGATCTGCGATTGGATATATAGCCTTTTGACAAGACTGTTTTTGCAGACTTTGAGGCATTCCAGGTATGGGCGCTCATTGCTCTTGCATGTTGTAGTGGTAACGGTCGTGGGGAGCAGGGTAGTACAGGGCATACCTCTCAACCATCCTCAGTTGACTGGGCGTGAGACCTAATCTATATTCTGAGAAACTATTGAATATTCACGCACAGCAGCAACTTCATCCCCGAAAAGCAGCCGTGCTGTTGTTGTTGCTACTTGGCTAGGATGTGCAAATAGTGCAGTTTCAACCCTTCAAGTTTGGTACCGGCTGCTGACATAAATAGGGGGGTAGTAGAGGTCGGAAGAGTTTTAAGGTTATTGTGATCGAGGCAGAGCAGCAGTACTGATAGGGAGGGTGGAACGGTATTTGTTCTGGGGGTTTTGTGCAGGGGAGCAGCTTGTTGCAGTTGTAATTGTGTTTGGGTAAAGTGTAAAGAAGGGTTGGGCTGGCCATGGGTGGCTTTTCGTGGCTGGTTAATTTTCTGTCAAGAAGTGCTTGCTGTGCATGTGTGTGGTAGCAATAACTTTCATGAGTGGGAGGTGTGTCCCTTTCCCAGTGGTGGATTACTGTTACTTATAACCTTTACCCAAAAAAAAAAAGAAAAAAAAAAATCTATGCTGTGGTTTTATTCTCCTGCTGTCTGTACTGGGCGTTAATTGTGCTAGCATTTTAAAGTCTCATGTTTCTGGTGAGATGTTGGCCCTTATACAAGTGAGCTTGAGTAGTAGCTTCGGTCTAATTTTGCTATACGAGTTGGGGAGTCTCACTTTTCAGTAGGCTTGTTGGTTTAACTTATGCAGTACAAGAAAATGTGGCATGAGTCATAGCTTGGGGAAGGAAGGGTTGTGTGAAGATGGCGGATTCTCAGAGATGGTAGATGCTGTTACTATGAGCACGCTACCAGTTGTTCAAACAGCTATCCCCTTCCCTAAAGGAATTAATGTTCAGAACTCATAGCAAACTCTGTCACATTAGGAACAGGACTTCAAACTACAGACTGGAGAAGCAGCACATAGACTTTCCAACACAGGGAGAGTACAAATTCAATATCTGGCTACGGAGGTGCCATGTGAGAACAAGGAAATGTGGGTATTCATAAATGGGGCTAATTTTGGCACACTGCATATGGATGGGTGGGGAAGTGTTACAGACTGAGTCTGCAGGGTAAATGAGGAGATATTGCATACCGAGTATACAGGGTGGATGGGGGAAATATTATGGCAGTGGAGTGGCAAATCGCTTATGTTGTGAATTTGGCAATGGCTGTTAGCAGAACTTGAATACTGGTGTGTCACCTTAGTGAATGATGCATCCCTAAACATGTAAAGTGTTAGAATTCCATACTTACACACACATTGCTTTTGAGAGAGCCAGGTTGGGCAGGGTTTATTGTTTATCTATCTTCTGAGTTTCAAAGAGCAATATTTATATATATATATATATATATATATATATATATATATATATATATACATTTTTTGTTCAGTTTTCACAATGGGATGCAGCTGAGCTGTGCAATCCATGGTGGGCCACAAAAAAAAAAAGGTTGCATTTGCTTGCTCCTTTACTAGGCTTATAGGAGCAAGGCTGGGCAGTTGTCATATGTTCCTTTTGGAGTATTTTGGGTACTGTCAGTGCATCGTGTATGCTGCTTGTCTCCATTTGTTAAATCATTGGGATGTAGGAGACTTTTTGCGAGTTGAGGGTGCAGATGGCCGCAGGGATGTATGGTGCCTAGTCATTTACTCATGTTGAGTCTTTGCAGTGTCCGAGTGATATGTCTCGGTATAGGTTATTTTCGCAGGCTGTGAGGCACCTGCAGGTAGTGGTTGGTCTCACACATGTGCAGGTAATGTTAACTGTTGAGGGGGGAGATTGGGAAGTATTGATGACGGATGGGCATATATCAATGAACAGAAATGCAGTATAACATTTATTTTGCTTGTAGACATTTCCACTTGCATTCATTTTGCAGTAACTGCATATTTAAATTAAACAGCAGTGGTCATTCGCAGATTATTGCAAAAATCCTAGTCTGTATTTATGACAAATGGGGAGGCCATGAATGTTTAACATGAAACAAGAGAATCACAAACATAGAAAAGTTTTGCCTTCTGTCTGTGTAGAGCTGTCATTTGCTATGTGCTGGATACCATACTATCCTGATTTTGAAGTACAGCTGCTGTTTTGTTAGCTCTTTGTTGTAGAAAATACACAACATAAAGACAGGAACCAATGTTTCTTGTACGTAAAATATTGGAACTTTTTCCTACTTCTGCTTCCATATTATGTTGGTTAGTTTGCCTCATTTGGGGATGGAAGATTAAGAGCTAGGCAGATGGCTTGGCTTATACAGGGCTCTAACGGATGTGGTCTGGAATCGCAAGGTTACCCGGGTTGTAGATATTGATAGGTCCTTTCATGTGGGGAGTTTAGTTTTAACATACTCGACTGGTAGTTAAATTTACCTGGGGTATTTGATTGGGTCATTGGACGCATAGCTTCAGTTATGGTTGTTTTGTCATAGATGGGAGTGGCAGTGGCACATTTCTTCCCGGGTTGGCAGGATAGGTTGTCCTTGAAGATGCCTTGGAATGTGTGATGTGATTTGGATGTCTTACATGTCTTTTCTTTCTTGCAGATGGGGTCTTGGAATGCTGTGGCTGTAATTTGGAATAGGTGGGTATAAGGTGGAACCTGCTTGTTACTATTAGAGGGTTTAATTTTGTTCTTTTTCTTTGTAGATGGTGGTGTGCAGAGTACCAGTGGTGGCGATACAGTGAATTCACAGATGATGGAAGCAGTGACTAATGAGAAGGTTACACAAGGGGAACACAAGTGGGCAACAGTTACTGATGGAAATTGCTGGAGTACAGAAGGCATCATGCAGTGGCCTGGAAAGGAGATTTGAAAGGTGAGTTGATAGGATGGACGTTCTTGCCACTTGAATGGGGCACAAGGAGAGTCTGAGTAATCATCTTAGTAAGGCATGCTTGGGCTCTGTGTTTAATTAGTGGGAGCTGATTATTGCATTTGTATAGGGGGCAAGTAAGGAAGTTAGGTAAAGGGGGCCAAAGGGAAAACCTGTCGGATGGTTTATGGGGAGTGTGGGGATCCCATGGGATGAGTAGGGTCATGATGTTCATAGGAGCACAGGAACTTATGGGGCTACAGCCCTACGGCTTCTGCAAGCCAGTGAAGTTCAATCCTTGATTTTTTTTTTTTTTTTTGGAACCGTGGGGGGTCGTATTCACTCATCCAGTTGTTTGAGTTTTAGGTGGGGGAAAGGGCAAGGAGGGTTTGACATGATGCGGGAGGTTTTTTCATAACGGGTAGCAATTTGGGGTTGACAGGTTTGTCTCTTGAGTAAGTAGTGTTGATGTTACATACCAGGTTAAGGTTTTACAGGATAGCACAAGGATGATTTCACTTGGGGTTTGGGTGAATTTTGTAGATAGGGTTTTAGGAAGCATGGTAGGTAGGTGGCTGTGTTGGGGTAGTTTAGAAACTGGGTGCATTGTTATGGGGGAGTTAGAAGGTTTAGGGAATCTTGGTTGCAGGATAAGGCAGCTGTAGGATATTAGTGGTATAGGTATAGGTAACATAAGGAAAGAGGATTTTGAGGGGAAAAGTTAGGGACAAACAGAAGGGAGCGGGATAAAAGGGTATGTGTTCTCTTGGTGTGGATGTTCCGGAGTTATAATGGGACACGGTAATCCTGCTTTATTTAGTTTCATTAGGGTGTGTTTCAGTGATGGCATGGCAAACGGGTTTATGACGGGATTCTAAGGTGCTTTACAGATGATGGGTACACCAAATGATGTTTGGCTTGACCCTTCCCTATATAGGAAGTGGATTGAATAATTTTGGGTAGAAGGGAGGGGGAACAGCCTGGTCAGGCTGGTTGGTGGAGAAGAGGGATAGGTTTGCCCTCTTCTGTTCCCCCTCTGATGTCTGGAGGTTCATTTCAAGGATCTGAGGAAAGGAAATGAGTAGTTGGAGGAAGCTTGCTGAATAGATAAGCAAGCTGAGGTAAGGATGGTGTTTATTTGGTGGAAGGTAATTCAATGGATGGTGTATGAAGTGAGTTGGGATGCTGCTTCATAAGTAAAGTAAGCGAGCAGAGGTATGACCCTGTTTGTTGGGCAGGGTGAGTAGGTACACTGCCCTGATTAACATTACAATTAATGTAAGTGAGTAGAGGTATGGACACTGCTTACTGGGGCAGGGTGAGTAGGTAGGCTGCCCTCATTAACATTACAAGGATGTTATGCTGTATTTAGAATTAATTATATCATGAATAGTGGTAATAAAGTTTGGTGATCAAAGCTATGTTATGTAAATCTAATAAAAGTTGTCAAATGTCATTTGGTGTGATGTGTATTATTGAAGGGGACCGGGACAAATCTCTTTAACAGTCAGCCCACACAGTATAAGGAAAATGAACTCTAGTGATGACAAGCCAGCATTTCCTGCGTCTCATCACTTGTTGTCAAAGTTCCTCAGATATGTGTTTAGGCTTAACATTCATCCCTTTCAGTTTCCTTGTCTCCCCTTTGGAATACCTGTAGCACAAGACAGCATAGGAAAATATTCTGCATGCCTGGAGTCAGTTCACAGTGGCTCACATTTTTGCACAAATTTATTAACTAAAGAATTGCTTTGCAGTTTGTAATATTGCATGGTAAACACATAACTGTCTCCATCTTCATTCTGACCTGTCATTGATTTTTTTTGCATACATTTCAACTGTCTGTTTTTGCAGAATGTCCTTGATTTGGCCTTATATGTTGCCTGTCCATCATAAAATGTTTGATTTTTTGGCAACTTACTCAGCATTGCAGTCAGTCAGTAATGCCAGACATTCATGTTTCATTCTTCTTATTGCTCAGAAAATGCCTGTTGATGCAAAACCTGTTGGTCTATATTTTTTTTAAATGAAATTAGAATAATATTTAAAACATTGTCCCTCATTTCTGGTCTTTCTTCCTCTTTTATTTCAATTTTGTACAGAATTATTGAGCAAAGGAGTTGAGAGGTAATGATTATTTCTAACTGCTTGCTCACTTTGTTTTTACTGATAAAACAGAATCTCACTTCTGGCATTAGGATGCTTACAACATGCTAAAGCTATAAGTATTGCTAAGTAAAAGCAGGATGTCAGTGTTGTGTCTTTCGGCTTTTCCAGGTTAGGGGTCGCCACAGCGGAACTCCGGTCCGCTATTGATTGGTAGTGGATTTTTACGTACTGGGTTACCAGACCTGACGCACAACCTTCAACGAAGGCACGCCCCATTCACGTATGCCTCCACACAGACGATGCTCTAGCTGAGAATCGAACGGGACAACGTCTTGCTATGAGGCGGCAATGCTACCGCAGCACCACCACCACAGTAAACATGAAAATAGGAGTCTGCACCTTTTCGTAGTAAAATTAAGACAACTGAAGAAATTGGTAAATATTATTTATTTATCAGCAAATCAAAGAGTCAGATGAGATGGGTTCCTTGTTTCCATCTTTTCCTCCTACCACTATGAGTTCACACAAGGCTACTACAGGTTCATCTTTAATAGTGGATACCTAGCAAATACTAAACAATGGGGCTCCAGTAGTATCCTCTGATCTCTCACCATGGCTATAAAGGGATAGTCTAATGACTATTTACCACTTCACTACTAATGTAACAATTTATTGAACTACATAGAACACTAAACAACTGAAGGAATGAGTGAATGCACTTTGTACACATGTAAACATTTAATTGCTGTCATCCTACACTCAGAATGCTATGACATTTAAAGACAGTGCCTCTGGTTTTCATGCTGAGTATGTCATCACTTGCTTGCTTGTGCTTTTTTGTAAGGGTGTTTTGATAAATGAAGTTCATAGGTTAGTACTAGGTTATTTGCCCTTGTGGGGCATTTTAAGCCTAACCAATTACCCCACATGAGAATCAAACCCTACACCTTGTGTTTGCCAGGTAAACACCTTAACCATTATGCCATCCTCCCACCTGTTAATAGTTAAGTGAAACAAAATGTTCACTGAGCCAGGATTTTCACTCTGCAAAGTATGTCATTGTGTCTGCCTTGAGTCTCTATAACATAGTTTTGCTAAGTATGCAAACTAGTAGAATACAAATATTGCTGTACTATGATTTTCTCATTTAGGGTATGGTGTCCTCTCTTGATGAATGGTTATAATGGAGTTTTGTTACATATGTGACATTGTAGAAGAAGAACTATCACAGTGCTATGAATTTCACCCAGAGTACATCATCTCTTTCTTAAGTTTTTTTTTTTTTATAATGGAGGTTTTTACCTATTTCATGCAGTGAAACTGGACTATTGTTGTGATGTGATTTTCATGCTCAGAGTATTTTATTTCTTGATTAAGTTTTTATAGGAGAAGTTTTGATAACTATTCAAAGTAGTGAAACCAAAGTATCACTGTGCAATAATTTTGGCAGAAAAGGTATGTTGCCTCTTGCTAATTATTTAAAGTAGTCAGACAGATCTCTGTCTCTGTGTCTCTCTGTACTATGATTTCATGTTCAAAGTACTCTGTATTTGTTTTGAGTTTTTTAACGGAGTTTTGCTAACTATTTCAGGTGCTGAAGCTAAACTATCCTTGTACAATGATTTTTGCACTCAGACTATGTGATTGTCTCTTGTTTAAATTTTTATATAATACTTTTGATAAGTATACCGAGAGTAAAACAGCTATCACTGTGATATGATTTTGATGTTTACAGTGCATCATGTCTTACTTAAAAGTTGGGACTTTTATCTACTACTCAAAATGTTAAAAATTCAAAAATGTTATTGAAGCTACAGTGAAAGTCATCATTTTTGGAAGTAGTTTGCAAAAATACCCACTTGAAGACTGACATCCACACATGGAATATGGTTCACATAAACACGACTTGTAATTAAAAATAAAAGTCATTTAAAAATATGCTGTTTTGATTTGAAATGTAATAATTAATTAACTAATTAACTCTGTCCTGCCCAAAATATATCTTATCACTCTCACCTGTTTTCTTCAGAGGAACATTGCAACATACCTAGTTGGGTGGACCTGCAATTGCTCCTTAGTGTGCAAAATTATTTTGAAAGACCTTTGCAATGAGACATTTATGACCATTACCAACAAGCATATGGTAGTCAACACAGCAAACATGAGTACCTATATCATAACAGAAGACACTGACACTTGTACAACTATCAGCCCAACATTTCCTAACTTTCTGTATGGAATCAATTATGTCAATACACTAAGGATTTTGAAACAGGAAATAAATACTCATTTACTGGCTTTTTAAAAGCACTGCTTAGTGTACTGCAAATATGGATCCGAAGGCTGGAAAATGCATCACAGAGAATATAAAACCGCATAGTTTCTAGGGGCTTAGTAACCCCCATTCCTTTAGTCTAATTTATTATTTCCTCCAGCAAAGCAGTAAGAAATCAAGCAAAATAAATTAGTTTCTCCAGCAAATTCTCTGTCTGTCCTTGGAGAGTACAGCAGTGACAGGCTATAATGGGGTATGGATGTTCAGGCAATGCAAAATATACTGAATTTACTGAACAGTTAGAAGCAGTACTATAGATGTCACATGATGGTTTCAAGATGACTTATTAGTTTAGATTTAAATTCTTCATCTCTGCATCTGACAACAAGCGGACTTTTCCTTTAAACATTTATTTGTGTTATGGGGTTTACTTTGACAGTACAATGTTAAATGCAGGAAAGAAACTTTGGAGCATGACAGTAGCTGTATGTAAACATATTGTCGTGATCCATCTGGGTAGGGAAGGGAATGGAAAACTAGCCAAGTCTTCTTCATTTAACTACTTGTCAGGTGCACTTTAAATAAGTGTGACTATGAAGGAAATGATTTCTTAGTGTTGCTGATTTTGAGTATGTTTTTAACATAAAGGCTTTTGTTCTGTTTGACATGTGGCTTGTGACAAAGTTGTAATTGTTAAGATTTGAAATTATTTTAAAGTAAATACAACCACTGTAATAATTGTAAATATAAAGAGCAAAATTGTATGTATACTGAGAATATTGATCATGAGTTGATAGGAAGTGAAGAAGAAGAAGAAGATGAAGAAGAGACAGGAGCATGTCTTCATTTTAGTGGAAACGAAGGGGTGATTAGAATTGTCTTCACAGAGGTAGCTGACTAAGAGAGTGAACATGCTCAAAAATATGAAATTTGACACTCTGCTTCTGTAGATAAAAAGATAGCTGAGAGAGAGAAGAGGTTTGAAGAACTAGACGGTTGAGAAGGAGTGCTACTGACAGCCTGTGGCCTGTGCATCTCTTACGTCACTTACATGAATTATACCTCTTCTGCAACATCAACACAACAGTTTGGATGGACAGGTATATCACGCAGAGGAAACTGCTGCTCTGGAATAGGCTCCCCATCCACATAAAACAAAGTTCATCCCTGTCCATATTCAAATACAACTTAGATCAATGGATGGGTAACAGGACTGTCCCTGTACTACTAATGGACACAGGCAGCTAAATGCTTTATCCATGCATGGATCTTCTCAAATTATTTATGGTATGAGCCTCGTTATTCTCAGTATAGGTAAAAATATAATTATCAGCCATAGGATGGCTAAGGACATTTTCTAACCAATGGGATAGTTTAAGTCAAGCGCAAAAAGGGGAAATTGGCCATGCTTAAAATAGCCTGCAAGAGCAGCCTTGTACTTCCCTATGACCCTATGAAGTTCAATGCAATTCCATATCTGTCAGGAAACTAAGCTATTAGAGTTAGGGTTATGAAATTATTGTTTTAGATAACTATAGGAAAATGCATATATTTTCTTTGTTGCACTCTGTTTAAAGCAGTTTATTTGCTGACTCTGTCTAGTTCAGAATATCTTTGTATATTTTAATGTTAACTGCATTGCTTAACTCATTCTTTAATGAATAAAGTTGTAGCTCAGCATCTATTGATGTATTTACTCCTTTTTCTCCTTGGAAAACTACTACAATGACAAATGTTGCTTTCCAAAATTATTTTAAAATATTTTGTGTTATTATAAGGTACTATGCAAATGGTCATCCATGGACTGAAGGATTTATCAGTGCTTGTGTGACAATTTACTAATAAATAACTTACTTCTTTTATGACATTTCTATTGCAACCAGAATAAACTTTTAATTGACAACATTCAATGTACTTTTGAAAGTATCCTGTATCATTGCTTACTAATACTAGATTAATATTGTCTTACAAGCCAACATTTGTCATTGACAAATGCTTGTTAAATTAGAAGTTTTGTCACAGATGTATGGGAATCCAAACCTCACAAAAGAAAGAAAATAATGCAAAAAAATATGCTGTGCATATGTTATTTTCATGAATACTACTATAGATTAGTTTACTGCAAGACTGCCTCAGTTTACTAATGAAAGATGTGGTAATATTAAGCTATATTTTAGTTTTGCACACTAATGAGCATACAGGAATTACAATACCATGCAACTACAGTGCCATGTACTCTTTTTTCCTTTTATGTATTTAGCAATATGTATCAGTCTTTGACAAATGGGGTGTGTAAACACCTCCTGAGGTTATAAATATGGTCGGTGAAAAGCATAGGTTGGCAAATGCATGTAGTGTAAATTTAATATCACTGTTAGTGTAGCAGCACATAGTCAGAGATGTAACTAAGTAGAAATCAAAGACAGTAAAATATTTTATGCTGTTCATCACAAACATTTATGAAAATAATTGATGCGATTGTTCAGGCTTCTACACATAAACCTATTTTATTGCCAGTTAAGCAGACATTACTATCCATGTTGTATAAACATGACATATGCAGTGTGTGCTACATTGCTGATAGACAAGATGGTATATAGAGTAATCCATAGTTTTGAGTATTAAGTGTTTATGTCAAAAAGGAACATGCAAATACTGCTCTTTGTCTTATTTCAAATGATATATACTGCTGTTGTTATTGTTTGAGATGATGAGTTGTCTAACAGGTTGGAGTACAGAAAGTATTCCTGGCAGACTCTCCTGTTATCATACCTGCCTCTAGGTCTTCACTAAATGGTGGCAAACAAGCCTTTATAAGAATGGCAGTTTTAAAATATTAATTAATCACTTAAGTAAAGTTACATAATATGTCTACTAATGTGTGTCTGCTTCTCCTGCAATGCATGTCAGTATGACATCTTAATTTGTTCTGAATTTTTCCATCTATAACAAGTGATGTTTGGGTTTGAACTGAACTTTCCATCAGACAGTTGAATAAATGACCAAAATGTGCAAGGCAAACAAAATTCCACAGGCTGAATTATTTCATTTATTTATATATTTATTCATTCAATCATTTGTAGATGATTTTCTGTCATAACTATATATATATATATATATATATATATATAAGTTAACAGAATTATTTGTAATATGAATAATACATAATAATTTATTTAGTCTGAAAACCTTCCTCAGAGGAACTCATCAAGCAAACATACTTTATGATAGCCCCTAGACATTAGACTTGGTTATAAACTTACATTTTTATATGGTTCTACATATATCCAGTTTATATGTAACATTACTACCTCTTTTGTTTCTGACTGGAGAAGCATTGTGTTGTCATTTGTGGCATTCATAAACTATTCATTCAGCAACCATCAAGTACTGACTTGATTCTACCAGCTGGTGTTGTGCAGTATGGTTAGTATTTTGGGTTTCACTGTTTTTACAAAGTCATTGGCTTTCAGAAGCTACTATGTCATTTTTAAGGGGTACATTGGTGACTCTCCAACATTTTTACCCTTCTAGGTTCCCAGCTTCTTGTTTTTATTAACATAGGAGTCTGTGAATAGTAAAGTGGTATAGGGTAGAATCTGACCATCTTATCCCTACTAAAGGTTGCTTACAGCAGGAGGGGTTCAATTTCTTTTAGGATTTCAGGGTATCATTCTCATGGCAAACCTACAAGTGTCAGAAGTTCTTCCACTGTATATGAGGCATTCATGGAGCTTAGAGTCCACATTGGCTGTTAAAAGGAACATACAATGTACTGGTTCCACAGATGGTGCTGTTGAGTAAAGTGAAGTAGACAGACAGCAAGCCAGCTATAACCTCTCTAATTCTGCAAGATGTTGGTTGGCCTTGCATTTACAGTGGAAATCTGATTGTTGGCCTTACATTTACAGTGCAAACCTAATTGTTGACCTAACATTTACAGTGGAGACCTGATCGTTGGCCTTACATTTACAGTGCAAACCTGATCATTGGCCTTACATTTACAGTGGAGACCTGATTGTTGGACTTACATTTACAGTTCAAACTGGATCATTGGCCTTACATTTACAGTGGAAACCTGATTGTTGGCCTTACATTTACAGTGGAGACCTGATCTATAATGCAAACATAGCCATATTTCAGCTATGGATTGCATTTAGTAGCATTCATTCCACCAACTTTTTCTATAATATACTTCCATAGATGAGGTAATACTTGTGCTGGCAATGTTTGGGGAGTAGCCTTCTGTTTTTAAACTTCATTCAAAGTGTCTGGAGATCCAAGTGGGTCCTTCTTGTAGACTACCCACCATGTGATGCTAAGCTTTTTCTGAAGGAGTTAACTGATTTTCTCATTGATTCAGTGACGAGTCTCCTGGAATGACTTGCTGTTCATGAATCTGAAGTCTGACAAAAAGAAGCAGTACTCTTATCCAGAAAGATTTCAGGTACTTTAACCTGACCATCTAAGTTGCTTCTTTTTATTCATATACTATGCAGCTGTGCCTTTCTGACAAACCACAAGGCATTTTATTCTTGAAAATTTGAGATAATCTCTCAATTTTCTGAAGTTAAGACTCACTTATAAAGCAAGAAAATAAAATCTTTATAGTAAATTCTATGGGCAGAAAAGGGATCCTCACCAATTTCCTTGGGAAATTTTATGAAGTGAGTTTGGATACAGTGACTATTCTGAGATCAGACGATTCACAAAAAAATCAAGCTGAAGTTGTAAATTGGATTCATTTAAAAGTAAATTTCAGTGCTGGACTACTATTTACCATAGTACCTTCCTCTCCTAGCTACTATCTAGTCTTATCCCTACCCTTTTCCTACTAGACTTTCACCTAGTCTGTTCTAATTACCTGCATTAACAGGCTCACTACCTCCTACTTAACTAATCTCCTTATCTTTCTATCTTTTGTAAACAATGACCAACACTCTGTATTCTATCAGTCTACTCTTAATACCATCCTGCCTACTTCCATACACCTTCACATCATACTCCAATACTAAATCCACCCCTAATTACCTTCTTCCCAGATTTCACAGACTATCTCACCTCAAATATATCCCACCCTCAGATAAAAACCTAAATTTCTAACCTTACCAAACAATAACATAATAGACACTAGATGGTGACATTCACTCTTCAAATCTTAAACATCAACTCCTCATTGGGCACCTTAACATTCAAAGTATAAACAATAAAATAATCAAGCACTAAGGATTCTGAGATAATACCCCAGGCTAACATACTTAGACAAGACTTTTAAAAATCAACTTAACATTACTACTCTACCATGTCCTAACCACATTACAACTAAACTCCAACTAAATGCTAAAAAGCTCTTTATATCATATGCTTATATTCTACCTCCAGGTAACAATATTCCAATATTAGAAGACTTTCTTTGTTGGTTTCTACCACCCCCAACCAAACAATAATCCAATAGTGACTTTAACATAGATTAAAATCCATCCTCTCATATTTAATCACAGTTTCTCCCAAACTACTATCACCTCCACCAGAATAAATAAGCACACACAAGAAAGAGAAAGCAAGATTCAGATGATATCAGTGATCACTTCCTCTTTAATACTACTTTCCTAGCCATTCTTGATAGACATGCTCCAGAGAGATCCATTAGAATGAAGTCAAAACTGCCCCTTTGGCAAAGACACCAAAAAAAAAACCTTACTAGAAATAAAGTCTGGTCAAACCAAATGGAGATGCAAGAAATCCTATATCCATACTCATAAACAGAACTATCCAAGAAGGATCCATCCCAGAAATCTTAAAGGAAACTCTACTGACTACTCCAACTATAGACCAATTGCTCTACTCTCACCCCCAGCAAAAATTATGGAACATAATAGCTCCATCATCACAGCACCACCACTGCCCTTCTTTCTTTTTACATACTATCCTTTGATCTCTCAAAAGCATTCGACATGGTCAATCACTCTCTCTCTTACACATTCTCCCCTTTTCTCTCTCTTCATCAATGATCTTCACTCTGCTATCCCACAGCAACATGCATTCAAAAGCAATCTAGCTAAATTAACAAATCTCATAAACTAATGGCCAAAACAATTAAACAAACAAAATACTATAGGTAGGAACTGGAATCTTCTTCCTACTGACATAACTCTGACTTTACATCTTTTGCCTCTTCAAACAAAAAAAAAATTAAAACCACTGGCTCTGTTCCTGCTGGCTCTGTGACTGCAGCATTTTTGACTTTATTATTTTTATTCCTCTACTCCTTACTCCTCACTCCAACTTCTGTTTCTCCAACTTACCTCTATTTTTGTTGAACTTGAATAATGATATCTTTCTTATTTTAAAATGAGAAACTTGTGTACTTTTCTGGTTGTATTTTGATTTTGAAATGTACTAGTAGATAGTGGAGGGCCTCTGCTGAAAATGGACTTATTATCCAGCCAGACTAGCCCGGTCAACAAATGTAAAATAAAATAAATAAATAAATTGAAGATGTAAATGAGGACTGTAAAGGTACTCTGTTGTGGAGAGTGTGCATAATACCTCAGAGAAACATCATTCAAATGAGACATTTAAATTATCTTTGCTATGCAGATGATGATGATTATTTATACCTCTCCTTTTTTCAGAAATATACTCTAGCCCCAGCTATACTAGAAGGAAGTCTGGATGACTTCCTAAACTAGATAAGTAGTCGATACATAAGGTCCACTCCTGGCAAAAATCACAGCTATGAACAGCTATGAACATTCACGACCTTAAGACTTTCTGTTGATCCTTGTCGTTCTCAAATAATACTTCATGAGAAAATAGACCAAATCATATACATCAGGAACATATGCTAGTACCGCTCATCAAAAATAAAACAATAGGTTTATTTATTAGTTTATATTTTGTCTTAAGAATGTTAAACTGAAGTAAACTATTGGACTGCTAGATTACCTCCATGTGGAAGATCTCATTAGTTCTTCAGAGTCTGTTTAACTTACTCGGACACACTATAAGGGGCCTGTTTGATAGACCGCTGAAGCCCAGTGTCTACAAGATGCTTCTTCATGAGGTCTGGCTCACCAGTAAACATCCTCCCAAATGTCTGCCTATATCAACTGATCCTAAATACAAGATAGCTGCATACTTCCACATTTCTTTCCCTGCTGCACATGTTTTTCTCTGTTTTCTGTCTCTCACCTTTCCTTTCATTTGACTAATGCCTCATTCTCCTTCACATACCTTGAACAACAGAACTTACTGCAAATATTCTGTTTTTTATATATTATATTATCCATAGTAACATTATACTGTATGATGTTATGACAGCCTACAGGTACAGTTTTTCCTTATTTTACAGACTGAATTCTTGTTTCACATCTACTTACGACTGTGCTCATTTACTCTACATAATATACTGACTTCTATCTCTCTGCTTGATCTTATGATGCCACTGTTGGACTGACATTGAATAAACTTTGTTTTGGGTTTTTTTTAATTGTATTTTTGCCATGCTAAACCTGAAAATTATCTGTGTTGATCAGTGCTGTATGTAGGTTAATGCACTTTAAATAAATAAATAAATAAATAAACAGAAAAAAAAACTTCTTTGCAAGTTATGTACCCTACAAACTACAGCATCTTTGGAAGTTGTTGCAGACATCACCAAGCAGACTGTGCTATAACAAAACAGGCTCAGTTTGAAACATAAACCTGATAACATCTTCTGAATCATCACAGTCCCCACTTGTTGCCTACAATGCCCACTGGTCTTATATAATATGCATTATGGGACAGATGAAACAGCATCTGTGTTTAATGGTTGTGGGAGGACTCGAGGGCCAAACAGAGGATAAGAAACTTTTAACTATCATTATATCTTCTTGTTGCATATCATCCCCTTCTTCCTTCTTGGGTTTCCAATAATCTCTTGCACTTATTCTGAATGGTTGGAGTTCCTTACCCATTTAATTCTCATACCTTGTTCATAGGTTCATAGGTTCATAGGTTCATACTAGGCTATCTGCCCTAGGGCATTTATAAGCCTAGCCAGAATGTGTTTGGCTTTCGCCACCCATTTTAAATTTATTTTGCTATGCCCTTTTAGTATACTGTGCCTCTGTCTAACAGTGACACAGAAGTGATACCCGGGGTAAACCTACAATCTCCCATCCACTCATCAAGATTCCTCTTGAAGAGAGTCAATGAGGGACTCTGCCTAACCTGGACTGGGATTTTATTCCAGACTGAAGGGAGCCTCTGGGTTATGAATCTGTCCCTCCAGCATGTCCTATTTATTTCAGTGCTGAGGTTCAAGTCTCTCGAGCGTAGCTCAATGGGATTTGGATTTTCTGAGGTGCAGCATGTCCATTAATTCCGGGTTGGACATGGCTTTATACGTCAGGCATAGATCGCCTCTGAACAGGTGGTATGCCACTGAGTAGAGCTGGAGTTTCTTTAACCGGGCAGCATATGGCATTTGTTTGAGCCCTTTGATCCTCTTGGTGAGGTACTTTTGGGGTCTTTCCAGTTGCTGCAGGTGTCTGGTAAGGTACATCCCAAAAGGGGCATTGTACTCAATTATGGGCCTGATGTGGGATGAGTAAAGAGGCACGATGACCTCCCCTGATCCAGATGTGAATCCCTTCATGATTAGGTGGGCTATATAAAATGTTTTTCTAACCACTTTGGCCACGTGGTTGTCAAATGAGAGATTGCTATCAACTTGGGTCCCCAGGTCCCTAATTACTTCTTCTGTACTTAATGGATTACCACCTATGTGGTAATTTGTGGGCATGTTGTCTTTGCCAAAGTGGATGACTATACACTTTTTGGCATTTAGCTTGAGGCCATGGCTCTGGCACCAGTTGTCTGTTTGTATGAGGCCCTTTTGGAGGATGCTTGTGTCGGCTGGAGAGTCGATTATGGCGCCCAGTTTGCAGTCATCTGCGAACTTGGTCAGCCACAGTCCTTCCGTGTTGGCCTGTACATCCGAGAAATATATACCGAACAAGAGAGGTCCCAGGACTGAGCCTTGTGGGACACCACTTGTAACTGGTTTGGAGTCTGACATGGCTCCAGCAATTCTAACCATGTGGGTTCTGTCCTTGAGCCAGTTTGCAATCCATCTAGTGACATAGGGGTTTATATTTAAGCTGGTGAGCTTATCTATAATGCCCGAGTGGGGTATTGTATTGAAGGCTTTTGCGAGGTCCAGATAGGCTGTGTGGACCACCTTCCCCTCGTCAATGGCCTTGGTGACTGTTCCAGGTTTAAGAGGCAGGATCTGCCCTTAAAGCCAAACTGGGTAGGATCCAGTGTCTGTAGGTCCCCAATATCTTTATTTATGAGGTCCATGATGATCCTTTCCATAGCTTTGCAGACCAAGCTAGTCAGGCTTATGGGGCGATAGTTTCCAGGATCCATTGAGGCACCACCTTTATGGAGAGGGACCACTGTTGCTGTACGCCACTCTTTGGGCACATATCCTGTAGTAAGGCTGAAAGTGAACAGTAGTTTTATGTTTGGGTTTAGCTCTTCTTGGAGCTCATGTAGGACGCAGCCCGGGACACCATCTGGTCCCATTGATGCTGTGTTTTTTGCTTTGGAGAGGGCGGCTCTTACCTGAGCATCTGAGATGTCAGGGGGGCAGCACTCTGCTGGGATAGATATTTGCCCTTTTGGTGGGGAGGGGGTGTTTGTGCTGAACCTGTCAGCTAGGATGTTGGCAATGTCTGTGGGTTTGGTGTATTTTTTGTCATTTTGGACTAATTCTGAGCATATCTGGGAATTACCACCCAGGTTCCTAACATAACTAAAGAAAGCCTTGTGATTATCCTTAGTGTCCTGTGCAATTTTTCTCTCGAAGCTGGCCTTAGACAATTTTATGAGTGCCCATAGTTTTTGCTAATACTGATCAGTGATGCCTTCCTTTTGGGATTTTGCTCTATCATTTAGTAGCTTCCTCCTTCTATTGTATAGTTTGTTTCTGGCTGGGGTCCACCAGACATGTGTCTGCCTTTGGAGGATTGGGTCTTGGTTTTATTTGGGATCGCATGATCCATGCATTCCTGAAGGTGTTCATAGAATGCATTTATAAAGGATTCTGCAGTCTGGGCCATATTTTCCACAGGCCCGGGGCTTTGAAGGATTCCACCTCGGTTTTGAGGAGTGTGAAATTTGCTTTAGAGAAGTTTTTCACTGTGGTTTTCTGGGCAGGGGTGGGGTCGGGATGTGAATATCCAGTGAGATTAGTTTATGGTCTGATCTTACCAGTGAGGGATACACTTCTGGTCTGGAGCATAGAGTCCCCATGTTGGTGATGATCAGGTCCAGTATGTTTTCCCCTCTTGTGGGAGTGGTAACAAGTTGTTCCATAGCATTTGAGTTTGTAAATTCTAGGAACCTTTGGGCTAGGGTGTTGGAGCTAGAGTAATGCTCCCAGTCTATGTTTGGGTAGTTGAAGTCACCCAATATAATGGTGTTTGGAGAGACCTTCATATTTTCCAGTGTTCTCAGGTAGGCCGAGTGGGGTTCCTGGGTTTGGAGGGTGGTCTGTAGCAGGCTATAAACTGGAAGGCAGTTTTACCCACTGTTAGTTGCACATGGATAGTCTCTGATGCTTCGTGCTTTGCCACCAACCTGGAGGTGTGGGTATCTTTGATGAATATCGATACTCCCCCTCCTTTTGTGGTTCGGTCCAAGTTTTGGGACCGAAAAGCATGGTATGAGGTATAACCTGGTAGTGCTGGGGTGCTCTCGGGAGCCCTGAACCAGGTTTCTGTTACTGCACAGATATCGATGATGTTACAATTGTTGTGCTTCCACAAAGCCATATAAAACTGTCAGTCTTCCTCAGAATGCTTAGCAATAACAGCGATAATCCCAGGCCTCTCATTAGAAATGACATTGCTCACACCTCACCCCCCAACACACTTAAATCTATTTTCTGAAAGTTTATTTAATTACTCGTTAAACTGGGTAAGTGGATTAGGACATTCAGATATTTTCCAGCCATATCACAGGTTGCCAGGGCTACAGGAAGATTACATGAAAAAAATAATTTAGAATAGTCAATAACCATCATGGTTTGGCAGGAGGAAGGAAACCAACATAAATGTAAGAAGAACATGTGTCACTTCTCTGGGATTATTTTGCTTCTGTCTCTAACTGCAAGAAAGCATTTCTCTGCCATTCTGTTGAACGGGTAACATTCTGTCAGTTCTCTCAGTAATCAGATGTTACCTCATGTGATGATGTGAGGTATTGCCATCTGTGCCAGGGATAATAGGGCAATGCATATGTAACATATGCCATCATAGTTAGCTGGAGTTCTGTAAATAATTTTGTGTCATTTGACAATCACATTGACTTGTACATATGCTTCTGTTAAAAATATATCAACATTGTTATTATAGCTGATTAAATGTTTATGTTCAAAGAGAGAAAAGTAGAATTTTTGAAATTGTTTTATAGCTTTCAGATACTGCAACACATCTTAGCAATGCTCTGAGTGTATTTTGTACCTGAGTCAGGTGATCAAATGTGATGTCATATTATAACCAGCACTGACCCTTTTACCTTAGTTACAGGAGACAAGAGTCTGAATCCTCTATACCAACTACATGAGCACTCATAGTGCATTTTCAAGGAATTGTGAGCATTAGTGTGTTTTCAAGGAATTGTGAGCTTCAAGGGAAGCGAAGTATATTGCTGCTCATGCTAAGTCTCTTTTCAATGTGCAACTGTTTTGTTTAGAAAAAAGGTCATCATTGTTTGTGTTGTAGAATTTGAAAGCAGTGTTAATAGCCCAACTGCTAGCATACTTGCTTTTGATGAAGTAGGCTGTGGGTTCTACTCTCACACCATGTAGATGGAATGCTGATACTGTGTCATACTTTAAGGAGTGACTGCTGAAGTCCTGAGTGCATTCTCCTTTGGATGAGATACCTAGTAACTATGAACCTATAGTCAGTTTGCCAAACATTCCCTTTTACAATATTACCAGCTAACCATTTTTTAATGTAACCCAAGCAATGTATTCTTTGATGGCAACATACACTGAATTTCTAGATGAAAAACTTAAATATAAAGTTGTTTGCTAGTAACAACCTCCTTATTAGTTACAGATCTCTTTAATGTGGAGTTATTCAGATGACTTTTACTTTTGCAAAGATTGTGCATTTTGACTGATACTAAGTGGCCTTTCATGGTTGAAATGTTCTAAAATTACCAGTTTTGTCAGTGGTCCATACATTTTATTTCATTGCTTACTGGAAAAATGTTCAAAACTACAAATGTAAAACACATTCTGACAAGTGGTACTGTATTATACAAGGACTATAATTTAATATAGTCGGGAAGGTGAATTGAAGAAAACATGCATGCCTGTGTGGTCCTAAAAATGTGTGCAAGGACCTATGGTTTAAAAACAGCTCAAAGGTAAACTTAATCCACCAATGGCAGAAATGTTTACTGTTAATGTTGAGTCTGTTTTCATTGTGAGACTACATTGCTTTGTTTAGCAAATGCTTATCAGTGTTTGTGCTATAAATTTTGAAATAAAAGTTTTAAGTTAAATCCAAATATCTGTAGTCATTGTAGAAGTAAAGAAGAAAATAGTATGCATACTGGTAAGTTTGAATAGTGTTTATGGTAACTGGGGAGAAATAGTAAAGAAATTGAACACTGGAATGGCTATAGGGGGATGGGGCTGCTGTGTGTGTGTGTGAATTGCAGTGTGTATGCCCTGATCCATTACCCTGCCTAGGGCCCCATTCGACCAAGATCTAACTCTAGTTAATGTGGTATAAAAGAGCATTTCTGCCCTTTGTGAATTATAAGCTGGCAATGTTAACACTTCTCCCACAGCACTGTTGGCATAACATGTAACTCAGTAAGGCATTGCACAATTTCTTTTAGGAAATTCTTAATTTTGGTGGTTCGCATTGGCTCATTGTGGTCCAATACATGCCTCACAATAGTGACCTATTGTAATTACTGCAGTGGGGTTTGTGAATCCTAAAATGAACTACATATCGGCACTTTAGAATGTGATCAAAATAATCATGAATAATAATGTCTACATACAAAGTTGTGACGCGTTAGAGATAATGATAAAACAGTCCATATTGTCTTGAACTGAATATCCTTTCACAAGTTATAGACTTTAGCAACATTGTGAAAGGATATTCATTGAGAATGCTACATGGATAACTGAAATCGCAACCATTTAGAGATGCACTTAGAGATCACTGATACTGTATCTACTGGCTGTAGTAATAAAGACTATTTTACATTTGTGGCAGAGGTGGAGATAGACAAGGCAACTAAAATAAGGCAAATAATCTTTGCCTTCTAATTTATCCACGAAAATAATAGTAGAAAACTTAATGTGGCAGATTAGCTATTTAAATGTTTAATGCAGAGAAATCCTAGTAACAAGAAATGTACAGTTGTGTATGTAAACTTACCATAACAATACAAGTTAGAATAGATTACTGCACTGTATGGGATGCCCTGCCAAAGATCAGACCAGCTGGCCAGCTTGCAAAGCTTTAGAGCTCCACCCACTGGCCCTAGCTACTGCACAGCGTGAATAGAGCATGATAAAATCAGTGGCTAGAGTACCAAACTTCCAAATTTTCTTGCCTCAGAACAGGGAGGCTATAGGCATAACAGCAAGATATATACTAGGAGAAAAGGGAAGCACTTATATCCACAACCTAGCAAAAACAAAAGGAAGTGAGATGGAAGGAGAGAAGGTGTAGCTACGGCAACAGTGATATATCTGAACATATACTGTTATGTTATGTTTGCTTAGGCCATTGCATTATGTTCATTATTAGATCACAGTAACAGTAGTCTAAGCTATATAGGATGAATGACAGAATTTGGACAGAAAGGAGGAAGAAGGATGAGAGTCCAGGAGCCCCTGGGTGATGGTCTAGCGATGTTGTAGTGTACTGGCTCACCAGCTGTTTTTATTTATTTATTTATTATTTATTTCAGTTTGATTAAATATTATGTTTACTAAAATTAAATCAATTAACATGGAAAGTTAATGGGTAGTCTGAATAACAAAAAAAAACAGGTAGTTACAACAGAAAGAAATACAACAATTTCAATTTTAGTTTGGTAAGAAAGGCATCACATGTAATACATGTTTTACTATGTTGTTCACTAAGTGTAATATGTTGTTCACTAAGTGTAATATGTTGTTCACTAAGTGTAATATGCTGTTCACTAAGTGTAATATGTTGTTCACAAAAGGTAGGAATGAAGCTGGGTGAGTTGGAGGAGGTTAAGTTGATTGGGAAGTTCAAGCCAGTTAAGGGAGTGAAGGGAGGAGCAGTGATGTGAAGAAGATTTGGCGTTAGTTGCAAATCTAGCGACTTTGTTATAGCATAACTCTAGTTTGGTGGTAAGAAAGGATAAGAGATTAGTGAGCAGGGGCAGGTTAGTCTAGAATGAGGAGAGAGGAAGTGATTGTTTCTATACAGTAGACCCAGTTTTATATCTGTTTTGATGTTTAGTAGGATGTAAATCATTTATGAAGATATTGAATAGTAGTGGGCCAAGTATGGAACCCTGAGGGACTGTTGACTGAGTGTAGAAAGGAGGAGAGGGGTATTTTGTGTGTGACCCTGGCAAGAAACCCGTGTGGGTAGGAGAGAGAAGGTGGTGCTTAGTAATGAATGGCAAGAATGACTATAGGGCAGAAATTTGAGACAGAACAGAATGATCTATTAATTAAGATGCTGATAGGAAGAGCAATAGAGTCAGAAGCAATTTTTAGGAAGGCAGATGGGATGGGCATGGCTGGAGTGATGGACAGGACTAATGCTTGTGATGGAGTAGGCAAATGATGAGTGATTGGCATGCCATGCAGTTTTGCCAATGACATTATGCATACATTGATTATTGATTAGTTTCTTACAGCAGGAGTATTCATTGTGTAGTCTTTATTTACTCTCTTCAACCATGTAGTGCCATCTCAGAATTGGAATACTGAAGAAGGGGGGTGTGGGGAGTGCAGGGTGGTGCGGCCCCCTGCAATAGCAAAGGGAAAACAGTAATGTAAAGATGCACATCACATCACTGGTACTGATAACATATAACTTAGAAACTGCATTTAAATACCTACAAGGTATATTTGCAAATATTTTCCTGATCTTAGAAATTGCGTTGAAATACCTACAAGGTATATTTGCAAATATTTTCCTGAACTTTATACATATGGTTTCCGTGAATACCCAGTTCTGCATGCATGTGCTTTCTGGTTATACATGAGGACAGACATACATCAACCTGGGCAGGGTTTGGGTGGTGCTTGCTCCTGCACATCTGGTGAGCCAGTACATCACAATATTGCCAATAGTCCTAACAAAGCCTTTTCTGGACATAGCTAAGGAAATTAGTTTGTAATGCCTGGTTTAGATGTTCTCAGATGACTGAGTTGCCATCTCTAGTATATTTCTAGAGTCTACTTCTTTTCCAAAAAGCAACTAAATTAGCCAAACCCTGGTAGAATGGGCTGTGATTTTGCCTGGAAGTGACTTATCATGATGAGAATAACAGACAATAATAGCATTAGACAACCAATTGGAAACTGTCTGCTTTGACCCAGATTATGCCTTATATAAACTGCTAATCAGCAACCCTGAAGGTTGTTGTCCTGTCAATGTGGTGTCTGAGTTGTCTATGGACATCCAGAATGTGTAAAATTCTTCTCCCTTATTTTTTTAGGTTTTGAAAAGAAAACAGGGAGATGGACAGAGTGGCTCAATATTATCTCTGAGATGACCAAGGCATAAAGGAAAGATTTGTTCACAAATTTGCCACCTATTTGTTTAGCAAAATAACACCTGCTACCACAAAATGTAATAATTCCCAATAGGTAATTAGGACCACTTGTAAACCATAAAAGGTGTCTGCCAAGTGTATAACAGCCTAGTAGAGTTGGTCTTATCATTTGAGAAAAAATTTTAACTTTTAAGGGTAAAAAGTTTTGTGATCACCACCAAACAGACTAGCCTCAGCCACTGGCAATTAATCTCAACAGAAAAGAAACATTATTTGCAGAAAAAGTGATTATTTGTAAGGGAATCCCCACAGAGGATTAGGACCAGATCTAAGTTACAAATGGTGTCTGACAAGCAGTTAGCAGACCTTGGTACAGTCAGTAAAACACTATGGCATGAAAATTAGGTTTTGAGGTAAATTTTTTAAATAACAACTCTCAGCCCATAGTTCCTATCCCCTGGCTACAAAAGTTGAGATAAAAGTAAATTTAGTTCTCTAAAACAATAGACATTTGCAATGAATTCCCCTCAGGGACCCATGATGAAAAAAGTAGGATTCTTTGGTAAAACCTCTAGTGACAACCATATCCTCAAATATAAAGTTCTGTCAGAAAAAAATACTTTTCCTCACAAAAAAATTATGAAGTGGAAGTTTAGAAGAAGATGGGAGGGCTGGCTGGAAGAAGAAGAAAAGGATTAAGAGAAATATAAAGTTCTTCAGTCAAGGGGTGGAAGAGAGAAACAAAAAAATTATTGTAAATAGTTAAAGGGAAGCATGAATGTAGGAAGTGCATCAGTGAGTTACAAAAACTTTAAGGATGTGACATGAAGGTGGGGAGTTATAAGTCCTGATGCAGAGAGATGGAAATAAGTTTAAAATGTTGATTTGATTATAACCACTGATATTGGAGCCACAGGAATCTTTTAAATATAAAAAGAGTAGGGTATTAATGCTGTTGATTATAAGTAACTCTGCGATCCATCAGTAGAGGATATTTATGCACCATGCATGAGGATTGAGTTTAATGCATGATGAAAACAATTGATAAATAAATGATTAAAAAAAATATGAAGTGGAAGGTAATCCCCAACAGTGCACTTATCTATCCAGCCTTGTAGAAGCCCTAACTGACCAACAATCAGCCAAAGCACATAGGAGAGTGCACGGCTCAGTGCCAAGAAAGCTCTGATGTTTAGGAACACCAGACACTGATTGTATCCTTTACATCATGAGCTGTGCAGTGGCTAGAGTGCATTGAAGGAGTCCTACAGCTTTAGAAGCTGGACGGTTGGTCTAATCCGTGGCAGGAAGTCCCATACAGTCTTGCTCTACTGCAACAGTGATCTGATGATGTAATCTATTAATAATACTCATCAGATGTATAAATGAATAAATAGCTTGAGATTAATATTGAAATATTGCCAGTCGTACGGCTTTTTAAAATGTTTCCATGTATTGTATTTTTTGCACCACCTTTCATTGTAAATGGTACTTAGTATTGTAAGGAATTATTTCTCTCATCGTGTGACTATTCTGTTACATAAAACATAGTAAGTCTTTGCAATGCAACACATATTTGGATTCATATGTAGTCACATTGCTTGAAAATGACAGGGAAAAAAAAGCCTGCAGTGTTTAGAGCTCTGCACAAGTACTAAGAAATTTTGACTACACCCTGAGAGCGGTAGTGATGCGGTGAGCAAAGCAGGGTTAAATTTTTGTAACCTCCATTTGCAGATTGAATAAATCGACCAGTATCACAATTGATTTTTACTACTTCTGTAAAAATGGAATTTCTTTTAAAATTTTATTTAATGACTACAAAGATGAACCTCTGTAGAAATATACACATTATTATATGTACTAAAATAAGAAACTGATACAAACAACTCTGCCTTTGAAAAGATACATGCATTTTGAGACATTTGCAAAGATGTACACAGCGCATAGAATGGAAACAGTAATCAATACCATGAATTTGTCCACATAAAATCCTGCATTATGTCAGGCCTGCAGAAGCGATCATATTTGCAGATACTTAAATATCCAAATCAAATGGAAGAATATTTTAGCTGACAATTGTAAAAAGAACAAACTAGCATGAAATACAGAACTGTGAAGCAAAGCGCTATATTTAATCAATATATCCAAGAAAATATATATTTACTGCTGGTAAACAAAATACTTATTAATGAATTCCTTACATATGACTTGCAACACTGTTAGCTGGAACATATGAAGGAAAAACCCAAGACATCAGTGAAAATAAAAAGAAATACTGTACTTTGATTTTGTAAGTACAGTGCTGATTATTTATTTGGTTAGTTAGTTATTTTATCCAAAGATACATATTATACTATTTAAAATAGTTTAAAATGCAATAATTATCATGAATGGTAGAACATGGTCAACAAACTACATTACTTTGCTAATGAAGGGTTGCACCTGTCCCCCCTAGACTTTCAGAAATTGACTAAATCTGTATCCACCCCCCCTCCCTTAAAGCCCTTTTTTTGGCAATGCCAAAAGGACAAAACATAGGCAAAAAGTCTCCAAGCAACCTTAAGGTGTTACTGTTCAATGCTCAGCTCCTAAACAAAAAACTCCACACCCTTCAAACCCTCAGCACTATGGAGAAAGTAGACATCTATGCCGTGACAGAGACTTAGTTTAAAGACATAGAAAGTACTCCAGAAGTGCAAGGCTACAGTGCCTTCCACACATTTAGACCAACAACAGCACAGACTGGGGCCAAAGGTGGAGGTAGTTTGATCTACGTTACTAACAAACATGCCTCCTATTTGTTTAAACAGGATGATACCATACAGCTCATCTACATGAAAGTCACCATACATAAGGTCCCTCACCACAGCATGGCTAGCTACATGTCATTGCTAAGCATATCCAAGAAACTGATCTTAGATGAAATAAAAACATATGTAAAATACAAGCATTCAACAATACTATTCAAAACTATTTATGCCCATAGGGTCTCACAAGCTACGTGCTCGAGAGACTTGAACCTCAGCGCTGAAATAAATAGGACATGCTGGAGGGACAGATTCATAACCCAGAGGCTCCCTTCACTCTGGAATAAAATCCCAGTCCAGGTTAGGCAGAGTCCCTCATTGACTCTCTTCAAGAGGAATCTTGATGAGTGGATGGGAGATCATAGGTTTACCTCGGGTATCACTTCTGTGTCACTGTTAGACAGAGGCAGAGCACAGTATACTAACCTCGAAAAAGGGCATAGCAAAATTCATTTAAAATGGGTGGCGAAAGCCAAACACACTCTGGCTAGGCTTATAAATGCCCTAGGGCAGATAGCCTAGTATGAACCTATGAACCTATGAACAACTCTTACCTAAACCTTCTAGAGATGCTTACCGTCCAACCAAACACCCTATTCATGGGTAACATTAACTACCCCTCTATAGACTGGGAAACTTACACTGTCTCAGACTCACAGGCACAATACTTCCTGTTCTTTATTAACACAACACCCTGGAATAGAAAGTGCATGCCCCAACCAGAAGATCAAACTTACTGGATCTGGTACTCACCAACACAGGAGAGTGCTAGACCACCCCCCTCCACCATTTAACATTCTTACTAGTCAGGTCGGATCACAAAGCTGTTGCCCTTGAAGTAAAATTCAACTCAGAAAAAACAGCTAAACCAGTAACTATTCCAAGGTAAACTACATCTTATTAAGTTTATCAAAATTCAAGATCATCACAACCCTGACAGCAGAAGTAACTATGCAGAATTATTCACAGAGTCCCTATGCAGACATGTGAATGGCTGCATAGAGGCTGCTGTACCCACCAGAAATAAACCCCAAAGACACACTAAAAACAACCACCCGTGGAATCCTCACCTAAACACGGAATATAATAAAAGAAGAAAACTCACAGCCAAAATCAGAAAGAACAACATTCTTAATAAGTACACTCTTAAAAAAACTAAACAAGAAACTAAAAGGTCTAATTATGTCCAACAAGGCCAGATATGAGCTCAGGATAACCTCACAGGTGAAGGACAATCACAAGGCCTTCTTCAGCTTCATCCAGAACCTTAGAGGTAACACATAGCAGTGTGCCAAAAATAGTGGTGAATGGTTCCACATTCACAGATCAGGTTGACATAACAAATCCACTGGCTGATAAATTCAGCTCAAACTTCACCCCTCACTCCTGTTCAGCTCCACCATGTGAAATCCCTTCAAACATACTTTCCCATGAAGAACACCAACTCTATGGGGTCTTAACAACATCTCTTGTTTTCTCCTGAAAATCTAAAACATGACTTATCATGACCATTTGAGGCAGTCTTCAACTATAGCCTTGCAACAGGCTATGTTCCAAGTGAATGGAGGACCACAACAGTCATTCCCTTCCATAAGAGCAGGCCATCAACCTACCTAGGGAACTACAGACCCATCAGTCTAACAAGCCTAATATGCAAAGCCATGGAATGAATTATCATGGAAATGATAAACAAGGACATTGGCAACTTATAGACACTGGACCCATCCCAGTTTGGCTTTGTTAAGTGATGATCATGCTTTCTTAACCTGGTAGATTTCTTTGAGAGTGTGACTAAGGCAATGGATCAGAGTAAATCATTGCATACTGCATATCTTGACCTGACCAAGGCATTCAATACAATACCCCATTCATTCATTATTGATAAGCTCTCTCAGCTAGGCATGAATTCCTACACAACTAACTGGATTGCCTGCTGACTCACAGACAGGACTCAGAAGTTACAATTGATGATACCACCTCCTCCAAGGGGCTGGTCACCAGCATAGTACCTCATGGCTCCATGATGGCCTGCTCCTGTTTGGCTTCTACTTCTCAGAAGTCATGGCTAATGTTCAAGACCTCTGGCTCACCAAGTTTGCAGATGAGTGTAAACTAGGAGCTATTATAGATTCCTCCCAATGTCTTGCAGGAAGGTTCAACACAGACAGATGACTGGTGGCAAAGCCATGACCTTAAACTCAGTGCCAAAAAATGCATTATAATTCCCTTTGGGAAGCTGTCAACCCAAGTTAATTACTTCATCAATAGTTAAGATTGCTAAGATAATAAGAAATTCACTCTATGTCACCCAACTTATAGGTAAGTGTATGGCATCCAGGTTCAAGGAAGTTATAGTACCACTCTAATTGGCCTTTATCTGATCTGTCATCGAGTACAATGTACCCTTTGTCATTTACCTAACCAGATACTTGCAAAAGTTGAACTACCACTAAGGTTTCTCACCATGAGAATTCAGAGCATGAGTACCCTGTCCTACACTAATCGCCTAAATGATATGTCATTGTATTCAGTCTCCTACAGGCTGTTGAGGGGGGGGGGGGTCTTTACCTGACTTACAGGGCTTCCTCAGACCCAGCTCTGATGGATCTGTTGCACAAGTCAAATCCAAAAAAATCCATGCATAAAACAAACAACAGCAGAAACACTAGATCCAGGGATCTGACCTTTGCCTGTGACATAAACAGAGCATGCGGGTAAGACAGATATGTGTCCCAAAGGATCCTCTTGCTATGGAATAGGTTCCACATCCATGTAAAAAAGAGTTCATCCCTGACCCTATTCAAACAAAATCTTGACAATTGGATGGGAAATTGTAAATTTACCCCTAGTCTGGCCCCCATGTCTCTTGCAGACAAAAGCTGTCAATAAGTAAAGTATTTTCTTAGCTAGCACCTCTATCCCCCCCCAACAAATCCCATAGTACCTCTCTACTAACATGTCCTCTCCTCATATAGACACCCATGATACTTGGGAACCAAATGGTTTGAGGTGCACAACTAGGCTTGTAAAGGTTCTAGTGGTTGTTAGCCTAACAACAACCATGAATCTATAAAACATTTCATAGAAAAATAAGTTAGTCATTTTTAAAGCTGCTAAGAACATACTTTCCATTCTAAATATTAATATAATTCCTAGAAAGTACCCTTTTCTTAACTAAATTTTCTATGGTCTATTAGGAAGAATGGCTTAATACTAAGAGTTTTCCCAAAAATGAATTTATAATTTCATGAAATTTTCACTTTCATGGATTGGAATATATGATTGCTGAACTCCAGTCAAGCTATACTTGATGCCATACACTCAGAATTCCTTATACTGATTCCTTTTCTAAAATCCTTGTATGTTGACCAGGACACATTCAAGTCTTCCTTACACGATCATCAAAGTATAACATGTACATAAAATAGCCTGCTAGCTGAGTAACATATTCACCTCTGAGAGACTGCTGTTTGGATTCAAACACAGGTATCAAATGGACAAGTCAAATAACTTGGAATGAAAACTCACTAAGATGCTGTTCAGTTAGGGCAGAATGAAGGGCAAATATGTGCAAGCCTCAGAAGCAGAGATGATGGTGATGACTTGATGCATATTTATTTAATTAGTTTTAAGCAGGCATGTGAACTGGACCACTGGGACCCCTTTATTTTCATTACCTAGCTCCAAAAAATAAAACATCAAAGAAATAAAATTACATTCCTGTGCAGTATATACAAGGGGCTGTAAAAAGCATAGCTTGAGACAGCTGTATATAGTGAACAATTAATACTGCTCATGAATATACTTGCTCCAATCAGTGCTGACTTTCATGGTTAAAGAAAGCACTCTCAGAAGTTATATTGCTATGTAACAAATCTAGTGGAACAATACTCACTTCGTTTTTGTAGATGTTACTTAATCCGTTTTGTGAATGAGGTTAGTGTGGGAAGTAAATGAAGGTCATTAGATAGAAATCTCCTAATAGTAAGGACTAGATGAGACAAAGCTGTATCAGTGCAAGCAAATGAAAAGAGAGAGAGATGAATAGGGTCAGCGCATTGGTGTCAGATGATCTGAGACACCCAGAGTAAAGCTTAACTGTGGTGAATTGGAGTAAGGCCTTGTAGTGGTCTCTATAATGGGGCCTGTACAAAATTATGCAAATTAGAAGAGTAAAGCCATCCTACCTGCTTGATTGCTGCCTGTACCACCAATAAAGTGTCAGGTGTGATATTGCAATTTTAGAATTTTACTACATTTCTAGAAAATGTGGGAGAGAGACTGTTGCAAGACTGCTTTGTTTGGTTAGAAGGCTGCTGATGTGATTGCACGCAAACAGCATTGATGTCATTTTATTTCTTAAATTATGAATGCAGGTGAGGAGTCTAAGTGATAGGGAAAGCCACATCCAGAGATAGTGATACTATAATGTATAATTCACCTGATCGTTGATGTCAGAGTCAAATGAGAATGAAGTCCATTGATGGCACTCGAGAAAAAAAGCATGTCATATGGCTCACTACTGCATGCTCAGACACTATTGGTGAATTTTCAAGGTGCATACGAAGATGTTCATTTGATTGCACCAACAGCCAGATCTCACTGTTATATCCAGTATCTGGGAGTTTTTGCTGGCTGAGATGGGTGAGGAGGGGTGGGGTATGGCTGTGCTAAACTACCTTGTCATACAGTTCAGTTCTCTAAAGTGGATAGTTAAGGAACAAAAAGGACTCCATTGGTACTTGTTTCTGATTGGCTTCTTTTGTGTAAAGGAAAGCCAGACTGTCCAACACTGCATAACAGCAGGATGCCCAAATTCTTTTTGAATATCTATTGTAGAGTGCATGTTTAACATTATTTAAGGCACATTCATTACAGTTTTGCGAAAAAAAATCACAGTTTTTTGAAAAGGAAACTACATTTTAAGACAAAATCTTGGACAGCTGGGAATTACAAAAAGATTTGCCAAAGTTTTAAAATCTGCAGGAATTTGCATAATTTAGATTGTGGCAATAATGTACTTTTCTGAAAAATGGTTATAACATAGAAACCATACAGTGTGATACAGTAAAATGTGGCAGAACTGTTATGTTTTAAAGTATAATTGATGCAGGTTGAATATGCAATGGTAATTTAGGTTTAAGCAACAATGAAGAAGCAGTAATCCCAGAGAGGACAAGTAGTTTTCATAAATAATAAATCACCTACACATAGCATCAAGTTTGAAGTCCTTTCACAGATATATGGGGTTGTTGTCCAAGAACAATATATTGTATCCATTGAACTACCCATTTTGATGGGTCATATTATGCTTAGCATGTGGCAATTTACAACAAAATGACATGATGCTTTAATACAACTAAATATTTTTTATCTTTATAAATGATGCTGGACAGTTACTCAGACTGATGAATTAATTTTAAGACAACTGCAATGATGTCATATTAAAAACATGAACATCTTTGTGCATTTTGGAAAATGATGCATTTCACATGAACATTTTATGATAGCACAATTCGTGGGTTAGACATAGTTAGATGGACCGTAATTCAGCTACCAGTGATTCAGCAAATGCAGTTCATAATGAATAATGAAACTATATTATCTATATTTCTAAAATCCGTGTATATATGAATCTTTGTATATATTATACAAAATGCTCATTTTCTGTTTTCTCACAGTATAATGTGATTGTGTAATTACTGTATTGTATTCATTGTAACTCCTAATAATGATGTAATGATGAATGTTGTTAGTGCATATGCTCTACAAGTTGGGTGTGCGATGGATGAGAAAGAAAAACTTTGGAGTGAGTTGGATGAAGTTGTGATGACTGTACCCAAGGGTGAGAGACTGGTGATTGGAGCAGATTTCAATGGGTATGTTGGTGAAGGGAACAGAGGGGATGAGGAAGTGATGGGTAGGTATGGTGTTAAGCAAAGGAATGCAGAAGGTCAGCTGGTAGTGGATTTTGCGAAAAGGATGGACATGGCTGTGGTAAATATGTATTTTAACAGAGGGAGGAGCATAGGGTGACATACAAGAGTAGAGGAAGATGCACACAGGTGGATTATATCTTATGCAGAAGGGCCAGTCTGAAGGAGATTGGAGACTGTAAAGAGGTGGCAGGGGAAAGTGTAGTTAGGCAGCATAGGATGGTGGTTTGCAGGATGACATTGGTGATCAAGAAGAGGAGGATGAGTGTGAGGGTAGCACCAAGGATCAAATGGTGGAAATTGAAAAAGGGTAATTGTGAGGTGATGTTCAGGGAAGAGTTAAGACAGGCACTGGGTGGCAGTGAAGAGTTACCGAATAGCTGGGTAACTACAGCAGAGCTAGCAAGCGAGATGGCTAGAAAGGTGCTTGGTGTGACTTCTGGAAAGATGAAGGATGACAAGGAGACCTGGTGGTGGAATGAAGAAGTACAGGAGAATATACAGAGAAAGAGGTTGGTGAAGAAGAAGTGGGATTGTCAGAGAGATGAAGAAAGTAGACAAGAGTATAAGGAGATGAGGTGCATGGCAAAGAATGAGGTGGCAAAGGCTAAGGATAAGGCATATGAAGAGTTGTATAAAAGGTTGGACACTAAGGAGGGAGAAAAGGACCTGTACCAATTGGCTAGACAGAAGGACCGAGCTAGTAAAGATGTGCAGCAGGTAAGGGTGATAAAGGATAATGAGGGAAACATACTAACAAGCAAGGAGAGTGTGTTGAGCAGATGGAAAGAGTACTTTGAGAGGCTGATGAATGAAGAGAATGAGAGGGAGAGAAGGTTGGATGATGTGCAGATAGTGAGTCATGAAGTGCAGTGGATTAGCAAGGAGGAAGTAAGGATAGCTATGAAGAGGATGAAGAACGGAAAGTCCAGATGACATACCTGTGGAAGCATGGAGGTGTTTAGGTGAAATGGCAGTGGAGTTTTTAACTAGATTGTTTAATGAAATCTTGGAAAGTGAGAGGATGCCTGAGGAATGGAGAAAAAGTGTTTTGGTACCGATTTTTAAGAATAAGGGTGATGTGCAGAGCTGTAGTAACTACAGAGGGATTAAATTGACCAGTCACAGCATGAAGTTATGGGAAAGAGTAGTGGAAGCTAGGTTAAGAAGGGAGGTGATTATTAATGATCAGCAGTATGGTTTCATGCCAGGAAAGAGCACTACAGATGTGATGTTTGCTCTGAGAGTGTTGATGGAGAAATATAAAGAAGGTCAGAAGGAGTTGCATTGTGTCTTTGTGGATTTAGAGAAAGCATATGACAGGGTGCCTAGAGAGGAGTTGTGGTATGTAAGAGTGGTACAGGATATGTACAAGGGTAGTGTGACAGTGGTGAGGTCTGCGGTGGGAGTGACGGATATGTTTAAGGTGGAGGTGGGATTACATCAAGGATCAGCTCTGAGCCCTTTCTTATTTGCAATGGTGATGGACAGGTTGACAGATGAGAGCAGACAGGAGTCCCCATGGACTATGATGTTTGCAGATGACATTGTGATCTGTAGTGAGAGTAGGGAACAGGTGGAGGAGACCCTGGAGAGGTGGAGATATGCTCTAGAGAGAAGAGGAATGAAGGTCAGCAGGACTATGACAGAATATATGTGTGTGAATGAGAGGGAGGATAGAGGAATGGTGAGGATGCAGGGAGTAGAGGTGGTGAAGGTGGATGAATTTAAATACTTGGGATCAACAGTTCAGAGTAATGGTGAGTGTGGAAGAGAGGTGAAGAAGAGAGTACAGGCAGGATGGAGTGGGTGGAGAAGAGTGTCAGGAGTGATTTGTGACAGACGAGTACCAGTAAGAGTGAAAGGGAAGGTCTACAAGAGGGTAGTGAGACCAGCTATGTTATATGGGTTGGAGACAGTGGCACTGACAAAAAGGCAGGAGTCAGAGCTTGACGTGGCAGCACTGAAGGTGTTAAGATTTGCACTGGGTGTGACGAGGATGGACAGGATTAGGAATAAGTATATTAGAGGGTCAGCCCAGGTTGGAAGGTTTGGAGACAAAGCCAGAGAGGCAAGATTACATTGGTTTGGACATGTGCTGAGGAGGGATGCAGAGTATATTGGGAAAAAGATGCTAAGGATGAAGCTGCCAGGTAACAGGAAAAGAGGAAGGCCTAAGATAAGGTTTATGGATGTGGTGAGAGAGGACATGCAGGTGGTTGGTGTGACAAAGCAAGATGCAGAGGACAGAAAGAAATGGAAACAGTTGATCTGCTGTGGTGACCCTTAACAGGAGCAGCCAAATGAAGAAGAAGATTCATTGTAACTCCTATTATGTATACTCCATGGGCTGAGTTTGAAATTGATCAGAACTGAATAGTGCTCTATGCTTAGGTTATTAGGTACAGCCTTACTATTTTTGTTTCCCTAATCTCTTCAGAGCAGGTTTCAATAGATGCTTCTGACTGCTTGGCTGTACTCTTTCAAATGCTGTACAGGTTGTGCATCCCAAACTGTCTTACCTCTTTTAAGATGTTTCATCCTTTTAATATTAGAAAGAATCACTGTTTGGCCAATCTGGTTGTCAAGATCAGGCAGTCGTTCTCCAAAAGTGCATCCATAGTGTGCTGTAATACATCTTATGCTGAGACCCTTGACATTTGCTGGGTTGTATTTCGTTATGCTGCTGGTGATGATGTCATGAATTATTGTGCTCCACAAACTATAGATGAGATCCCAGACTAAGAAGGCTAGTAAAATGAACTAGCCCAGGCTAACTCCCCTCCCCTGTACTCATCCTAAACTCTACCTTTAAAGTTACTTACCCTTTCTGTACCCTAATCTTACACATGTAACTTTATATCTCTGTCAGTAACAAATCTCACTGTATATTCTCCCACAACTGTCATTTACACTATTCTTCAACAGACTGCCACTCCACTCTCTACATACTTTCTCTCCTACAAAACTTCCCAGATAACTACCACTACCTCTGCTTTCTTTGATACAAGTCTATACAGGCCCTCTACCTCAATCTACCTAATGTCGCATACAACCACTTCTTCTCTTAAGTTCTACCTCCTGTTAAATCCCTTGCTGCCTTTGCTACCCTTTTCTGTACCTCCAACTGATAAGCACATCACATAATGAAGTTTCTTTGTAACGAGCTACCTCATGAAAAAATGTATTTTGTTAAATTCATAGGTTACTGTATGTTATATAATCTGTTCTAAATGTATTCTTATAATTGTGTTTTCATGTAAGCTAACTGTATTTTACAAAATGTCATTTTTTTGTCTTTAAATGTACTTACCAAATATATGGAGCTTTTCTTCCCAGGTCTCCTCTGAAAATGGGACAACCCCCAGTCAGAACTTCCCGGTAAACAAAGAGAAATAAATAATTTAATAAAATCTTGCTTCAATTCACTGAGATCAGTCACTATTCAGAATAAGCATTTCAAGTTAAGAATATATATATATATATATATATATATATTTAATTAAAACAGACACAGTTCACCCCCATTCTCAACAAAATCTTTCATCTTAGTTTTCTGGAGGATTATTGCTTCATTTCTAAACTTATTTTATAGGTAAGTTTATTGGGGTAGGTATGTGGTGGTGTGAACCTTGGCCCTAGGTGACAGTTACTAACTTTTGATATGACATCCTGACCCTATGCACAAACTGGTCAAAAGTGAGTTGATGCTAATGCCTCTGTTTTATTTTAGATCTAAGGGCTGCACTAAGACACCGCAACAACTCTGTGTCAGGATGGCTATAGATCAAAGGTTATATGACATCCTGTTCCATTTTGACCTTTCAGAAACCTGTGACACTGTGGACTGTGACATTTTGATGCAATGCATGAGGTCATACTATGGTCTTCACAGCATTGTTCTCAGTTTGTTTGCTTCTTGCTCCCATAATGCTTGAAGAAGGTGGTCTCAGGTGCTCCTTCTTCAATAGTCACTTTTTGAAGTTTGTATTGCTATGAAACTCAGTTTTAACATATTTCCCATTTGTGCTGTATGCCATACTTCTTAAAGTCTTTATCTGAGGTAAAAGTACTTGTTATCAATTATCAATTATATGTTGACTTTATTCATTCTCATTCACTTAGGAGGCTAGGCCAGATTTGACCATCTCAAATGGCTGTCTTGGACTTTCCATTGGGTAATATCTGGTAAGCTGATACTGAGCAAAGACTATGGTTATGTTACTGCATACCGCTCTTCATCCACCACAGCTTCCTGTCTTTCCACACTTACTATATATTGAAGAATATATTGAGTTACCTTCTCAGGTCAGTGAACCAAGTGTGGTTCTTGCCAGATTTACACATTGTGTTTTCATATGAAAAGTAATTTTTGGCTTGATAACCTGATTCCATCATCAGACTTTGCAACAGTCACCTGTGCTTTGGTAACATCTCACACTGACCATTGGAGTGCCCTTTATCCTGATCATTTGGACAGGAGCTTGGCTCTGTTTGAGCAGGTACAACATTCTGAAGTATGATTAAGGACTGGGGCGTCCTAGTCATGTCATTTTTCTTCTCAGTTTTGAGATATGCAATGTCTGCCAATAGCTGCTGGGTCAGTCTTCAATATTCTGTTTTTCACCTTCTGGACGATGCACAATCTGAACTTTGCTTATCTGGAACAGCTTCTGGTATCCTATGATGTGGCTAGGTCCCTCAGGTATTCAGGAGGGGAGCTACTAGACATTAGGAGGACCAAACTGGAAAATATTGTCAGGCTGTCTTTTGCTTATCATACCCCAGTCCTGTGGAAGCAATTATCATCCCTGACTTGGGTAGGAAGCTCTGAAGCGTCTTTTAAGAGGACCTATTATTTGATTGCAGTTAATTTTATTCCTGTTTGGGAAGCTATTTTTGTAATATATTTTATATTTTATATTTTCCATACATGTATTTTAATCTGTTCACTAATAGTTTTAATTTGGTAATGCACTTAGTTTTAAAGCATTTCAGTGGTTTAAAAAATAACAAATAAGCAGTCTTTATCAAATCACGATTCACTGAAACCAGATGCAAGATTATCTATCCTTTTTTATTTAACACCTTTATTGAATTGTCACTTACGATATAGGCAAACACACATTTATATAAAAACAAAACATATTAACATGTTGCTAGTTAAACACTATGCATCGCGTATGTTTTTTTTGTATAACTATCACCAATCCAACATAATATAAATTGCACAGTTCCTTCCTTCCATTTTATATCATTTCTCCCACAAAACATTATTCTGCATGAATTGTTCCCATAATTTCTGTTTTGATATAATTTGATCCTACCCTTTTTCTAAAAATCCCACTGCCAGTTCTTTTACCTGTTAAAATATTCAATACTTCAAATACAGTTGGTTTAGACTTTTATTTCCATTTTCCAGTTTTTCCTTTTTTGGCACCACCAGAATTAAAATTAGCAAGGCCTTACTATGTCTAGGCAATTAAGAGCTTGTATCTCAGATAAAAAAAAAAACATTTCCTTAGTTACATGTATTTGCTCACATAATATTTTGGACAGAGTACTGTGTAGGGAAATTTTGAAGTCTGCCAACTCAGTATACTCCCAAGACATATGTTCCCTGTTATCTCTTTCTTCAAACTATCCTGTTTTAGTAGCTGTTCATACATGTTTTGTGCACAGGGAACTAACTGCCTTATCTGACTTTCCTTCTGAAGTGTTGTTTTGCTGCATTGCTACCATAGCCTACTTTTTAAGTATTTTGGGTTCTGTTTGTTTACCCCAATCTTAAAATGTGGAATTCTGATCAAGGAGTTTTTGCCACTGTAAGTCCAAATTCAGGATTCTATCCTGCCCAACTCATATATTCTTCTACAATTAAAATATGGATATCAGTCTATTCTGAACATCGAGTCTTGCAAATGGGGCATCATTAATGGCCAGTTATTAAAAAGCTGCAATAAAATGATGAAAAAACTCACTGTGTATTTCCAATTTATATAATTGTATTTAGACAGTATGATTATCAAGCAGGCAATGTTTGTTTCATTTGATTTAATTTCTTATTGATGTTCTAATTCCATCTTTTTGGCTCTTTAAAGGTGATGGCCATTTTGGGATGATTGGATTATTATGGCTGAGTCAACAGAGTAAGTATGATGTATTTGCTTGCATTATGGAAAAGTTTGGGGGTAATTTTATTTGCTTCAAATTTGTTCAAAAACAGTGGTTCTGTTTTAAATGTGCATGAACCAACCAGACAGCATAAAAAAAGAAATCCCGTTTTTAAATGGCATAAAACTGAGCATGCATAACTACACAGATTTCGTATATAAAATAAAAATTCAGCACTTTATTGGAAAATAAAGAAATATTAGTCTCCATATTGCTGCTAAATTTCAGAAAGTAGTGACATACAGTTTGTGAATTCAGTGCTGCTACAAACGTTTAGAATATGACAATAGTACATACATTCATAATCATCATTGACAGTTTGAGTCAAGAGTAAAGTATAGCAACCATGGAAAAAACTGGTGGCGAATATTTTTTTTAAATGTGTCAGCTATTCTTTTGCTGAATTAAAGCATTCATCTAATGTTTGAAATGCAGTGATGTACACTAACTTACAACACGGTTATATCGATCCATGTAAGTATGTGTCTTATCATAATATAACATTAATTCATACTTTGAGGATAAAATGGTAGCACACTTGCTTAAAATGTAAGGAGTTGAATTAGAGTAGGTAGTTACTAGGCATGTGATCCAGGATGTTATTGACTAACCTAGCCAGTTTGTTTGAAAGCACTATCTGGTTAAGTCACTTGCTCAAGGTCACACAGTAGGCAAATGAAGGCTGAGGGAATCAAACCCTGTACAACAGGAAACAACTTGTTAAAATCTGCAATTACAACTAGTATACAGATAGATAGATAGACAGACAGACAGACAGACAGATAGATAGATAGATAGATAGATAGATAGAGATATATAGTTAGCTATGTGTGTGTGTGTGTGTGTGTGTGTGTGTGCGTGTGTGTGTGCATGTGTGTGTGCGTGTGTGTGTGTGTGTGTGTGTGTGTGTGTGTGTGTGTGTGTGTGTGTGTGTGTGTATGTATGTAAAATGCAATGATGATGATAATGGTGATGATGCCATATTTTGAAATGATGCCATGGCACATACATTTCCAGCATGTTAGTAAATCACAAGTACTAAGTAATACTGTGATGACACATGAGAGCACTGCACAGTTCTGGAATACAGCAACTGACCTTTTGGAATGTGACAGTGACATATCACTACAGAGTGTAGCAGTAACTCACAGTGCTGGAATGCGTTAGTAATGCATACGGAGTGTGACACAGCACGGTTCACAGAACAGGTTTTTCATTTACTGGTGCCATGCAAAGTCACAGCAAATTATGTCAACTATTTTCACTTCCAGAAATGTTGTATTACTTTTTTTATGTATATACTTGAGGTCTTTACATATTTTTTACTAAGGTAAATACACTTTTGTAAGTCTAAGCAGTCAGAACAAAATGTATACATTTAAAACATATTTTATTAGTAACATTTTCTAAATGATTCATTGCGTCGTTTAGCAGATGTCATCATGATACACATAATGTGTGTGTGTCTGTCAATTTCTATTAGTCATGGTTTTTTTATTGCCAGCTTGGTATATGAGAGTTAAGCATATGTCCTAAGAACTTCAATCATTTGCAGTTATATTATACTGCCAAAGAACAATGTCTGTCCTTCTATAGGGCTGCCACCTTTTCAAATGCCCAGAGTGGGACATTTTTTGTAGAAATGTGAGGTTTTGCAGGACATGCCCATGGCCAGTGCAAAGGACAGAACTTGACTTTTTTGCCAAAATAAAAACTTCTTTTTGTAGCATTTGAGTTGCTTATGCTATTTCTTATAACATAATAATTTAAATAAAATAATTTCAGATGAAAAATAACTGTTTTATGCAACTATTGAAAAAACTTAGGACAATTTTTGTCCTAAAAATCTCAGGACATTTGTATTTTTTTTTAGTTTTTTTAATATGACACAACTGCCCAACGTGGGACATGTGATAACCATAGCCTTCTATACTATTAAGAATTATTGCTAAATTATATTCCTAGTATGGCAATTTTCTTCCAATCCATGATGTAAAGTGTGATTTTTGATGTCTTGAGTTAAGCAATCTGATTTGCTGATTATGGCAAGAGAAGTAATGCACTGTGTGTGTGTATGTGTGTGGGCATGTGTGTATGCATGCATTTTTGTGTATATCTGTGTATTAGCACTTGCATGTGTATGAACACATAAGTGTGAATGTATGTGTTTGTATGTACATTTGCACATAGATGTGGGATGGTGGGGACGGTGGATCAATGACTGCATCTCTTCATCCATTAGGGGCAAGGTTAAAGCAGCAGTCTTTGTTTGAAAGTGCATTAACCTTCTGCAATGCAGATGAACCATTTAGTTGGTTTCTGCATGTGTGGTATAAAATATTTCATATGTTATCATTTGTTTATAATATTTATATTTGTAATTCTTTTTCTTTTACATATGGGTTACTTATTATTAAGTGCATATTCAAAAATGTGAATTTAAATTTCTTGTATTTCCACATTATTTATGTCCTGTCTAAGCATAAGGTGCATATCTGCAAAGCATTATGACTGTAAATGACTGTAAAACATGGGCTTTAGATAACCAATAAAGTGAGCATATTTCTTGCTGATCTGTAAAATGTAGAGTGAGTGATTGTTACTGTGGGTAAAACAACAGGTACAATGAAAATTGTAAATAAGACTTCATTTTTCTGATCCATTCACCTACGTAAGGTGGGCTTATCCACAAGCTATTGGAACAACACAAGAGGTGGCACATGAGAAACTACTTCAATACATGGTTTGGTTATATCATTTAGTAACAACTACTTCGATACATGGTTTGGTTATATCATTTAGTAACAACTACTTCGATACATGGTTTGGTTATATCATTTAGTAACAACTACTTCGATACATGGTTTGGTTATATCATTTAGTAACAACTACTTCGATACATGGTTTGGTTATATCATTTAGTAACAACTACTTCGATGCATGGTTTGGTTATATAATTTAGTAACAACTACTTCGATGCATGGTTTGGTTATATAATTTAGTAACAACTACTTTGATACGTGGTTTGATTATATCATTTAGTAACTAGGTTGTGTTATCATAGAAACTTTATCTGTGAGCCGTATTTGAATTGGTGGTAGCAATGCCGTCAGTGAGGCAGGCAAAATCAGCACCTGATAATAGGTACTAATCTAGGATTTAGTGACTGAGGCAGAGTCAGAGTCAGTACCTGACAACAGGTACTGAACCAGGATTCAGTGACTGAGGCAAAGTCAGTACTTGACAATAAGTACTGATTCAGAATTCAGTAACTGAGATAGAGCCAGTACCTGACAAGAGGTAGTGATCCAGGATTTCATAATCTGTTTATAAAATGTGGGCTCAGAATGTATAGTGTGTTATAATTTTGTGATGCAGCAAAAATGTGTACTTTCTGAATGTGTCTGAGAGACACGATACTCAGCAGTCATATGTCTTCTCAATGTAGTTGCAATGTATGCACTCTGAATGATGCTTGGATACCCAACCTCAAAACATGCTGCATGAATGATGTAATTCAGCTGTGAAATGCAGGCTCATATGAGAGATTTATAGACATGTTTAGTATAAGGAACTAAACTGGAACACTAGTTCAAAAGGAAGAAGCATTGCAAAATTTCCAAATGCATTAGAGTGTACAATTTCAAGGTGTGACCATGATGCACCAATACAATTTAAACTAATACATACAACTTCAGACTGTGATTGCAGTGCAAGGGCTTCTGCTGCAGCTGTGCCACACATCTTAAGACATAGTCACGGCATATGTACTTCTGCAGTCACAGGCTCAGGATGCATAAATGGTCAGATGAGTAGAAATGTAGCAGCAGAATGTCTGTCTCAACTTCATTGACTATCCTACCTTCTGACTTTTGTATGGCAGTAAAAAGGGTTAAATGGAGGTCAAGCATGAAGGAGCATACCGCCTAGATAAAAGACAGGATCTGAGCTGCATTGTTTCTTTTTAAATATGATTTTATGCTTATATATATATATATATATATATATATATATATATATATAAATAAATATATGTATATATATAGATATAGATATATATCTCCATATAGATATATATCTCCATATACTACGGTGGTGGTGCTGCGGTAGCATTGTCACCTCACAACTAGACGTTGTCCCGTTCGATTCTCAGCTAGAGCATTTTCTGCGTGGAGACATGCGTGAATGGGCGTACCTTTGTTGAAGGTTGTGCGTCAGGGATGGCAACTCGACACGTAAAAATCTACTGCCAATCATTAGCGGACCGGAGTTCCGCTGTGGCGACCACTAACCGGGAAAAGCCGAAAGACACAAACAAACATAAATATATATCTCCATAATGTACAGATTCATAACATTCTTGTTTAGCACACATTCAGAATGTACTAATGAGGCATAGTATCAACTATATATATATATATATATATATCAGGGGTGGGCAAACTTTTTGATTCGTGGGCCACATTGAGTTCTAACATTTGACAAAGGGGCCGGAACAAAAATAGGTACAAATCTGTACGCTGTTTAACATAAAATTTGCATACATAATTATGTAACCCCGCCCACTCCACTGGAATTGTGGGATACAGCACACTTGTTATACAGAGAGAGCACATTTTAAATTTATTGTTTGAACATTTTTTTCAGTAGGCAATAAAACAAAATGCATGAATCAGCAATGACAAAACTGCCCAATTCAGAACATTTCCATCATAAAAGTCTACTTAATTATTAACATGGTTGCGGTTTGTCTCATCCATTTCTCCTGGCCAAAGAATAATGTATGCATGTTGCACTCTGGCCTTAATGACTGTAAATAAGAAAGAAAGAAAAAAAAATGGCACACCCATAGTAACACTTACAGATTGCTTTAATTTATAGCAAGACATAATGGGATGATGTTGAGACTATGTGGGACTAAATATTGCACAGTCATTTTTACATCACTGACAAATCAATACAACAAATCACTACAATGAATTCCCAATGAACAAAACTGGACTCCCAATGACCATGAAACCATTTAACACATTTAACTTTCAGGCAGGTGAGCTGGACCACTAGGACTCACTTTCGGTCAAGCCTTAATTGCAATACAACTACTGAAACCCAGTGAATAAAACATAACAAAAATAATTAAAAGCATAAAAATACAAATCAGACATAAATGCACAAAACTGTATTAGGTACAGCATATAAAAATAGCTTAATACCTCTGTAAAACAAAAACATTAACACCAGTTACCTAGTAAATATTGTGAGAAGATTCATCTGGAAGAGAAGGATTCCAAGACCATTTTACCTCAGGTAATATTGCATGAGCATACACAATGGCTCCCTAAAAATGTTTCCATTCTATTTTATATGAATACAGTATAGGAATTTTAACAATGGCTTCTGAGGTGCACTCCAGTGACACTATGTCCAGGTCCTCTGGACCATATCAAACTAGATCACATTCTTTGGGGCATTTTAAATCAAAAGTAATATTAGGACTTATGGAAAATGCTGCACAGACAAGGAGGGGACTTATATATTCAAGTGCCTGCTTACATATTAATCCCTTGTGAACCAAACAGAACACAGTAATAACTGCTTCTTCTTACCTACTTAATAGTGTACTTTTAGGAGAGCTTAAATTAATAAGCTAGTAAATCATTTTACACGCAGATACATTTTCTGTCAGTGAAACTGGACATCTTTTAACTTCAGCAGGTTTTGAACAGTGATGCTGCAATCTATACACACACACACACACACACACACACACACACACACACACACACACACAGAATCTTGTCAGCTTTCATAATTCACTTTCTGTCCCCAATCGCTCACACACACATACACTCTTCACCTTTCAAACCTGCATTCAATCACTTTCTCTCTCTGATCGCTCACACACACACACACACACACACACACACACACACACACACACACACTTCACCTTTCAAACCTGTATTCACTCACTTTCTCTCTCCAGTCGCTCACACACACACTTCACAATTCAAACCTGCATTCACTCACTTTCTCTCTCCGATCGTTCACACACACTCTTCACAATTCAAACCTGCATTCACTCACTTTCTCTCTCCGATCGCTCACACACACACACACACACACACACACTTCACCTTTCAAACCTGCATTCACTCACTTTCTCTCTCCGATCATTCACACACACACACACACACACACACACACACACACACACACACACACACTTCACCTTTCAAACCTGCATTCAGTGATTCACTCACTTTCTCTTTCCTCACACACACACACACACACACACACACACACACACACACACACACACACACACACACACACACACTCTCTCTTACCCTGAGTAGTGCTCGGCGTCTTCTGTTCAATCCATCCTCATGTTGCTGCTGCTGCCATTAATCCTGGGCCCGGCTCCGTTTCAGGGCTCGCTGTATCCCCCAGCCTGCTAACGCCATTAATCCCAGCTCCGTGAGCTCACTATATCCCTGGCCCCTTTGCTGCTGCCATGAATCCGTTTCAGGGCTCGCTGAGTCAGCCTCTTCTGTTCCACATGTTGCATTCCTGCTGACTGTTAACTTAACCGCCAGCCAGCCGGAATGATGATGCGAGCTCCTTGAGCTCAATTCCGACTGGCTGGTAGCCTGACGTTGCTGACGTCATCGCGCACGTGATGACATCAGCCCTGACAGCGCGAAAATTTAAAAAAAAAGGAAATGAAGGGGTGCCAAGTTTGGCGGGCCGAATCAAAACGTTTAAAGGGCTGCATGTGGCCCCCGGGCCATAGTTTGCCCATGCCTGATATATATATATATATATATATATATATATATATATATATATGGTTCCACTTCATATCACAGAATTTCAAATCATTGAGACCAAATTGTCGAAAACTCATTTAATCAAAAACTCATATCATCGAATCTCAAATCATTGAAAACTATAAAGCAACTACAAATAATATTCCACAAAGGTTTTACTACATTTATGCAGGGGGCAAGCCCCACTGCACCCCCCACACCCCCTGTAAATAAATATACCAACTCCAAGGTTGCACTACAGTGGGGGAAAAAGGTAATTTACTAACCCCACTGTAGTGCGACTTTGGAGTTGGTATATTTAATTACGGGAGGTGTGGGGGGTGCAGAGGGGCTTGCCCACCTGCATAAATGTAGTAAACAGGATGTTATTTATAGTTGCTTTATAGTTTTCATTGATTTGAGATTCGATGATATGAGTTTTCGACGATTTGGTCTCGATGATTTGAAATTCGATGAAATGATAATTCGAGGATATGAAGTGGAACCATATATATATATATATATATATATATATATATATATATATATATATATATATATACATATATATATATATATATATATATATATATATATATATATATAGATATCATCAGCATTTCCAGATTCTGAATGTACATGGGTTACCTGTTTTCAAAGAGTTTGCTGCTTCAAGTTACATTGGAACGTTACTGATTTCAGATGCACTGATGATGCAAGACCCCTCTATCTAATAATAAAACACAAGTTTATCGTGTGATAACTGTACAATGTTTGGAATCCAGAAGGCATGCACAGTGTCACAAAGTGGATATGATGCAAAGCTTTAAGCAGGCATGATGCACACCTTCAAATCGAGGAGCTGAAATGAAAGCCCAGAATACTGCAATAAAACACATCTTCAAACTGAGGATAAGAAGGACAGGTTCGGGATGAGGAACTGATGCACGAAAAAACAATATATAACTAATGTACAGAGGTTGGTACAAATAGTTAGAATATAACCGCGATTAACAGATGATGAATTTGATGTTCATGAGTGAGCATCACACTTCAGAATGTTGTAACAAAAAACACCTTAGGAATCCCACTTTGGGTGACATCGGTTGTGCAGTATTCCTAATATGACAGTTATGCCATTTTGTATCACGGTTGTGAAAGACAATTCACTTTCAGACTCTGACCTTAACATTAGTGTGTACCATACAGAAGTGGCTCAGTAGCTATGATTGTGACTGTGTAGATGTGGATTTATGATATAGCACAGCTGTATCCCTTCATACTGTACTTTTTACAGTTTGAAAACCTGAGAGTGTAACTTCAGGATGCTGTTGATTTAAAGTCTATTTTGGAGAAAGGCAGCAATACTTCTCACCCAAATAAAACTAAAATGAAAAACTCAGCACTTCAGTTGAAAATAAAGAAATGAACTGAGAATAAAATTAGATTTTTTTTAATAAAATCAGTATGTATGATAAATACCATATAATGAGAGTATTATAGTTGTTATCACCCAGATTAAGGACACACAGCTTTCACATTCAATGCACTCTGCAATTAAAAGTGAATGATGGCTGCTTTCTTAAGCTGGAGATGTAGAGAGTACAGCAGGGTACCCAGTAAGAATAGGCATAAAACATTGGAGGGGTTGGAGTTACATTATTCTGTGGATGCTATTGTACTTTTAAATTGACTTGCCCAATACTGAGTGTATCACAAGGAACTCACTGAAAATTTATTTTTATTTTATTTTACATTTGTTTATTTTACTTTACATTTGTTGACTGGGACAATCCGATGCAATTATCATTCAAGGTGATTTTCCTAATAGCAAGTAAAATCTTGTCTGTAAAACAAATCACATGTAGAAAAAGATGTAACATGAGAATATAAATTTGTTTTGAGGTTATATACATATTTTACTTTTGTGGTTCTGCAGTTCTGGTACCAGATCCAGTTTACATATGCATGAACCTTAACAAAGAAAACTGGACCACAAGCTCTACTTTTATCTATGGCTTTCTTACAAATACATACAGGGTAACAATTTACTATCACATAGATTACAGGCAGAAGTTTTCATTTACAATAAACACAAGTAGTGATCGTACACACCGAGCTACAGAAATAGGCGATTGTGAATTACATATAAAATGTACAGTGCTAAAAAGTGAGTGGATCCGATGGCAGTTTGTTTGAGAAGCACAGAGTTGCACATCATGGGCTGCTGCTGTCTTTTTTATGTACTTATGCTGTGTATACTAAGTAACTGTAAATTAAGCAACTAAGCCTCACTTAGATCTCTTACCCCTATGACAAAAGTTAGCAGTTCTTTGGTTACTTATCTGGAGCACACACAATCCACATTCAGACCTGCAAACCATCAATGAACAATTTTTGCTCACTTATTTCACTATAAATAGCTTCAGTCACCCTGTGCCACAATGAAAGCTGATACTGGGGGTCTAATTAATGCATTCTGACCCATATTATTTCAATCACTCTTATAATTCAACTTGTAAACAGGTTACACTAATGTCATCTCTGCATTGTCAGATTTCTTTTCATTAATGGAAATACTGATTTCTATGACTTAAAGCTAACCTGTGTTAATCTTTAAACATGCTTGTATTTAACTGATTCAGGAGATTGAAGTCCACTGTTAAAAAACAATGTTCACTCACTTGCTAAAGACACTGACCTTGAAAATTCCATAAATTTATGTAGTGTATTCTGTTTATTTCACAAGTAACATTCTGTTTTCAGAAATCTTGTGCTATGTTCTTTGTTTAGATCAGACATCTTTCTTACATACTTCTAAATTTGACTGTTCATTTTCATAAAGTAGCAAAAAAAATTACTTACAGTTATGGCTTGGAGCCTTTCCTTCATCAGTCTGTCTTCTTCCATTCTGGAAAACAATAGCAAACAACTAATGTAATGAGCCCATAAAAAACAGCATAGTCCTACAGCAAAGTTCTGTGTCTGCAGTCTTTTCAGAAACTGAGCAAGGCGTGTGCTTTTGAATTGTCTGCACTGTTTCAAACAGATGAGTATAACATCCCGTCCCTGGCAGGCACATGTGAAGAGGGTGTGCTGCATAGACAGGCATGATTTTTGGCATTACTGACATCATTAACTGAAAGATCATTAGACAACTATAGCTCATAGTGCTGTCAGTTTCAATTTGTTGCAGAAGGAAAGAATGCAGTTACTAGTTTCAGTTTATCTCCAGCCATTTAACAATATCATACAGCTTCAAAGAATAAAATCGTGTGCATTTGTTCATTTTCCTCTTTATTCCAGGTTAGAACTCAGAGATAAACAGATTAATAACTGTACATAGTTAATGTCAGATTCAGCTATTTTAAAACATATTTAAAGAAATATTAAATCAATTAGTTTTACTTAGATATATTTAAACTATCACTGTGTTATCAAGCAGCATTTTAATTACCAGCAATGTGACAGACATGCAAATGTTTCAAGATAACTCAGTAAAAAATGTTTAGAAGGCAGGTTTTAAAAACTCATGCTTCATTGTGTGAAAGTGTTAAACTACATCAAGTTTATGAACTGATTGGTATCAGTTTCTGGTCTACTTTCCTTTACGTTTATTTTTGGATTTTTTCAGAAAAATGACCCGGAATTAATAAATGAACCCAAAGCATACATCTCAACCGCTTAGAGCAAGAAATCTGGATGAAGCTTTAAATAAAAGTGGGACAAAAGCCCAAAAATAGGGAGAATTTATAAATATTGCTCTTATAAACTCAGAAAGTTGATAAAATAACAAGTTTTTGCATTCACATGAATTTGCTGAAGGATATGAAGTCTGAAACTCAAATGTCTGTCATTATTTTTGAACTTCAATCTTTAATGATTTACCACTAATTTGACAGAAAATCACAATTTTATTAAAAACAGACAAAAATATGAGACCAAAATCTGGACATTCTGTGAAAATCTGTACAGCTAAGAGCTATGAAAAGGTCAAGTAAGGATACAGAGATAAATGCATGCATTTTACATGGTAGCAGTACTGTGTTTTTAGATTTTTCTTTATATAATTCAGGGCTAAGTAAAATGGGATTTAAAATAGGTAGCGACAAATTATAAAGGGTAAGACATTTATAAATTGTTTTGAGGGTTAGTTTACTTCAGAAACAGGTTCTTGCAGTGTTAACATATTTTAGATGACATCACAGTATTTACTCATGGAAATGAAGACTTTCCCATCATGCTTTTAACATGATCCTGGTGTACCATTGTTTTCATGTTTTTATGTATCAGCTTATCAAGATGACAACTGCTATATATTTTGAATTTATCAATTTATTAATGGCAGTCCTGCATTAATAACAATGTAGTTTACATAGGACATTGCAAAAATGCAAAATGACCGTCTTGATATATAGCTTATCATTTACTTATATTGCTTTAAAGTGAGCATGTACTCTGTGTTATATTTTTTATAATATTTTATTTCCACCTTATAGAAAAATGTGGTAATTATAAATTAAAGTTTGAAATTAAAAGTCTATATTTATCTAATATTCACTAACTAAATTATTAAAACAACCTAACAGGGTCATCTAAATTATTTTGGAAGAGAGGTAATTCATATTTGTGGGCACTGAATAATTTATTAAAGACTACACATCTGTATCTAGCCATAGACAGTGAGGCATTTCACACCCTTATACACACAAGAACGCATCAATGACTGATGTCTCAGTGTTCCCATGGGAGTGTACTTTAAACACTATACATGGACACAGTGAAGACATAAGGCAGCTGTAATACTATGCAGTGTATCTGTGTCAACAGACACCAGCTTGATGTTTCCAGAGACAGATTTCTCACTCTGCTGCTACAAAGTCTTGGCATAACAAGCTTTCATTCTAGCTATTACAAGTAACAACAGTTCCATTTGTAGAACAGGCTATACATATTATTTATACTTGGAAATATTTAATACAAGTTTGAACAGGTAACTTATGTTAAAAGTGCACGATTCATTTCCTTTGCTTCATTAGCAACCTCCCATTCTGCAAAAAAAAAAAAAAAAAAAAAAAAAAGAAAAGAAAGACTGAAAACAGTCATGACCATTTTTTTCTAAGTAGGTATTTGTATATTTTTTAACAGGTAAACTGGTTGGACTGATCAAGTTCATGCAAAACCCAGTACTGTACAATGTGTACTATAAGCTATTACTTCCTTTCTTTTTATTTATTTATTTATTTACTGGGCAAGGCTGACTGGGCACAAGTCCTATTTTCAGCAGAGGCCCGGAGAGAAAACCTCTACATAAAATATATATTTACAATATAAATGAAATGTTTTAAACATTGCTTTGCAGGAAGTATTGAGACAAATAGTAAATTAATTTATCATATACTTTAGAAGTTATATTATTCTACATAAGTCAAAGACATGTAATAACTTGAGATACAAGAGCAATGATAATGCACATTAAGTTCAATACATATTCTTCACTTTTTCCCTTAGAACTGCTCTATCTCTCAAATTAAACACCATATTCTCATTCTAAGGCCCTTCACTGGAACAAATAAGTAATCTTACAAGTTAGCACTATTAAACCATAATCTCTACTTACTCTTATACTCTCTACGATTACCTTGACCCCTATTGGTCAGTCTTAATTCAGTTTCCCTATATTACTCTAGCATGTCCAAAGGTCAGTCAATGGTTTCCTCTCCAGTCCAGCTGGTGAATCTAGGAATTTTGAGGCAATGTTACAACTGTCTCATGTACATGGACAACCCTCTCCTCCTCCAAACAGGTTCAAATATATGTGAGAGATGCAACCATATAGCCAAACTGGAGGATGAGCTCTCTCATCTCAAAACTGGTGAAACCAGTCAGGAGGAGAAGGTAACCTCACACAACACAATTCGAGTATCACATAGTCCCACCATATCAGTGAACCAAACACATAAATACACAAAAACATACTCAGAGGCTCTAAATAAAAATCTACCTAAGCAACAGAGACCTCCAAAGCAGACATCCAAGCAAACTCTACCCCAAAAGAAAACACGCACAACACATAGCCCACAAAGTCAGTGTGCCAAGCAGCCACAGCCCTTAAGGCTGAATAACACACCTGATACTCTTGTAATAGGTGACTCTATTGTCAGACACACTGACGTCCCGCTCACCAGGCTGAACAAAGAGAAGGTCACAGTGAGCTGGGACGTCAGTAGTGGTAATTTGTGTGTCATTTAACAATGTGCCCACAAATTACCACATAGGTGGTAACCCATTAAGTACAGAGAAAGTAATTAGGGATCTGGGGACCCAAGTTGATAGCAAGCTCTCCTTTGACAACCACATTGCCAAAGTGGTTAGAAAGACTTTCTACGTAGCCCACCTCATCATGAAAGGATTCACATCTAGATCAAGAGAGGTAATCGTGCCCCTTTATTCATCCCTCATCAGGCCTATCATAGAATATAATGCCCCTTTTGGGATGTACCTTACCCGACACCTGCAGCAATTAGAAAGACCCCAAAAGTACCTCACCAAGAGGATCAAGGGACTCAAGCAGATGCCATATGCTGCTCGGTTAAAAAAACTCCAGCTCTACTCAGTTGCATACCGCCTACTTTGAGGTGATCTATGCCTGACATATAAAGCTATGTCCAATCCAGAATTAATGGACATGCTCCACCTCAGTAAATCTAAATCCCTTAGAGCCACACGCTCGAGGGACTTGAACCTCAGCACAGAAATACATAGAACTTGCTGGAGGGACAGATTCATAACCCAGAGGCTCCCTTCGCTCTGGAATAGAATTCCAATTTATGTTAGGCAGAGCACCTCACTGAATCTCTTCAAGAAGAATCTTGATGAGTGGATGGGGGATCATAGGTTTGTCCCGGGGATTACTTCTGTGTCACTATTAGACAGAGGCACAGTAAACTAAACCTTAAAAAGGGCACAGTATACTCAAATCAAGGGGTGGCGTAAGCCAAACAAAATTGGGCTAGGCTTGTAATTGCCCCAGGGCAGATAGCCTAGTATGAACCTATGAACCTATGTATATTGACATTAAAGAGGTAGGATGTCACTAGAGCAGGAATGCAAATATAGGAGGAAGGGTATATGCAGAAATAATCAAGAAAAACATAAGTAGAAAAAGTTCTGATAGTGGATTGAGATAACAGAAGATAGGTAAGATGAGACAGGTAAGCAGGGGGAATTAGTAGGTGAGGATTACGGATATAGGTTTCATGGAAGAGCAGTAGTGGGGATGAAAGGAAGAGACAGGGACAAGCAAGGTGAAAGACCCAGAGTGATTGATAGAGAAATTGGCAATGGAAGAGATGCAGAAAGAAAGTTGGGTTTAGTCAGGATGCGGGCATGAGCATAGCCATGAAGAAGTTAGGTGTTGTTTTAAGTTATGTTTGAAATGTGTGGTAATGTTGTCTTGCTTTAGGGTATGTGGGATGGAGTTCCAGTGCTTAGCAACAAAGGTTGAGTATAGTGTGTCACCTTCCCTGTTATGAGACTTGTCCTGGTCAGGAGATATTTGTTCTGTGAGTGGAGATTCTCAGGAGGGAAGTAATATTTGAGGATGTTTTGTAGTGATGGGTAGGTGTCAGGTGTGTGTATTATTTTGTGGGCACTAGGGAGTAGATAAGGTAATTAGGTTATTAGAGCCAGTGTGACAGTGGGGTGAATGGTTTTGTAAATTGCTATTTTATTGTAACAAACCTCTAGTTTATTTTTTGAGGTAGAGTGAAAGTTAGTCAGGATGGGTGTTGCATAGCAAAGTGATGGGAGAAGGTAAGATGTTGCTGAACAATTCCTGGAGTAGTCAGTGAGAAAGTGTTTATGTAGAGGAAGCTCAAGTTTTGGTGAGTTTCCTTGCTGACTTGAGTGATGCATTGATTATATTTTAAGTTATCATTGACTAAGATACCAAAAATATTTGTGTTGGAAACTGTTTTAATTGAGGTATTATTTGCTGATGAAATGTTGAAGAATTGTTTTTGCGCTGACATAGATTTTGGTAAAAAAAAAATGAATTTGTTTTTTAGCATTTGAAAGTAGGTGGTAGTCATCTAGCCTGTCTTAACTGAGAAAAAGGAGTCCTGGATAATTTTGTGGAGTAACAATAGACTTGGTGCACAGGGTGTGAGCATGGCATCATTTGTGTATTGTACTATGGAGGCTTCTTGGGTAGCTTTGTGAAGATTATTTGTGAATATGTTGAATAGTAAAGGGTCTAAAAGAGATCAAATGGACCAGCACTTTAGCGTAAAATAAATTTTAATCTCCGCTTTCGTCAATATAGACTTCATCAGAAAAATCAAACGCATTTCAGTTATACAGGATTTAAATACTAGAAAACCAATTACATTCAATTCAAACCAATTAAGGTCAATACAAAAATTTAAAGTAATAAAACATCACTCATTGCTGCCACAAGTCTTGTTGACATAAACTCTATGATCTTGTAAAAAACATTTAATGTTTATGGCATAACTTAAGCCCGGAGGCTGATCAGCTCTCAATTGAATCTGCCACCTAGTTCCTCTCTGTTCCAAATAGTTTCTAAAGTTGCCACTCCTCAAATTTAGATGACCCTGTTCTAAAACGGAGAACAAAATTTTTTTGAATTTAGAACAAACTAATGTATGCCTATATAAAGCATTGTTTACATCTTTCTTTTTAATATCGTACAGATGCTCTCTAATCCTGGTCATTAACTATCTAGTTGTCATTCCAATATAAAAAGAAGGACATTAACTACACACAGCAACATATATTACCCCTATGCTTCTACATGAGAAATAGCTGGACACAGAAATAGTGTATGGTATATGTTCTAAATTAATGAATGGTCCTTCCAAAATATATCTACACATATTACATGTGAGACATTTGTGCATTCCTTTGTTGACACTAAAAATCTTTGTATCAAACACACATTTGTCCCTCCCTTTTTCCAACAAACTTTTAAAATTAAAATTGTTTTTGTAAATGAATCTAGGATTCTCACCCACATTATTGCATAATTCATGATTACCTCTGACAATATTCCAATTGTCAATTAAAATCTTTTTAATACTTGAAGCCCCACTAGTCATAGGTAGATTGTAAATTAAATGCATATCATTACATGATGTCTTTCTTGGAATGACTACTAATGCTTTAGTCAAAATGGGTGAATACCTATCTTTTCTACCATTCCAAACATATTTCATTTGCTCACCCAACATTTTCTCATCATAACCACTTTCTAAAAACAAATTTTTAATATATAAAAATTCATTATGCAAACATTTGTCATCACTGGTCATTCTTCTGACACGAATAAACTGTCCCTTCGGAATGTTCTTTTTCACATGAATAGGATGTTGACTGGAAAAGTGTAAATAACTATTTGTAAAAGTAGTTCTTCTATGAATGCTACTATTAAATTTGCTAGTTGAATAATCCCATTCCAAGTGAACATCCAAAAAATTAAGAGAAGTGCCATGGTCTCCCAACACAAATTTAAGAAAAGATGAACTGGAATTGATTGTTGTTAATAAAGCATGTACAGACTCGATAGTCCCCTCAGTTACAAAAACCAAATCATCTATAAATCTCTTGTAATATATTACTTTAAACTGAATAAGATATGGTTTTAAAAATTCATATTCCCACCACCCCATCATAACGTTGGCAAAAGCAGGGGCAACTGCTGACTTCATAGCTATACCTTGCATCTGTTTGTAATAACAGCCATTGAACAAAAAATATTGATTGTTCAAAATAATGTCAAGTAAATTGCAATAATAGTTAATGACATTATTTTCATTATTCATAAACTTGTTCAAATACAATCTTACATATTCAACCCCAAGGTCGTGGGGTATACACATATACAAGGAAGTCACATCTAAAGTGAATATGGTATGTACATCAGGATCAAACATGGTCTGTTCATAGAACCTTCTAAAAGTTTCTAAAAAATTCCATGAATCCTTTAAAAATGATTCCATACCTTGAACATGAGGTTGTAAAAATGATTCAACCAATAAAGAAATGCCCTCAGTAACATAGTGAGGTGCAGAAATAATGGGTCTCAAAGGGGGGAGGGTCTCTCAAATTCTTATGTGTCTTCAGAATGCAGAATAACACCCCCACCTTAGGATTTTCAATATTGCAAAAATTATAAACATGCATGTTCATGTCACCTGCCAGTAGGCTGTCATACAAAAAATCAAAAACATATTTATAACATTTATTAATTTCAACATTGTTTACTTTCTTGTACTCATGTTCATTACTAGGCATGTTTTCCATTTTAGAAACATAATCTCTTTGATCCATTATTACTAGAATCCCCCATTTGTCACTTTTCATAATACGTATAGAAGTATTATGGCATAATTCCATCATGGCAATTCTAAGTTCACCACTTAGATTGTCATTGGTCATGCATAATTTGTCACTACCTAAAATTTTTCTAGTCATGCTCACAAGCAGACTCAAATGTTTTCAAGGTATGATTTAATAAAGGATTAAAAGTAGAAGGCTTAACCAATAAATGCTTAATACTTTCCACCTCTTTCATCAAATAAGAGAAATTCATTTTTCTAGTAAACTGCTTTAACTCCAAGATGGCATTTGTAATATTTATTCACATATTGGGTACAAAATTTAAACCCAGTCTCAACAGTTTAATGTGATTTTCATTTAAATTAAAACTAGGTAAATTTAAAATGTCTTTGACTGAGCTGTTGTACCTTATTCGTTGTCTGTTGATGAATCCGAAGTCAACAGGATGCCCTGTCCCTTCTTGCGTATGAGTATCATCTTGGGCCGTAATTGTCTTTTTTCTTTTTCTAATACTAAAAAAGATTTATTTTTGATGACTGGTTCTTTGTCAATGTCACTATTGTTAAAAGGAAAACCAGTAGTTTCTTGCTGGGCCGAATTAAACTAAGCCGGACAGGTATGGCCACCAGTGTTGTGATCCCTTTGCCTATTTCTGCTTGAAACAGCCGCTGACGGTGTGACTTCATTCATGACCTCACCAAGAGAGGCAGTTCTCATAGAAGTGCATTGTTTAAGGTGGACTTGATTAGAAGACTGATAAGCTCTGTTATAATAACAAATGAAAGTTTGTTTTTGCTTTGTACAAACATACTGCATGCACAGTCCATCTCATATACTGATACATCACGACCCAGTTTGCTGTTCTTTCAGTTTATTAGAGCTTTCTCATATTGTTCCAAATCTTCCAGCATTAAGGAAGATTCTATCCTTTCACAGAACGCAAACTGGAATTTGTCTTCAATCGTTTGTTCTACCTTAAGAATTTCTTCTCTCAAGATCTCTATGGACTCATTGTTACACTCTATTAATAATTTCAAAAAATTGATGCCTGCTTCATTGAAGAAATTCTTCAAACGATTGAAAAAAGGATCTTTTATTGTTGTACCGTTGGGACATTTAAAAAAACTTAGTCCCTTTGGAACAATATTTAACTCAATGCATTTCACAAAGTACTTATTCTCAATGTCTATATTCTTATATTTCATCAACAATTTATTTAAATTGTCACATAACTCTTTGTACTCAGATAAACTGATAACATCAATAGATCTTTTTGTTTTTAAAAATGGGTTCTCACCGTTGTTCAAAGCTGCTGCTATATTTGAATACAGCCCTCTCGGCTTCACACTTTTTAACCTTCCAGGTTCTGGTTGTTTCACCTCCTCACTTCGTTTTCTATAGATATTCACTTCAATTACCATATCTGCATCGTCCTCAGATCCCGAACCGGATCCTGAAGCTGACACCTCATTTCTGTTCAAATGCTTGTTTAATAATAAATACAAAGACTTTTTGATATCTTCCATGGTCTTTAAAAAGACCTGATTGAAATGCGATACAGGAGAGTCATGAACATCATGAATACTGACATCCAATAAAGGATCTCCAGCCAAATCAGCCATCGCAGAAAACCAAAACTAAAATACAGCTGAATAAAAACAACTGAGAAGAACAATAAGCTGCTCGGCTGCACAGCTGAATAGAAAGGCTTACCAAATAGACCAGCACTTTAGCGTAAAATAAATTTTAATCTCCGCTTTCATCAATACAGACTTCATCAGAAAAATCAAACGCATTACACTTACACAGGATTTAAATACTAGAAAACCAATTACATTCAATTAAAACCAGTTAAGGTCAATACAAAAATTTAAAGTAATAAAACATCACTCATTGCTGCCACAAGTCTTGTTGACATAAACTCTACGATCTTGTAAAAAACATTTAATGTTTATGGCATCATTTAAGCCTGGAGGCTGATCAGCTCTCAATTGAATCTGCCATCTAGTTTCTCTCTGTTCCAAATAGTTTCTAAAGTTGCCACTCCTCAAATTTGCATTCTGTGGAAGGATGGAATGGAAGATTTGGAACAATATGAGAAAGCTCTAATAAACTGAAAGAACAGCAAATTGGATCGTGATGTATCAGTATATGAGATGGACTGTGCGTACACTATGTTTGTACAAAGCAAAAACAAACTTTCATTTGGTAATAATAACAGAGCTTATCAGTCTTCTAATCAAGTCCACCTTAAATAACACACTTCTATGAGACCCGCCTCTCTTGGTGAGGTCATGAATGAAGTCACTCCGTCGGCGGCTGTTTCAAGCAGAAATAGGCAAAGAGATCACAACACTGACGGCCATACCTGTTCGGCTGAGTTTAATTCGGCCCAGCAAGAAACTACTGGTTTTCCTTTTAACAATAGTGACATTGACAAAGAACCAGTCATCAAAAATAAATCTTTTTTAGTATTAAAAAAAGAAAAAAAACAATTACGGCCCAAGACCATACTCATGCGCAAGAAGGGACAGGGCATCCTGTTGACTTCGGATTCATCAACAGACAACGAATAAGGTACAACAGCTCAGTCAAAGACATTTTAAATTTATCTAGTTTTAATTTAAAGGAAAATCACATTAAACTGTTGAGACTGGGTTTAAATGTTGTACCCAATATGTGAACAAATATTACAAATGCCATCTTGGAGTTAAAGCAGTTTACTAGAAAAATGAATTTGTCTTATTTGATGAAAGAGGTGGAAAGTATTAAGCATTTATTGGTTAAGCCTTCTAGTTTTAATCCTTTATTAAATCATACCTTGAAAACTTTTGAGTCTGCTTGTGAGTGTGACTTTAGAAAATTTTTAGGTAGTGACAAATTATGCATGACCAATGACAATCTAAGTGGTGAACTTAGAATTGCCATGATGGAATTATGCCATAATACTTCTATACGTATTATGAAAAGTGACAAAGGGGGGATTCTAGTAATAATGGATCAAAGAGTTTATGTTTCTAAAATGGAAAACATGCCTAGTAATGAACATGAGTTCAAGAAAGTAAACAATGTTGAAATTAGTAAATGTTATAAAAATGTTTTTGATTTTTTTTTTGTATGACAGCCTATTGGCAGGTGACATGAACATGCATGTTTATAATTTTTGCAATATTGAAAATTCTAAAGTGGGGGTGTTATTCGGCATTCTGAAGACACATAAGAATTTGACAGAACCCCCTTTTAGATCCATTATTTCTGCACCTAGCTATGTTACTGAGGGCATTTCTTTATTGGTTGATTCATTTTTACAACCTCATGTTCAAGGTATGGAATCATTTTTAAAGGATTCATTGAATTTTTTTTAGAAACTTTTAGAAGGTTCAACGAACAGACCATGTTTGATCCTGATGTACATACCATATTCACTTTAGATGTGACTTCCTTGTATACGTGTATACCCCACGACCTTGGGGTTGAATATGTAAGATCGTATTCGAACAAGTTTACGAATAATGAAAATAATGTCATAAACTATCATTGCAATTTACTTGACATTATTTTAAACAATCATTATTTTTTGTTCAATGGCTGTTATTACAAACAGATGTAAGGTATAGCTATACGGTCAACAGTTGCCCCTGCTTTTGCCAACGTTGTGATGGGGTGGTGGGAATATTAATTTTTAAATCCATGTCTTATTCAGTTTAAAGTAATATATTACAAGAGATTTATAGATGATTTGTTTTTTGTAACTGAGGGGACTATCGAGTCTGTACATGCTTTATTAACAACAATCAATTCCAGTTCATCTTTTCTTAAATTTGTGTTGGGAGACCATGGCACTTCCCTTAATTTTTTGGATGTTCACTTGGAATGGGATTATTCAACTAGTAAATTTAATAGTAGCATTCATAGAAAAATTACTTTTACAAATAGTTATTTACACTTTTCCAGTCAACATCCTATTCATGTAAAAAAGAACATTCCGAAGGGACAGTTTATTCGTGCCAGCAGAATGACCAGTGATGACAAATGTTTGCATAATGAATTTTTATATATTAAAAATTTGTTTTTAGAATGTGGTCATGATGAGAAAATGTTGGATGACCAAATTAAATATGTTTGGAATGGTAGAAAAGATAGGTATTCACCCATTTTGACTAAAGCATTAGTAGCCATTCCAATAAAGACATCATGTAATGATATGTATTTAAGTTACAATCTACCTATGACTAGTGGGGCTTCAAGTATTAAAAAGATTTTAATTGACAATTGGAATATTGTCAGAGGTAATTGTGAATTATGCAATAATGTGGGTGAGAATCCTAAATTTGTTTACAAAAACGATTTTAATTTAAAAAGTTTGTTGGAAAAAGGGAGGGACAAATGTGTGCTTGATACAAAGATTTTTAGTGTCAACAAAGGAATGCACAAATGTCTCACAAGTAATATGTGTAGATATATTTTGGAAGGACCATTCATTAATTTACAACATATACCATACACTATTTCTGTGTCCAGCTATTTCTCATGTAGAAGCATAGGGGTAATATATGTTGCTGTGTGTAGCTCATGTCCTTCTTTTTATATTGGAATGACAACTAGACAGTTAATGACCAGGATTAGAGAGCATCTGTACGACATTAAAAAGAAGTATGTAAAGAATGCTTTATATAGGCATACATTAGTTTGTTCTAAATTCAAAAAATTCTTGTTCTCCGTTTTAGAACATGGTCATCTAAATTTGAGGGGTGGCAACTTTAGAAACTATTTGGAACAGAGAGAAACTAGGTGGCAGATTCAATTGAGAGCTGATCAGCCTCCGGGCTTAAATTATGCCATAAACATTAAATGTTTTTTACAAGATCGTAGAGTTTATGTCAGCAAGACTTATGGCAGCAATGAGTGATGTTTTATTACTTTAAATTTTTGTATTGACCTTAATTGGTTTAAATTGAATGCAATTGGTTTTCTAGTATTTAAATCCTGTGTAACTGAATGCATTTGATTTTTCTGATGAAGTCTGCATTGACAAAAGCGGAGATTAAAATTTATTTTACGCTAAAGTGCTGGTCCATTTGGTGTGCCTTTCTATTCAGCTGTGCAGCCGAGCAGCTTATTGTTCTTCTCAGTCGTTTTTATTCAGCTGTATTTTGGCCTAAAAGAGATCCCTGAGGTATGCAAAGACAGAGAGAAAGGGGAAGAGATCTTGCTTCTATTTTATAGCCCAGAGTCTATTGGTGAGATAGTTGAGGAACCAGCTAAGGTTGAACGGGAAAGTCCTAGAGAAAATAGTTCATGGAACATTTATCGGTATGAAACTGTGTCAAATGTTTTTTACATGTCTAAGAAGAAGGAGGATACTAGGTTGCTGTTGTTTCTATTAGAGTTTATGATTTTGGTAAAACTGAGCAGAGAAGTAGCGGTGTTGTGGTGAGGAGGAAGCCATGTTGAGTGCTGGAGAGAAGATTGTTATTGTGAAGAGGGGATAGGCATAGGGAATGAATGCATTTTTCCAAAATTTTGCAGAGTGGAGGTAGAATGGCTATAGGATGCTAATTGGAGAGGTCAACAGATCTTCCCCCTTTATGTACAGGTTTGATTTAGGATTTTTTGTCTAGATGGCAGGGAAATAACTTTCTGTAATTGATTGGTTCATGAGTGTAGATATATGGTATGCCACAGCATCTGCAGCAGTTCTGAGATATTCAGGTGACAGGTTGTCAGCAACTGGTGTGGAATTTTTTAGTTTTAGGAGGTATTTTTGGTAGAAGAGGAAGACATTGTTTGGAGGACAAATTATTATGGTGGTAATTAGTGCTGTTTGGGATAGTGAGACTGGTGAGTGGTTTGTTGTTAAGTAAGGAAAGGACAGAGTGTTTGAAATGTGTATTGAATTGGGTAGCTGTAGGGACTGAGTTGCTGTTGGTAGTTGTTGAAGGAGTCTTGGTTTGGCCTGGGGGTAATAGTATTTTGACTGCATTCCAGAAAAGCTTAGGGTTTTGTTGGTGGTTGTCTTGGAGCTTGGAAAAGTATTTAGCTTTATCTGATCTGACTGTTTATTTAGAAAGGGCCTTAACATGTCTAAGATATTGCAATTTTTGTGGTATTTTGTCAGTAGACCACATTTTTCAAACTTTATTTCTGTTTAGCATGAGTTGCCTGGCTTCTCTTGTGAGACATAGAGCAGGACTAGATTTGATTAGTTTTGAGCTGATTGAAGCTAGTTCATTTATTATATTAAGTAGTCTGTTGTCAAAGTGAGTTACGACATCATCTAGGGTTAAGTATTTTAGAATATCCCAGTTGTATTTATTGAGGTAGCTAATGAAGGTGTCATTATTGAAGGAGGAGAGTGTATAGATATCATTATAGATTACGTGTTTAGGTGCATGATTAGATTGTCACACAGTAATGGTCAGTAAATGGTCACTGGTGGTGTTGGGTAGGCAGCCAGCAGTGTTAATTTTGTTATGGCTGGTGGTGAGGATCCAGTGTAATGTAAACTCCCTATTACTGCATTTGTCTATTTGAGAAGCAGCAGTGATAATTTAGGTAAAACCAAAGAGATTGATGGAGAGTGTGGGAGAGTCATAGTTTAGAAGTAGGTAGTCTATATTATGGCTTCCTCATTAATATTATAACAGATCCAATACAAGATTTCTTCTAGTAATGGTTTCCAGGAGGGGATACAGATGGCAGTGATGCATATGCTCTTGTGTTTGTTGATTTTATAGGAGTGAGATAATTATTTCAGCACTGGGAAAGATGGGCTGGGTGAGGGAGTAGGAAGAGATTTCAAGGTAGTTTTTGTATATCATAGCCATGCCACCAGCTTTCTTATGCTGTGTGTGATTTATAATAATGTTGTAGCAGAGGGGGGGAGGGGGGATTTCTTGGTCATAGTACCTGACTTTAGTCAGGTTTCTGTGACTATTACTATGTCAGGGGTGCATGAGACTATTTTGGCAGGTAATTGGGGTAGTTTATTGTAGATTTTCCTAAGATTTAAGTTCACTAAAAGTAGACTATTACCTTGTTTGAGAAGAAGAGGAAGAGGAGTACTAGGGGTAGCTGAGGTGGTATAGTTTCAAGCATGTTAAGAGGGTCCAGGATTAGGATGTATATCACCAACAACAGCAAGCTTAGATGAGCGACGTGTGTAGTGAAAAATATTTATATTTAGTTGTCATCTTTAAATTATCTTTGTGTAGTAGGAGTTCTTCTTTGGTGTATTTGTAATTAAAGAAAGTATGAGATGTGATATGGTATAGGCTGGGTGCTATAACAGGGTGAGAGAGGGATGATTTAGAATTATGGTATAGTGTACTGGAGGTGACAGTGAGGTTGGGTAACAATGGAGTATGAAAATATGTGGCATAGGTAAGATTAGACAGCAGAAGTAGAGATAATAAGTGAAAGGGCAGCATAATGTAGTTATAAAGGTGAATAGTATGTTTTAGAAATTTAATAAGGGGTGATCAGTAGAATAAACTAAGGTATTATTGTTTAAATAGAGGTGGGTGGATGGAACAATAGGGGAGGAGAAAAAGTAGAGTGAGGAAGGATGGACCAAAATAAATGTAGTATGATGTAATAATGATATGTATAAAAGAGAAGATCAAATAGAATGTAATGTGTATGATTGGTTGTAGGTATGTAGTGGGAAGGAAGTATAACTGTAGTGGTAGCTGGGGTGTATGGTAATTGGGGGTAGGGTAGGGGACTGAGTACACAACTGGTTCTAGACCCTTAGGTCAGTGCATGATCAAAAGCAATAAATAAAGATGGCACTGCTAGAGTTTGCATGCAAGTAATTAAGGGTGCTTACAACTATAATTGCAAAAGTAAATCTTAGACTATGCAGCATTAAAAGTAGTAGACTAAAAACAATAAGAGTAAACATACATAATAGTGATACAGCAAGTAGTAATCAGTGAAACTTCGAGGCATGCAAAAGGGGAAAAGCAAAGCATCACAGAACTGCCTATACAGGCAAAGAGGGAGATTCACAAATGCAATAGCTGGAATGTGGCTGTCAGCAAGAGTAGGGTGTTTCTCATTAATTAGAGGGGGAACCGGATGGGGAAATTAAGGGGCAGTGGAGGCTATTTATTGATTCTAGATCTGAAAACAGCTAAAAGCAGACCACTAAGTACTGGCCAAGTAGAGAAGGTAGATTAAAATTGGTATAATTTTGAACAGAGCATGATTAGGATAACAGAATGAATAGTAATTTCCCCTTACATTGAGTAAAAAGACAAGTCGGTAAGCTTTTGCAGGGCTACATATTGTATTTACTTGCTGCAGTCTTTGGGGTGGGGGATGCAGTTCACAACTATACTGAGCAAAAAAAAAACAAGTCTGTAAGTTTTTGCAGGGCTGGATGTTGTATTTACTCTGCTGCAGTTTTGGGGGAGGTGCAGTCCACAAACTGAGTAAAAAGACACGTCTGTAAGATTTTGCAGGACTGGTTGTTATATTTACTCTACTGCAGTCTTTTTGGGGGATGTACAGTTCAAGACAATAATGAGCAAAAAGACAAATCTTTAATTATTGTAACAGTGTCAGCCATTCAAAAGAACCTTTGGATTCAATACTGTTTCCATTTGTATACATTGAGTATATTAACGATATAATATCTTTGTTTCATTTCACTTAAGGAATATGTTCATAAACTAGAGAGTCAAGAATAACTTGGTAATGACTTTAGGTCATATAAAAGTAGGTAAGCATTTTGGAATGATGATGAAATAAACTGCTTGAAACCACCACGATGTAATCCAAAAATCATTTAATATAAGAGTGGAACAGGAACGAGCGCTTTCACACAAACAAGTTGTGCTTCATCAGGTTACAATCATTCACAAAATCCCATTTTCTTTTATAGAAACCCCTTTGTCATAATTAACCAATTAGTTACATCAATTAAATAATTAAAATCAATTGACAAGCTTTGAGCTTGTTTATAATAATAAAATTCCAACAAACAAAACAAAATAAAACAAAACAGTAGTACTAATTTTACCTGTCTAACATTATATTTAAGACCAACATAGAGATCTATTTAATATTTCACTTAGCTCATTTAAAGCTCATCATTATAAATCTCATGCAAATAGATACTGCATTATTTACGGAGATATATAAAACTATTTAGACATCAGCATTATGTTTCAGTAAATCAAATCAGGAAGCGATGCCCATATTTAGTTAAAAAAGCAGACCAGAGTATATCACATTAATTAATGAAATAGTAAGATGGATAAGACTACTTAAGCTGCTCAAGCATTTTTATTTATTTAACCTCTGTAAATTAAACCAGGAAGCCATGCCCATATTTAGAAGGGGCAATGTATAGTGTAGCTTCCACTAAAGTTCTTATTAAACTAACAATCCTAGCTCTTCTCTAAGTGTATGTGTTCCCACTAAATAATGTTGCATCTCATAAAAGTTCTTGTTACAAGACAATTAGTTTATATGTATCTATGCAGTCATAAGAATTATTATGAAGACTACATCGTCTCAGCATGTTCGCCAAAAGACCTTATGCAGATATTATATGTTTTTGAAGCAGAACCACAATCAAATATGACAGTATTTATGTCGTAATGAATTAATAATTACATAAAAGAAAACTGTCGTGTTGTGGCAGCTGGCTAAGCTTAGCACAATAGAAACGCTGCCATATTAACCACGGCAGAGATGGTATGATCACAAAAATATAATTATGGTAAAAGATAAGTTCTAATGTCAATAATTCAGTAAGCGCCCAATATTCAAAGTATATATATATCCTATAAAATACCATCATTTGGAATGATGATAAGAAAACTGAATGAAAATCCTTGGTTTGCCTAGCCTAAGACATTATCACAAATGTTGCTATGAATAAGTAGTGGGAGCTGTTGATTTTTTTTTAATTTGTATACTATGTGCAATTGTCGAAAATTTGATATCCGTAAAGACAAATGTCAAGGAGGTAGTTCAAAAGAAGAAACAGATAAAATGGTATAATGCATGGGAGGATAAGCCCCAGTATCAATGCTGAATAGGGGTACTCAAGAATTTTTTATTTGGTACTGTGCTGGGGACCAGATGAGGGAATGTCCTGAGCAGACAGATCATAGTCTTACTTTTTCCCTTACATTTCTTAATGTGATTTGTCTGTTTATCACTTTATTTTATTTGTTCGATTTAGTTTTTGCCTTTTGCTAAATTACTATCATTATTTAATCATGGTTATTGGTGTTTTATAAAAAGTACCTCAATCAAGGTGATGCTGTAGTTCTGACACAATTTTTTACAACCTTGACCTGATTAACTAGCTGTAAGTAATGGCACAGGGTTAATGCATTTAAAATACATATGCATGTCCAAGTATAGGTACCTCTTCCCTTGCAGTTGTTTGCCTACAGCATTTGAATATCTTGCAAGAATAAAAGTCTTGTTTACACATTGATCAAAATGCTACCTACCATTATAAAAGATTTGCATGAAAAACATGTTAAGAAAAGCACATGAAGGCAAGAGTACAAGACCTTTCAAAAGATGGGAGAATGCAAGCATTGGGTGTCTTAAGGGGCTTAACATAATGCAAGGTAGCAATATCTTTCAAAAGAAGAGAAGGGTAATTATGAAGCCTATAACTAAGTTTTAGCTATAGTTACCAGCAATCATTTCATGCAGTTTCATAGCCTTTAGATTTCCACTGGAGCCATTATTAAATAATCTATACCTAACAAATAATTTATGTCACTATTCTAACATAACAGGGTTTGGAAATCAGAACATTTAGGATTATTAATAAATTGAGCTATACAAAGAGTATTCTGTGTCACTAAGAACTTCATACTGAGATGATAAAATCAACAAGCAAAGGAGAGTAGTATTGCTGGAACTGAATTCACCCTCAAATCTTGGTGAGTACCTTCACTAGGTGGACCCAGTATTTTTACAAAATCTCATCAAGGTGACACTGATATATACACTTCATTTACATAGCATATATCATGAAAAGAAGTAGGTTAAAAATAAAAAAGACATCTGGGTGCAAAATACCCAGGATAAAAAAATGCCTAATCCTGGTAGGTGCACTGGTGCCAGGACTGGAAAAAATGACAGTGTTGAATCCTCAAGATATGAAAACATTCTATAATGGAGTTAGGCCAGGCTCAGGGGGAGGATGCCCCCCCCCCCCCTGTTGTAGAAGGAAGTAGCAGTCCACAAAAATTACAAAAACTGGTAGGCCAAAAAGAATTATAAAGATGATAGAGTGGACTATTGAGGATAAGAATGAAATTATGCATTGTTACTATCATGCAAGAAGACCAGAATATCCAGACAAAATATAAACAAAAAGATTAAGAGATAATTTAGAGGAAAGAAAAATACTTGCACAAGAAAAACTGTCAAAAGCCTCAAATGCAGATTTGTGTTTATTAATACAACAGATTCATGGGAAACATTACATAGGCCAAGAAACTTTGGGCCGTTTAGAAAAGAAGTAACTGAGGAAGTGTGAAAATATAAAGAACAAAATCTAGAGATTTTTGAATGGTATAGAAAAGAAATATGGACATGGGAAATAAAGAGAGATATGATATGGTGCAATATTTATGCAAAGGAGAAAGCCAAACTAATCAATACAAAAAAGCAGTCCCAAAGATATTTGAAGAGAAATATAGGCAAAGGCATCCAGACCACATATGGAAAATTTCACAATATAAAAAAGAAGATCACAAAGGGGGATTGTAGAACAGAAGATTAGTAAAGATAGAAGTTAAAAAGTGGAAGCAGAAATGAAGGATTTAATGTAGAAAATGTAACATGGGTTATATCACAAGTTGATGGAACCATGAATTCTCAAATATGGAGAAACAGTTCGAGCAGGAAACATATGAAGAAGAAATATGGACATGGGAAAGAAAAAGAGATTTCATATGGTGCAATATTTATGCAAAAGCGAAAGCAAAACTAATCAATAAAATAAAGAGCAGCACCAAAGATATTTCAAGAGAAATACAGCAACTGCATTCAGATATAGAAAATATTACAATACAAAGAGGGAAAGTAGAAAGGAGGATTAATGATGGAGAAGTTAAAGAAACAGAAACTGAGGTTATGGATTACATGCAAGGTGAAGGATTTAATGTAGAAAATCTAACTTTGACAACACCAGACCAGGATAGAATAATGAATCCTCAAATTAAGGAGAAATCAGGAAACGTCTGATCAGTTGCAATATGAAGATACCTTGGAGCCTTCAGTAAGAAATCAGTATAAAAGTTCAGTTTGAGCTGCACAGCAAGGGAAGGAACAGGAAACTGTGGCAACTCTGACACAGTCAATATTGTGCAGTGATAGGTCAGTGAGTTCCCATATGAAATAGCAATGGATGACACAGGATGAAACTGAAGAGAATATGGCACAGTAAGATGCTTTGGAAATTTCTGTAGAATGCCCACAGGAAATGGAGAACAAAGAATATACCCTCAGTTATGAAGAAAATGACCTAAGGGAAGAGTTGCTTGATTTAATAGAGATGGGTAGACATATTAAGATCAGTGAAGGAAATAGAATAGAAAAAGTCAATAAGACCCAAAATGTTAGACATTTGATAAAACAAATGATCACAGTAATCAGGACTGTTCATAGAAATTCATGCAAAATAACAGAAGTAAAATAGGATATATTATTGTGCAGATAAATTAATAACAGATAAAGTCTTACCGCAAAAACACAAGGGCAGTAAGGGAAAGGAAGGGGAGAAATCAAATGCCATCATGGAAGTATTGAATGGAGGAAATTATAAAGGAATTAAGACAAGCAAGGTCACTGTTAGAAGAATACAGAAGAGGGAATAGATCAACAAAAATGCTCAGCAAATAGACATGATAAAAGCAACATGCAGTATCTGAACAGATCGGGATCTATCATACATTATTGCAAATAATAAACTAAACTTTTCATCTCAGACAGAAAAACTTAGAAGGTATGCAGATAAATATACAGGAATAGTACAAAATAAGAATTTATTGATGATCCAAAAAAGTTTTATAGAGAATTGGGAAACAAGCCAAAAGGAATTGAAATACCACCGAAAAAGAAGAAATAGGCACATTTTGGAAAAATATCTATTAAGATCCTATGGGACATAACAAAGATGCTGAATGGATAGAAGAAGTAAAAGAAAGAATAAAAAGTTCAAATGCAAAGGATATGACATGGGATGAAGTAACATCCAGAGAAAATGAATCAAAATTAAGAAAAGCACCTAAATGAAAAACCCCAGGCCCAGATGCAGTACCTAACTTCTAGCTAAAAGTATAAACATCTTTACATGAAGATTTAGTCATGAGTAAGCGCTATTTATATGCACACCCTGAACAGATGGCAACCTGGTTAACAACAGGAAAAACAATAATCCTCCTTTAGAGCAAACCTGAAAACTATCCTAAAAACTATAGACCAATAACTTGCCTTCTGACGATGTATAAACTATACACTGGAATTGAATCTGATAGAGTTTATAGTGATTTAGAAGAAAATTCAATCATGACAACAGAACAAAAGGGTAACAAAAGAAAGTCATATAGATCAAAGGATCATTTGCTGTTAAATAAAATCATAATGGTGAACTGTAAAAAGGGTAGGGTCAAAGTATGGCATGAATAGACTACATAAAAGCATTTGACAGTATCCCACACTCATGGATAAAAGAGTGTTTACAAATGTATAAGATACACTGTACACTGATCGTTTACATTACAGCAACCATGAAACAGTGGCAAACCATTTGCAGTTAAGCCACGATAAAGGACAAATTATTATTCTGTGGGTAAACATTGAATGGGGGATATTCCAGGGTGGCTCTTTGTCACATTGCTCTTTTGTCTTGCCCTTAACACATTGTCTAATTAACAGTGGCTGTTGTATTCTGAGCACATTTTCTAAACCATCTTTGATTGGAAGAGACCCTTCTGCACCCTTGTGAGAGAAGTGTGCTGATTGGAACCTGTCTGGTGAAGGATGATTGGTCTCAGGCTTGGAGTAAGCATCCTCATTGGTTCTTTTGAGTTTTTTTAAGTTTTGTTAAGCTTTTAGCTTCTGGTATTTAAGCCTTGTATTTAAGCACATTTTTGCTTGTTTGCACATCATGTAGCATAGTGCATTGCTGCGTGATTGTGCGCCATAGATGGACAGATAATTTTGACAATTTTTCCCTTAGATACAGCAGTAGTACATTAATTTATTTTTATCTTTAGTAAATCTCTGGTCTAAGAAGCATTGTTTGTGAGCTGTAACGTATTCAACCACCAGCCAAAAATCCTATCAGAAATACCCATCAACAGAGCACCTCCTAAATCAGTCCTGAAGGCACCCCCTTTGTGGTAACAGTTCTTAAAACCTAACATTATGGACAGATGGACTACCCTTGTTTCTCCTGCCAGCCTTGTTGACTTGGGTCTCCTGAGGCAATGTAGCAACTGCCTCATGACACTGACAACCCTCTACTAATAACTCACTCTAGCACATAGTGTAAGAGATGTATCTACACCAAGAATCTTAAATCCCTGCTCTCTCACACTCAAAACAGTAACACTGAAGAGGTTGTCAACTCACTTACCACTCTTCATGCGCATAGTATTACTACTCATACACATAGTATGCATCCAACACATAAATCAACATACATGGAGGTTCTCTCAAAAAACTTACCAAAACACCAAAGACTTCCAAAACAAAGGACTGCTACAACTAGCACAGTTTCCACATCACCCAAGACACATAGCAACACCAGTGTCTCTCCTACCAAGCCCTTAAGGCATAACACTCAAAGACCAAATTGTCTTGTCAATGGAGACTCCACAGTGAGACACACGGATGTTCCACTCCAGGGTTAGATAAGGTGAAAGTCATGGTCAGCTGCTTGTCGGGTGCCAGGATTCATCAGATCATGCATGCACTCAGGTCTCTTGGCAACAACTACCATTAGGACTCTGTCACAGCTCATGTTGGAATGAATGAGCTGAGACTTACCTCACTGGACTACATGAAGAGAGACATGATTAAATTCTCTGAGTATGTGTCCCAGGCAGGTATGTCCCTAGCCTTGAGCAGCATATTACTCTCACCTAGAATGATGCCAAAGTATAAACAAAAAATGATCAGTTTCTATACTTGACTTAGTTTTTGGTGTCATTCAAAGGGGATCCAGTTTCTGTCAGTCTGGGATGACATGGTTGACAAACCTCGCTGCTTTTTCAAAAATAGTTTGCACCTGGCACCACTAGGTTTCAGCTGCTGGCAAAGACTCTTGCCCGCCCCCTCCATATTGTCTTTTCTTTTTGGCAAGGTCTCAGAAATAAAATTGCTGATGTGAAAATTGCCAACCATAACAAAATAAAGGCTATGCTGCTAAATGCTAGGAGATTAAACCAAAAACTGCACACACTGGAAGCAGTTCTATCAATCTAGGATGTAGATATCTGTGGAGTCACAGAAACCTGGTTCAAGAACACAGAAAGTACCCCAGCCTTGCAAGAATTCAATGCCTTCCAAACCTTCAACAAACATGTGAGAACCAAAGGAGGTGGTGTTTCTATCTATATTAGAGATAAAATCACCTCCTGTCTAGTTAGACTGGACAACTCCATGGAGTTACCCATGATTCAGATTACTGTGGGTAAGACCCCCATTCAAGTCATAGCTAGTTATAGATCCCCCTCCATGGATCATGATGCACACAAATCTACATGACCAAACTGGAGTCAATCTAAATATCTGTAAAAAAGCTCACAAACATCCCTCACTACTGGACCACTCAGCAAGCTTGTTACACACTGATAGACAGATGACAGATAGATAGATAGATAGATATATAGATAGATAGATAGATAGATAAAGGTATACAATAACATATTCCAATAAGACATTTCATTAAAACATTGTGTATTTATAAAATGAAAATAATAATATAGTGTTTTAAGATCCTGTCCTTCAAACAGCGATTCGATTTTCCAATATATAATACATAATAGCATTCACAGAAGGAGTAATATATCACATTCACAGTCTTACAATCTGTGTACAGAGAAAATTCTATCTCATGTTGTAGAGTAGGATGTCTAAAGGTATACTTAGAATAAATAAATCTGCAAGCCTTACAGTTCAAACAGGGAAACATCTGATTATAGAAGCTTTCACTGCAGTTTGTAACGAACAGATCAGGACAGCTTTGACAGCTGAACATTCTGCTTCTTTTCATAATCTTTCACAGACAGAAGCACAGGCATTACGAGAGCTGAAATATCTTAATTCTGTTGAAATACATCCATCTGACAAGGGAGGGGGGATTGTTGTTATCGATAAGACATTTTATTTAGCAGCTATGGAGCAACTTTTGAGTGATGAATGTACTTATCAACAGCTTTCTAAGTCCCAGCTGACGGCCGTTATTGATAGAGGTTCAGTTTTGCTTTTTGATTTAATGGTGACTAATATGATTACGGAAGATTTGTTCAAGTATTTTTTTGTGGAATTTCCGTTCTTTCCAATACTTTATGGGCTTCCAAAAGTTCATAAAAGTTTATCCCAATCCCCCATGCCTCCTATATTATAAAGCAGAGGCTGGACCACAGAGCCTATGTCTATTTATTTGGAAAAGACACTTAGACCGGTAGTAGATAATGTCAACTCAGTTCTAAGAGACACTAAAGATTTTTTGCAGGATCTTTATAAAACTGTTAGCCATTTATCGAATACCCAAGATCTTGTTTTTGTTACGCTAGACATCACTTCTTTGTTTACTGTTATTCCAAATACCACAGGTTCATAGGTTCATAGGTGGGTACTAGGCTATAGGCCCTAGGGCCTATATAAGCCTAGCCAAAAGGTACCTTGGCTTTTTCCACCCAAGAAAATTATTTTCCTGTGCCTTTGTCAAGCTATGCCACAGAAGTGATCCCCGGGGTGAATTTCCTATTTCCCATCCAATCATCAAGATTTTTCTTGAAGAGTGCGAAAGAGGAGCTCTATTTGACATAGATAGGTAGTCTGCTCCAGAGTATGGGAATTCTCTGGGACAGGAATCTATCCCTCCAGCATGTTCTGTTTATTGTGGTGACAAGGTTTAGGTTCCTACAGCATGTAGCTCGGAGGGATTGGGATTTCTTTAAGTGGAGCATGTCCAACAGCTCTGGGTTTGACATAGCTTTATATATTAGGCAGAGATCGCCTCTGAATAGGCGATATGTGACGGAGTAAAGCTGGAGTTTTTTGAGACGGTATGCATAGGGCATCTGTTTGAGGCCATTGATCCTCTTTGTGAGGTATTTCTGTGGCCTCTCCAGTTGTTGTAGATGTCTTGTGAGGAACATACCAAAAAGGGCATTGTACTCTATAATGGGTCTAATGAGTGGTGAGTAGAGGAGAACAATGACCTCTTTTTTTCTGGATGAGAAAACTTTTGTGATGAGGTGTGCCATGTAGAAGGATTTCCTGACCACTGTGGCAATGTGACTGTCCACCTGTGTCCCTAGGTCTCTTATCACACTTTTGGTGTTAAGCAGACTACCACCTATGTGGTAGTTCATGGGTACAGAGTTTTTACCAAGGGGGATGACAATGCACTTTTTGGCATTGCGCTTCAGGCCATGGCTTTGACACCAGGCATCTGTCTCAGTAAGGCCCTTTTGTAGGATGTCCACATCGTTAGGAGTTTTGATTATGGCTCCCAGTTTGCAGTCATCTGCAAACTTCGTTAGCCAAAGACCTTCTGTGTTAGCCTGTACTTCAGAGAAGTAGATACCAAACAGGAGAGGACCCAGGACTGAACCCTGTGGTACTCCACTTGTCACTGGTCTGAAGTTGGATTTGGAGTCTGCTACTTTCACAGTGTGGGTTCCATCCATGAGCCAGTTGGCAACCCATCTTGTGACATAGGGATTTATACCTAGTTTAGTGAGTTTATCTATAATTCCAGGGTGGGGATGGTGTCGAAAGCCTTGGTGAGATCTAGATAGGCTGTGTGAACCACCTTACCCTCATCTATGGCTTTGGTGACTGATTCAAAGAAGTCTATCAGGTTTAGGAGACATGATCTGCCTTTTACAAACCCGAACTGGGTGGGGTCCAGAGATTGGAGATAACCAATATCTTTGTTTATGAGTTCCATGATGATACGTTCCATGGCCTTGCAGACCAGGCTAGTCAGGCTAATGAGGCAGTAGTTCCCAGGGTCCGTTGTGGCTCCCCCTTTGTGGAGTGAGATAACCATCATAGTGCACCATTCAGTGGGCACAAAGCCTGAGGTGAGGCTATGATTGAACATGGTACTTAAGTGGGGTGCCAGTGCATTCTGTAGTTCATGTAGAACGCAGCCTGGGATATTGTCAGGTCCCATGGATGCTGTGTTCTTGGCTTTGGAGAGTGTGTTTTTTACCTGTGGAGCCATGATTACAGGAACTTTGCATTCTTCCAGTATATAGATAGGCCCTCTTGGGGGTGAGAGGGGGGTAAAGTTAGCACTGAACCTATCTGCCAGGATGTTGGCAATATCAGTTGGTTCTGTATATTCAGTGCCATTGTGCTGTAACTCAGAGCAGATCTGAGTGTTGCCATTGCGATTCTTGACATAGCTATAGAATACTTCGTGGTTGTCTTTAGAGTCAGTGGCAATTTTGTTTTCATAATTAGCTTTGGAGGATTTTATGAGGGATCTCAGCTTCTTACTGAGGCTGACCAGGGAGCTCCTTCAGTCATGGGATTTTACTCTTTTTTGCAACAGTTTCTTTCCTCTGTTGTAGAGTTTGTTTATGGCAGAGGACCACCAGATTGGCTTCCTTTTTTTGGAGGATAGCATCTTGGTTCTGTTAGGGATAGCACGATCCATGCACTCGTGTAAGTGCTTATAAAGTGCATTTGTGTAGGATTCAGCAGTCGTACCTCTATTGTCTGTCTACATGGGTGTCATGCTTTCAGTTTTGGTGAACAGTACTCACCTCACAGCAAGAGGTTCTCCCATTCGATTCTCAGCTGAAGCGCCTTCTGTGTGTAGTCTGCATGTCCTCCCCAAGGTCAAGTGGCATTCAAAAGACATGCGTGAATGGGCACGCCTTCATTGAAGGTTGGGCATCGGGCTGGCACCTCAGCACCGTAAAAATCTACTGCCAATCATTAGCGGACCAGAGTTCCGCTGTGGCGACCCCTAACTGGGAAAAGCAGAAAGAAGAACAACTATCTGCAGAAGGCTGGTGTAGCTATGTATAAATAGCTATGTCAACCTTGTGTTAGCATACTGGGAATATGACAAGGTTTTATGTAGCAATGAGTTTACCAGACATATTGTTTACTATAAACATTTTGTTGATTATATTTTTTTTGTTGTGGAGAGGCAACTGTTAGTCATTGCAGGAGTTTATTGAGTTTATGCAGAGTATTACTGAATTTTTAAAGTTTAGTAGTAATTTTTCTTGTGAATCTATAGACTTTTTAGACATAACAATTACCAGAGATGAGTTAGGTAGGTTTAAGATGGATGTATATAAGAAGTCTTATAAAAATAATTCTTATTTATATAAAAGCAGCATGAAATCTAGGCACATTCCTAGGAATGTGCTTAGAGGGCAGGTATTTTGAATTATGTGTCTCCATACAGAAGAAGATTCTTTAGATCAGGCTGTGAAGGAATTAAAGGAAGAATTCCTGAAACAAGGCTACAAGGCTAGAGAGATTGACTCTTGCATATCTAGTGTGAGGTCTGAAAGAGCCAGTAAAGCTTGACCCTTTTTCTCTGGTGAGCTAGATCCTGCAACTATACCAACAAGAGAACAAGCAGAAGGCAACAGTTAGGTGTATTTTCATATATTCTAATGACATTAATTTGGTCTGTGATACAATAAGGAGAAAATGGGGTATTCTTCGGAGATATCCTGAACTAATTTGACAGGCAATAAGCCTGAGTTTTGTTTCAGGAATAATCTCTCTCTCAAGAGGCATATTTGTCATAGGAATTCTGTAAAAGCAACAAATTCCCCATCTTCTGCACATTGTGGTATACTTCCCTGTTTGAACTGTAAGGTTTGCAGATTTATTTATTGTAAGTATAGCTTTAGACATCCTACTCAACAACATGAGATAGAATTTTCTCTGTAGGCAGATTGTAAGACTGAGAATGTGATATATTACGCTTTCTGTAAATGCTGTTATGCATTATATATTGGAAAAATGAATCACTGTTTGAAGGACAGGATTTTAGAACACCTCAGAGACATTAGACATAATAAGACCAGCAATGCTCTAGCTACACATGTTTCTGCCTTACGACAACATACATTTAGGTTTTTTGTTTTGGAGGTTGTGAAATTAGGTATGAGAGGCGGTGACTTGAGAAACAATACTGAAGTGAGAGAACAGAGCTGGATCCTAGAGTTACAGTCTTATAGATTTCCTGGGTTAAATGAAATGCTTTCCCTTAAACCAGCTCTAAAGGCAAGTTCCTTAACTCATTAGTTTTTCATTATTTTTTGTTATTATTTTCATAATTATTTTCATTTTCTGAATACATGATGTTTTAAGGAAATATCTTATTGGAATGTGTTCTTTTATACCTTTATCTATATCTGTATATATATTTATATATACACACACACACACACACACATATATATATATATATATATATATATATATATATATATATATATAAAGCAAAAAACTTCTGAATCTCCACGTTGCTTAAACTTTTTATTGGTAACAAAAAAGACAAACGGTAAGCGCTTTTGCGTATGCTACGATACGCTTCTTCAGACAATTTAATATAAAAAATAGCTGCATATTTATAGGGAGGCTCAGCCAAAGAGCAATTGTTTAAAATTAATCAATTAACTGTTGATTTAATCAAAGCAAACCATTTACAAAAAGAGACTCTTTTTAAAGCTATAGAGCAAGCGTAAAACTATAAAGCAAGCATAAAATAGGCATAAATAACAAGTTTAGAACGTTAAAATATTTATAGTACATTGAAACAAGACTTACTTGTATTTAAACACATTTTAAAACAATATGAAAACATTTGTTTCAGTATATATCATTTATTTCATATATGACATTTTATAGCTCATATGTAATATATGCTTATCTAGTTACTTCAGCCTTTTCAAGGAGTCGCATTTAATGTATGGTGAAATATTAAACATTTTTTCATAATAAATATATAAATATGTATAAAAATATGTTTAGAAATAAATAAATAAATATATAAATATTATAAAATATACTAAATGGTATGTAAACATAATCAAATAGAATCAATTAATATATATTTTATATCTACCATGTCAAAGAAAACTGCTACTATCTTTCTTCAAGATTGTAATACTTAAACTTATAAAACCTGTTCTGAAATACTAACATTCAAAATATTTAAATATATATATATATTAAATATTCATAAGTATAAATATGAAATTAAATATCTCATAAAACAAAGAAAGAAAATTTTATATTATATATATATATACACAAATACACAGATATAATGATGATGTCATCAGTGTGTGACAAGCTTGCTGTGAGGGATGTTTGTGAGTCACATAGACAGGTAATTGATTTTAATTAATTTCATTGTTGGGAGGAGTTTTATGGCTTTATACTGAAGTTTTTGTAGCATATTTGGTCTGATGAAGTATTGCTGTTCTTAATGCGAAAGTGCTTACCTTTATTAAATTGTTTTTTATTTATTACTACCCATTGGTATTTGGTATTTATTTAACTTCTGCTGTGTGAGTCACTGTATTTCTTGTTTTTTACAAGTGCATTTCATTTGTGGACTCCAGTGACACTACCTGATGGTTTGTTTTAGTTCTGTGCTCATTCTAAATATTGCCAAACACTCTGGTCATGGGGAATTTCAGTTATCTTACCATCAACTGTGAGACCTACTTTTCACTAGCACAAAAGTTCCTCGACTTTTTTAACTCAAATGCCCTAGAAAACATTGTTCAAACACCAACAACAGGAGCAAACATACTAGATCTGGTTCTCACTAACATGACAAATGGATGCACTACCACAACTGTTGGACCCTCATTAGTTAAATCTGACCACAAATCAGTCGCTTTCGAACTGGCACTACCAGAACTCACAAAGGGAGAAGTTAGGCTAAAAAACTTCACCAAAGCAAACTATACCCTCTTAGGTGAAGGTATAAATGCATTCCAAGCCCCACCCTAAATTGGCAGTGGTAACTACACCAAAGCGTACACTAAAGACCCATACAATCACTTGTATAAGTGTATATATAGCCGGCCTTAGGCATAGGCCAACTAGGCAGCCACCTAGGGTGCCGCTCTAGCAGGGGTGCTTTTCCAGTATATATTTGGTGTAGGTAGACCAGGATGGGGGCACCGATTGGTGTGATGGGGGGGTGCTGTGGAGCCAGTTTGCCTATGGCACCAGTTGACCTAAGGCCGGTGTGTGTATAGACTTGGCTGTTCCAGACAATCAAAGTCAGAGCCTCAAGTAAAAAAAAAGTTGCCCTGGTGGACATCCAGCAACAAGCTTTACAATAAATGCAAAAAGCTGTTGGATAAGAAAACTAGGGCAAGGCCCCAAGAATGGAAAAGCACCCTCCTCTGCTTCAACAGGCAAATAAGACAAAATGTCAAATCCTCTAAGGGTAACATTGAGAAAAACTTAGCAATCACAGCTAAGGATAATCACAAGGTCTTTTACAGCTACGTGCCTAGCTTAAAAAGTAGAACCCAAGCATGTGCAGAACCAGTGATTAATGGTATCACATACACTGATCTCTCAGAGATAGCAAACCTGTTAGCAGACAGATTTGGTAAAAAATTCTCTCCCTTATCCCCTCCAAACTTATCAGAAACCTTGCCCCAACTTACCCTCCACCATACATATCTGAAGAACAGATCATTAAAGCCTTGTCTAAGGCAAAAAACACAGCCTCTGTGTGATCAGATGGCATCCCAGGCTGTCTTCTAAACAAAATAAAACATGAACTAGCATCACCATTAAGTACCCTGTTCAATCACAACCTAACCACTGGCTTTGTTCCTTCAGAATGGAGAACAACAACAGCTATTCCCCTCCACAAAGGTGGCTCAGCAACAGACCCAGGGAATTACAGACCCATACGTCTGACCAGTCTCATCTGTAAAGCTATCGAACATGTCATCATGGACCTCATAAATAAAGAAATAGGCAACCTCAAAACCCTGGATCTGACCCAATTTAACTTTGTCAATGGCAGATCCTGCCTGTTAAACCTGGTGGATTTCTTCAAAAATGTGACCAAGGCCACTGACGAGGGCAAATCTGTGCACACAGCATACCTCAACTTGGCAAAGACCTTTGATACAATCCCCAGGCATTACTGAAAAATTTAGCAAACTGAATTTAAACCCCTTTGTTCATAGGTTCATAGATTCATAGGTAGGTAGTAGGCTATCGGCCCTGGGGCCTATATAAGCCTAGCCAAAAAGGTTCCCTGGCTTTCGCCACCGAAGAAAATTATTTTCCTGTGCCCCTGTCAAGCAGTTCTGCAGAAGTGATCCCCAGGGGTAATTTTCTATTTCCCATCCAGTCGTCAAGATTTTTCTTAAAGAGGGCCAATGAAGAGCTTTGCTTGACATGAATGGGTAGTTTGTTCCAGAGTCTGGAAAGTCTCAGGGACAGGAATATATCCCCCCAGCATGTTCTGTTTATTGTGGTGACAAAGTTTAGGTCCCTGGAGTGTGTGGTCAGAGAGATTGGGATTTATATAAGTGTAGCATGTCCAACAGCTCTGGGTTTGACATAGCTTTGTATGTTAGGCAGTGATCACCTCTGAGTAGGCAATATGCAACGGAGTAGAGCTGGAGTTTTTTGAGATGGTCTGCGTATGGCATCTGTTTGAGGATGGTAATCCTCTCAGTGAGGTATTTTCTATGGCCTTTCCAATTGTTGTAGGTGTCTTGTGAGATACATGCCAAATGGGGCTTGTACTCTATAATGAGTCTGATGAGGGATGAGTAGAGAGGAACAATGACCTCTTTTTTTCTAGAGGAGAACCCTTTTGTGATGAGGTGTGCCATGTAGAAGGATTTTCTGACTACTGTGGTGATGTGGTTATCAAAGGAGAGACTACTGTCCACCTGTGTCCCGAGGTCTCTTATCACACTTTTAGTGTTTAGTGAGCTAAGTGAGTTCATGGGTACTGAGTTTTTCCAAAAGGGGATGACAATGCACTTCTTAGCATTGAGCTTGAGGCCATGACTTTGACACCAAGCATCTGTCTCTGCGAGGCTCTTTTGTAGAATGTCTACATCATCATTAGGTGATTCTTTTATGGCTTCCAGTTTGCAGTCATCTGCGAACGTTGGTAGCCAAAGACCTTCTGTGTTGGCCTGCACTTCAGAGAAGTAGATGTCAAACAAGAAAAGTCCCAGGACCAAACAATGTGGTACTCCACTCATCACTGGTCTGAAGTCAGACTTGGAGTCAGCTACTTTTACTGTGTGGGTTCTTTCAGTGAGCCAGTTGGCCGCCCATCTTGTGACATAGATATTTATGCCCAGTTTAGTGAGTTTATCTATAATTCCAGAGTGGGGGATGGTATCGAAAGCCTTGGCGAGGTCAAGATAGGCTGTGTGTACTACCTTGCCCTTGTCTACAGTTCTAGTGACTGCTTCAAAGACATCAGTCAGGTTTAGTAGACATGCTCTACCTTTTACAAACCTAAACTGAATGGGGTCCAGGGTTTGGAGGTTACCTATGTCTTTGTTTATAAGCTCCAAGATGATATTTTCCCTGACCTTGCAGACCAGACTCATCAGGCTAATGGGGTAGTAGTTTCCGGGGTCCATTTTGGCACCTCCTTTGTGGAGTGGGATAACCCTCACTGTGCACCATTTAGTAGGCACATAGCCTGAGGTTAGGCTATAATTGAACATGGTACTAAGGTGGGGTGCCAGTTCATTCTGTAGTTCATGCAGTACACAGCCTGGGATGTTGTCTGGTCCCATGGAGGCTGTTTTCTTGGCTTTGAGAGTGCGGTCTTTATTTGTTCATCCATGATTACAGGGGCTTTGCATTCTTCCATTATTAAGATGGGCCCTTTGGAGGGTGGGAGGGGGGGTAAAGTTAGCACTGAACCTATCTGCCAGGATGTTGGCAATATCGATTGGTTCTGCATATTTAGTGCCATTGTGCTGTAGCTCAGAGCAGAGCTGAGTGTTGCCATTGAGATTCTTGACATAGCTGTAGAATGCTTTGTGGTTGTCTTTGGAATCAGTGGCGATTTTATTTTCATAACGGGCTTTGGAGGATTTTATGAAAGATCTCAGCTTCTTGCTGAGGCTGACCAAGGAGTTTGCCCAATCTTGGGATTTTACTCTTTTTTGCAACAGCTTCTTCCTTCTGTTGCAGAGTTTGTTTACCACCAGATTGGCTTCCTTTTTTTGGAGGATAGCGTCTTGATTCTGTTGGGGATGGCATGATCCATGCACTCGTTTATGTGCTTATACAGTGGATTTGTGTAAGATTCAGCAGTCGTACCTCTATTTTCCATCTGCATGGATGTTGTGAAGTTTGCCACTTCTGTCTTAAGAAGCATGAAGTTGGCTTTGGAGTAGTTTTTGACAGTGGTTTCCTTAATGGGGGTGGGGTGGGATATGGATGTCTAGGGTGATTAGCTTGTGGTCGGATCTGACCAGCGAGGAGCTGACCTCTGGCATGGAACACCGGTTACCCATATTGGTAATGACCAGGTCCAGGATATTGCTGCCCCTGGTGGGTGTGTGGTCAAGCTGATCCAAGGCGTTGGAATTTATGAATTCCAGAAAATGTTGAGTGAATGAGTTGGTACAGGAGTAGTTTTCCCAGTTGATGGTGGGGTAGTTGAAATCGGCCATAATTAAGGTATTGGGTTGTACCTTAATATTTTCCAGTATCTTAAGAAATGAAGAGTGGAAATCCTGGGGCATGGTGGGGGATCTGTAACAAGCTACAGCCTGGATTGCAGTCTTGCCAAGTGTTAGTTGCACTTGGATAATTTTGGATGCATTATGTTGAGTAACTAGCCTGGAGGTGTGGATATCCTTAATGAATATGGACACGCCTCCACCTTTAGTGTTTCAGTCCAGGTTAGGTGGCTGAAAGATGTGGTATGAATTATAGCCTGGTAATGCAGGGGTGCTCTCTGGAGCCTTGAACCAGATGTCTGTCACTGCACAGATGTTGATGTTCTCCATTGTAAGGAGTGCCTCGAGTGAGTGCATTTTGAGGTTTAGACTTCTAGCATTGAGTAGCATTACCCTCAGAGTTTGCTTGCTTGTACCTGTTATGGTGGTGAATTTAGCATTTGAACCTTCCCTAAACAAGGCACTATAGGGGTGGCAAGAGCCTAAGCCAGTATTCGGAATCCCAGGGGTGACAGGTGCAGGCCATCTCTGGCAAAGCATCGTGGTCTGTCGACCATGTCGTCCCAGGCAGACAGATACTGGATCCCCTTAGAATGACACCAGAAGCTTAGCCAATTGTTGAAGTCAATCATTTTGTCCTTGTACTGTGGTATCATTCTGGGTGATGGCAGGATGCTACTCAGGGCTAGGGTCATACCTGCCTGGGCTACAGGATCCGAGAGCGCCTCCATGTCTCTTTTCATGTAGTCGAGGGATGTACGTCTCGGGCCATTCACACCAACATGGACAATGACAGAGTCATATTTGTACTTGTTGTGGAGTGACCTGAGTGCATGCCTTATATGGCGGATCCTGGCACCCAACAGGCAGCTACCTAACTTTCTCCTTGTTTAGCCTGGAGAGTGGGACATTAGTGTGCCTGACTATAGAGTCACCTATGACTAGTGTGTTGGGTATGTTGTTTTGCCTAATGGGCTGAGGTTGAATGGCACACTGAGTTTGTGGGCTATGTGTCATTTGGGTAGTGTTGGGGGTAGTGGTTGTCTGCATTTCAGCTTGAGAGGTCTCTGTTGCTTGGGTAGATTTTTATTGAGAGCCTCAGTGAATGTGGGTGTGTGCTTTGTGTTTCTATGTGTGAGTTTTGGTAGTGTGGGTTTTGAAATACTATGTGTTGAGTGTGGTGTGGTGCAGGTGTTAACCTTCTCCTCTGGACTGTCTAGTCCAGTCTTGGCTGGAGAGAGCTTGTCTTCCAATTTGGCTATATAAGTGCATCTCTCACAGGTTGTAGTGTTGGGTGGTAGGAGGAGAGGGTTGTCACTGTACATGAGACAATTGCTACATTGCCCTAAGATGCCCATATTCATCAGGTGGACAGGAGAATACACCGTGAGCTGGCCCATGGACATGCCTGGATAGGTTCTTATTAATTTAAGCACTAAAAACTGTTTTCCTCTTGACAAGTGAGGAACGTTGAGTGCTGTAGTAATTTGTAGTTTATTTAGTGCTTACAATGAGTTCTGAGCACAAGGAAACAGTTCTGAGTGCTGAAACTAAAAAAAACTGGCTAGTTCTAGCTAAAACTAGCTAGTTTTAGCACCAATCCCAAGAAGAGAAGCAGGCCATGGCCTGTTTCGTGATTCACAGTCTTGTCCCAGATGATGCAAAGGTCTGCAGGCTTTTAGCCTTTTTCTGGTAGATGCCACGAATAGCAACCAGACCAATCAGGTATGTTAAGCACAGACACTCACTCTCCAACCAGAAACAGTCAGGAATCAATGCACTCTGCTCCTACTCTCACCAGGATCAGAATCTGGGTACAATTATTGAATCCCCAAATAATGTCAGTATACTTTAGGAGGGTTTTACGCAGATCAATGACTGGTATCTTAGTCACGGTCTCAAACTGAATGCAAAGAAATGCATCATCATTCCCTTTGGTAAAAACAATGTCCCTTCACACTATCAGCTTAACAACAATACCTTATTTACCTACGAAGTAGTAAGAAATCTGAAATCACAAGTAGACTGTGACCTTAACTTTGGCCACCATGTGTCTACAGTAGTAAGGAAGGCATTCTACATAGCATACTTGATTAGCAAAGGCATCACCTCTGGAGCAAAGGAGGTTATAACCCTTCTGTACTCATCATTAATCAGGCCCATAATTGAGTATAATGCCCCTTTCGGCATGTACCGTACAAAGCACCTGCAGCAATTGGAAAGACCTCAGAGGTTCTAACTAAGTAGATCAAGGGACTCCAGCATGTGTCATACACAGACCAACTAAGGTCCCTATCACTATGCTCAGTATTCTATTGACTTCTTGGGGGAGACTTAGTTCTGGCTTACAGAGTAATCTCCAACCCAAACCTAATGAATCTGCTGCACATCCATAAATCAAATGGGACTAGAGCTTCCCAATCCAGAGACCTAAATATGGCCTGCGACCTGACTAGGACATGCTGGAGTAACAGAGTTGTCTCCAAGTGGCTGCCACATCTTTGCAATAGGCTGCCAATACATGTGAAGCAGAGCAACTCTATGACACTGTTCAAAAGGAACCTGGACGAGTGGATGGGCACCGTAAATTCTTACGGGGATATCGCCCACAACCCTCCTGGACATGGGCAGTCATTAATAAATACAATCCTGGGTATTGACCAGAGTATCTATGGTATTATTTATTTATTTATTTTTATTTATTTGACATTTGTTTGCTGGAATAGTTCGACTGGGTAGAGACCCCTTTTCAGTGGAGACCCGAGGAGAAAAGCTCCATTTACAAGAAATAACAACAAATACATTTCTGTAGACACTAAATAATACATATTCAAGCTATAAGATACAATCATGTTAATTCATGTACAGAGAGTTGTCAAATGCAACAAAGGGAGCAAATAAAAACATTCAAACCTCATACAAATCATTAGCATGGATACAGTCCAGGTTGGTTGCCAGAGCTAATTATGTGAACTAAATAAATGTGTATATCAATTGCTGGCCTATGGTTAGGAGTAAGATCCAGGATAAAACAGTAGGAAGAGATAAAAACGAGAGGGGAGTATAATGCGGTGGTGGAGGATAGATCATGTTGGGTCTCGGTATAGGCAGGAGCAGGAATTTTGTAGGTAGTCTTAAAGAGATTTTTTAAAGCACGTGGTAGTGATAGCTCTGAAGCACAGAGGTAGTTTTTTCCATGCTTTAGTCACAGAGTGCTTGTAGAGGAGTTTACTATGTTTTTATTAGGTTTCTATATTTGAAGGAGATGTTTGTCTGAGCTTCTAACTGTACAATTTGGAGTATAGTATGAGATGAGATCAGAGAGAGCAGGACAAGATGAGGATTTGTATAGGATGGAATGAGTCAGGTGCAGTTGGGGCAGAATTAGTTGGTTGTGAAATTCGAGCCATTGCAAGTTTTTCAATGCTAGACAGTGATGCGAGTGGTAGGGTTGTTACATTGGGATGAAACAGCTAGGCTTGAAATGACCTCCGGGTTGATAGCCCAGTAACCTCCTATGATCCTATGATCAACAGTAAAACATGAACAAATGCGAATAAAACTTAATAAGGAATACTTCAGAAGACTAAAATTAATATTGAAAACAACTCTGACATCTAGGAATGAAGTCCAGGCTATAAACCAATTTGCTCTTCCCATCTTATCTTAAAGTTTTGGGCTGACCGACTGGCCCCAAAGGGTATTGGATCAGATGGATAGAAAAACAAGAAAAATGCTTCATGCTTATCAAATGAGATAAAAATCAGTGTATACCAAGATTATACATTCCCCATTCTGAAGGAGGTATGGACCTCCTCAAAACGGATTACATGTATAGATCTGCAATCATAGGACTGCATACATATCTGCCAACCTCACAAGACACAAACTTAATGAAAGTTTTAAAACATGAGAAGAATAAGTCTAAGATTATTTCCCTGCTTAGTTTAGCAGAAGCAGGAATGGAAATCAAACCAGAAGTAGATAAAAATTAGGCAGCAACTGTATGTGCCAAAAAACAAAAGAAAGAATATAAGGTAAAGGATCAGATGAGAAGACAAGAAATGTGGAAAATGCATAAATATAGTTTTAAGTACAGAAAACTCTTGGAATAACCTTATGTCGATCAGAACCAAATGCAGAAATGGGTAAGGAGAGGTGAATTTAAACCAAAAGATGAAAGGTTAATATTGGCAGCCTAGGATAAAGGAGTATGTACACATTGGTTTGCAAAGTCCATTGAATCTGTGGGAGAAACAGACAAATGCAGTTTTTTTTTTAAAACAGAATTGGAAACAATTGCACATCGTGTTGCTGGGTGTGATACACTAATGGCAGAAGAACTGTATACTGAAAGGTATAATAATGTGGCAAGACGGTTGCAATGAGGATTGTGCAAACATTATAATACTGAAGTAGCTGAGAAGCACTGGAAATCTGCCACAAAGCATTATAGAAAATGATGAAGTTTATATCACATGGGATCACCCATTCCCAACAGTTCAGAAAACACAGGTGAGAAAGTCAGATGTAGTAGTCCACGAAAAGAAGACAAAAGTAGCATTGATTATTGAAATTGCTACACCCAGGGACTACAGTATCTTATGTACAGAGAGACATAAAGTTATAAAATACCAGGATTTACAGGCAGAAACAAGGGCAATGTGAAAGAAGGGTACACACACAGTTCCAACAGTAGTAGGAGCAAAGGGTCTTATAAAAAGAATTTGTGATAGTACTTAGATATGTTACCAATACATGTATCTCCATACGAATTGCAGAAGGAGTCATTTCAGGGCACATTGCAGGTGCTGTGAAGAGCACTTCTGGCTAACATCAAAGACTGCAAAAATACTATCTTCATGATCTTTAATTATACTTTGATTTAGGAATGGGGTCCATTCCTGTCATGGTATTAGAAACCCAAAAGCCTTGGAGAAATTAAACTAAGCAAACAAAATCCAAAATGATAAGGTGCCAAAGGTAAAAAAAACAGTCCAAACAGCAAAAAGGCACCCAGGAAGGAAGATCAACACACAGGTAAAATGAAGGAAAGCTTATTAGTCCAACAATGAACACAGATCCAAAAAAGCACATTAAACTAAGAAAAACTTTACAAATTTTCCTCATTATAATCTAATCTATACATAATGCTGACAAAGAAAAGGAGTTATGTTACCATAATGACACTTGATGACATAAGATCAATGCATGAAGTATACAGTGCATAGCTCTCAATTGTCCAGATTTTTACAGAATGTCCAGATTTTTGTGTCATATTTTTGGACTGTTCCTCATAAAACATAAAGTTTTTTGGCATATCAGTGAAAACTGAATTAATTAAATAATAGGTTCATAGGTATTTACTAGGCTAACAACCACAAGAGCCTTTTTAAGCCTAGCCATGCATCCTAAATCTCTGGCAAGTTCTGATACCATTGATAAGTGTACGCATGGGCCTGGGAGATGAACCATTTACAGGTTACTTGTTTGCATTACAGACATAGGTGCCATACCAGAGGTGACTTTCTGGTTTCCCATCCAATTGTCCAAGTTGCACTTGAATTGGGTTAGGGAGGAACTCTGCTTGACATGGATGGGGAGCCTATTCCACAGATGGGGTAGGCTTTGGGATGCATATCTATCTCTCCACCAGGTCCTATTTATATCACAGGCAAGGTTTAAGTCTTTAGAATGGGTAGTTCTGGTACTGTTTGTTTTGTGGGATATGCAGCATGTCCATCAGAGTGAGGTCTGATAATGCCCTGTATGCCAGGCAATGATTTCCCCTCAAAAGTCTGTAGGAGACAGAATACAGGGATAGAGCCTTGAGGCGGTCTGCATAGGACATATTACTTATGCCCTGTATTCTTTTAGTGAGGAATCTATGTGGACGTTCCAATTGTTGGATATGCCTGGTTAGGTACATACCAAAGGGGCAATGTACTTAATGACAGGTCTGATGAATGCTGAATACAGTGGAAAAATGACTTACTTGAACCTAGATGCCATACCTTCATTTATAAGTTGTGCAACATAGATTGATTTCCTCACCACTATAGATACATGATGATCAAAGGCTAGATTACTATCTATGTGTGTCCCTAAGTCCCTGACTACTGACTACTAATGACAGCAACTTTCTAAGTTTATACAAGCAGTATTTAAAATTTGTCCCTATTTTGGGAGCTTTATTCCCCCATTATTTTTGGCTTTGTCTAGATTTCTTTGCTAAGAGGTTGACAGTTATGAAGTGGTTAGAGCTAATGAAAACAATATCATGGTAGATAAATAGATAGGTAAACACAAAAATAAAATATAGCTGGTTGTAGTCCATCCAAAAACATACATCTGTATTAAAGAAGAGAAAGTTAGGCAGAGGCTAGAATTCTGAACATGTTGTACAAGAAGCTAACCTATTTTATTTTGTAGTAGAGGTATGCAGATGGATACTGATTAATAAACAGACCTAACAGTAAGTGCAAGGCAGGCTTGTCATTCATGAAACAAATCTACTAAGCAGTGCCAGATTAATGCAAAAGCAGATTAGTGACCTGCAAAGTGCTGCACCTCAAGCCTGCACCCAGCCAATCAACAGTGTTAAACATTGATGTCATGTGCACAAGACCTAATGTCAGTGCAGCTGATGACATGTTATTCCAGACTGTAGGTTCATAGGTTCATAGGTTCATAGGTAGGCACTAGGCTATCTGCCCGAGGGCATTTATAAACCTAGCCAGACTGTGTTGGCTTTTGCCACCCCATTGATTAATTAACTGATTCTCTGTCAAGCAGAGCCAATGAAGTGATCACAAGGGTGTATTTTCTGTTAGTCAAGGTTTCTCTTGAAGAGTGTTAGTGAGGGGCTCTGCCTGATGTAATTTGGAATTTTGTTCCAAAGCATGGGGAGTCTCTGTGACAGGAATCTGTCCCTCCAGCATATTCTATTTATTGTTGTGGCGAGGTTTAGCTCAGAGCACGTGGCTCGCAGTGACTTGGATTTCTTTAGGTGGAGCATGTCCATCAATTCTGAGTTGGACATGGCTTTGTAAGTCAGGCAGAGATCACCACTGAGTAAGCGATATGCCACTGAGTACAGCCGGAGGTTTTTCAGTCGGGCTGCATAGGACATATGTTTGAGGCCAGTAATCCTCTTGGTGAGGTACTTTTGTGGTCTTTCCAGCTGTTGGAAGTGTCTTGTGAGGTACATCCCAAATGGGGCATTGTACTCTATGATGGGTCTAATGAGTGATGAGTAGAGGGGCACTAAAACCTCTTTATTTCTAAATGTGAACCCTTTAGTAATTAGATGGGCCACATCGAAGGATTTTCTAACTAATTTGGCAATATTATTGTCAAAGGAAAGATTACTATCTACCTGGGTCCCCAGATCTCTTATTACCTCTTCTGTATTAAGGGGGCTGCCACCTATGTGGTAATTTGTGGGTGTTTTGTTTTTCCCAAATGGGATGACTATGCATTTTTTGGCATTTAGCTTGAGGCCATGACTTTGACACCAGGTGTCCGTCTCAGTAAGGCCCTTTTGGAGGATGTCCGTGTCAGCTGGTGAGTCAATTATGGCTCCCAGTTTGCAGTCATCGGCAAACTTGGTTAGCCATAGTCCTCCTGTGTTTGCCTGTACTTCTGAGAAGTATATGCCGAACAGTAGAGGTCCCAGGACCGAGCCTTGTGGGACACCACTTGTGACTGGTTTAGAGTCGGACCTGGAGCCTGCTATTCTTACCGTGTGAGTTTTGTCTGTAAGCCAGTTGGCAACCCATCTCGTGACATAGAGATTTATGTTCAGGCTGGTGAGTTTTTCTGTAATACCCGAGTGGGGAATGGTGTCAAAAGCCTTGGCAAGGTCAAGGTAGACTGTGTGAACCACCTTTCCCTCGTCTATGGCCTTGGTGACTGTCTTGAAGAAGTCAACCAGGTTTAGTAGGCATGATCTGCCCTTAACAAAGCCGAACTGGGTCGTGGCAAGTGTTTGGAGCTTCCCAGTGTCTTTTTTAATGAGCTCCATGATGATGCGCTCCATAGCCTTGCAGACCAGGCTAGTCAGGCTTATGGGGTGATAGTTACCAGGGTCAGTTGTGGTCCCTCCTTTGTGGAGAGGAATAACTGTTTCTGTGTGCCATTCTATGGGCACGTAGCCTGTGGAGAGGCTGAGGTTGAACAGCGTGTTTAGGTGGGGGGTTAGTTCATTCTGTAGTTCATGCAAGACGCAGCCTGGGAAAACCATCTGGTCCCATTGACCATGTGTTTTTGGCTTTTGAAAGGGCTGTTTTCACCTGTGCGTCTGTGATTTTTGGAACATTACGCTTTTCCGGTATTGTTGTGGGCCCTTTTGGAGGTGAGAGGGGGGTGAAGTTTGCACTGAATCTATCTGCCAGGATGTTGGCAATATCACTAGGTTCAGTGTATTTTGTGCTATTTTGCACTAGTTTAGTGCATATCTGCGAGTTGCCACTTAGATTCTTAACATAGCTAAAGAAGGCTTTGTGGTTATCTTTTGAATCATTGGCTATTTTTCTTTTGAAGTTAGCCTTGGATGATTTCATGAGGGACCTTAGTTTCTTACTGATACTGATCAGGGATGTCTTTCCTTCTTGGGATTTGCTTTTTTTCTGAACTAGTTTCCTCCTATTGTATAGCCTGTTTATTGCAGGGGTCCACCAAACTGGTTTCCTTCTCTTAGAGGAGTGAGTCTTTGTTTTGCTAGGGATGGCACGATCCATGCATCCTTGCAGGTGCTCATACAGTGCATTTGTAAAGGTTTCTGCATCTTGGGCAGCATTGTCCTTTAGCGTGGGGGTTATGAAACTTACCACGTCTGTCTTAAGTAAGGTGAAGTCTGCTTTAGAAAAGTTTTTTACTGTGGTTTCCTTAGTTGGGGGTGGTGGTGGGGTGTGGACATCCAGAGTGATTAGTTTATGGTCTGATCTAACTAGTGATGAGTGTGGAACACCTGTCACCCATGTTGGTGATGACCAGGTCCAAAATGTTTTCACCTATGGTAGGGGAGTTTACCAGCTGATCCAGGGTGTTTGAGTTGATGAATTCCAGGAAGCGCTGGGATGGGAATTTATACTCGAGTAGTTTTCCCAGTGAATGGTAATGTAATCGAAATTGCCCTCTATCAGGGTGTTCGGTAGGACCTTCATATTTCCCAGTGTCTCCAGAAAGGTGGAGTGGTGGTCCTGGGTCATGGAGGGTGATCTGTAGCAGGCCACAATTTGCATTGCGGATTTGCCCAATGTTAGTTGCACATGGATGATCTCAGAGGTATCATGCTGCGCCACTAACCTGGAGGTGTAGGTATCCTCGATGAATATGGATACACCACCTCCTTTTGTGTTTCGGTCCATGTTCTGTGGCCGAAACGTGTGGTATGAGTTGTAGCCCAGTAGTGTTGGGGTGCTCTCTGGAGCCTTGAACCAGGTTTCAGTTACTGCACAGATGTTGACGCTCTCCATACTGAGGAGTGCTTTGAGCACGTGCATTTTAAGATTTAAACTCCTGGCGTTGAGTAGCATAACCCTTAGTTTTTTGTTAATTGTGCTGTTTACGGAGGTGGGTTTGACTTTTGAGCCTTGCCTAAAAAAGGCACTATGGGGTCAGCAAGAGCCTTGGCCAGTATTCGAAAGCCTAGGGGTGACAGGTGCAAGCCGTCTCTTGCAAAGCAATGCGGCATGTTGAGCATATCGTCTCAGGCTGACAGACACTGGATCCCCTTTGAATGACACCAGAAGCTTAGCCAATTGTTGAAATTGATCATTTGTTCTTTATACTGAGGTATCATTCTTGGTGAGGGCAGGATGCTACTCAGCGTCAGGGTCATTCCAGCCTGGGCTGCATGATCACAGAGCTCTTCCATGTCTCTTTTCATGTAGTCTAGTGAGGTACATCTCAGGTCATTTACACCAACATGAACAATGACAGAGTCATATTTGTACTTGTTCTGGAGTGACCTGAGTGCTTGTGTTATGTGGCGGATTTTGGCTCCCAACACGCAGCTAACAGTAACCTTCTGCTTGTCCAGCCTAGTGAGTGGGACGTCAGTGTGCCTGACTATAGAGTCACTTATTACTAGTGTGTTAGGTGTGTTATTTCGCTTTAAGGGCTGTGATTGTGCGGCACACTGATTTTGTGTTTTATGTGTTGTCTGGTTTGTGACGGAAAGTACAGGTTATTTGGGTGTCTGCTTTGGCGGTCTCTGATGCTTTTGCAGGTTTTTATTTAGAGCCTCCGAGTATGATTTTGTGTATTTATGTGTATTTTTTGCCAGTGCTGTTTTAGTAGGTCTGTGTGCGGTTGGAGGTGTGGTGCAAGTGTTAACCTTCTCCTCTTGACTCTCTGTTCCAGTCATGGGTGGAGACAGCTTAGCATCCAGTTTGGCTGTATAATTGCATCTCTCGTATATGTTAGTGTTTTGTGGTAGGAGGAGAGGGTTGTCTGTGTACATGAGGCAGTTGTAACATTGCCTCAGGATACCCAGATTCACCAGCTGGACTGGAGAGTTCACCTGAAGTTGCCCTTTGGTCATGCCTGAATAGTAGGGTGAGCTGCTTAGTCGCTTGGTTGGTGAGGGGTGAATAAAGAGCCTTGCCCTGCTGGGCAATCAGTGTCAGGGTATATTAGTGCTTGCTATTAGGTCTGAGCAAGTGCTGGGCTGTAAGATGCTTTTCGAGTGCTTAGGTTGAGAGCTAGACTAATTTCAAGGGAAAAACTGAAGAGGAGACTTAGTGGAGCCCGGAATAATTTAACCGTAGCTAACCAGCACTGCCCAGTGCGCAAAACCGTGCAAACGCGGTTTTTATAGTAGGGAAATGAAAGAGATAGAAATTAGCCCAAAATGGCCAATAAACTACTAACTTCTGGGATGGAACCACTCCTCCAGGGACAGATAGGTTGCTCAAAGCTCCCCTCTCTCACAGGTGAACAGAGAAACTTCCTTCTACCCAAGTAAGGTATGGGCAACTCAGAAACTAGTATCACAGCCCTGAATTTGGCACTAGCCTGAAAACTGAATTATACTAGCTTAGAAAGGTGGGAAACAAGCAATTTTTTTTTTTTTTTTTTGAAAAGATATGGCAAAAAACAGTAAAAAATACACTTAAAAAAGTTTTAAACGACTACAAATGATCAGAAAAGGCTATCGCACTTTAGTGTGTAGCCTACAACAGTTAAACAAATTATTATAACAAAAAACAACTTTTTTAAAAGTGCAGGCAGTCAAATAAGTACAATATGTGAAAAAAAACCAAGCTTTTAAATCACAATAAACGCTGGAAAATCTGTGTTTAGGCAGAAAACAGTTAAGAGCAGCAAGAAAGTACAGAAAACGGATACTTAATCACTCCAAAGTCTCTCTTTTAAGCTAGAAGGCTTGTATCAGTTTAAGGCTTTCTAGTGCTACTCAGTAGGTTAGTTACAGGAAAGATGGGAAACAAGCGCAGATGTGGTCTTTTAAACCAGAAAGTTGAAAGAGACAGACAAACTGTCCAAATGATCAATAAACTACAATTTCTGGGCCAAGAACCTCTCCTCTCGTGGTAAACAGGCTACCTAGTGCTTACCACTCCCAATGATAAGCTAGAAATTATGGCTGGCTTTGCAGACTGGAATAATATGGTGGATGCTGGTACTGCAGACTAAGCAGACTAGAAAGCAAGAGATTGTGTTCACACAGCACATATGTCATATCCAGACAGTAGTTCCTTGACCAATACAGAAAAGGCAGAGCCATCTTTTAATACAAATGTGACACAAATCATACAGAACTGATATCTATGATACCTACAAGGTAAAGTATGTGATCTATTCATTAGAAACCAAGGTTGCAGCAGCCCTTTACCTTCAAGCAACAGAAAGTTTTCATCATCCTACTAGAAATAATGCTGGTACTTCACAAGTGCTTACTTTCAGATACTGGATGCAGTCCTCTGCTGTATTCATTGATGACCCTCCACCAACAGGAATAGGCATCACAATATAAGCATTGCTCAAGGGTAGCAGAGATCCCAGTCGTGCTGGGTACAATGACAGTATATCACCAAGAAGAGTGTCTCTTCATCGATTGCCAGGTCACATGCAGTGCAGATGACAACATCCTCAATGTCTAGGTCAGACAACCTGGGAGTGTAAATGATGTGTACATGGAGCATGTAAGTACAAGGAATGGATGTTTATCAAGGGGAGCATGCCACAGAGGCAGTTCATTGGTGAACACAAGTACCAGGATAAAAAGCCATGATAGAGTGATCTCTGAGTTGGTATATATAATTAGGAGGGATTGTGGGAGATGCAGGGGGGCATGATGCACCCTGTAAAAAAATGTTTTTTTTAATGTTTTGGCTTTTGATCATTTAGAATCAATCATTAGTCATTTGAGATTTGTGTACTTCGATGGTTAGAAGAATATCCAATGGTGCATAGCACACTGACTTTCAAGATATGCAGACGAGCCAGCTCTTTGGAACAGGGACAAAGCCCTGATGTTGACTCCGATGGTATCATGCATTTGCCGATGGAAGACTGCAAATACATACACCAGCTCTTTAAGCATGCTCCAGTATGTGCTACATGTACTCATCTGCTGCCAGGAGAATGGTTAGGGCTTTAAAGCAAGGAAAAAACTGAACTGCCATGGAAGCTGTCACCTGCCAATATTTTATGTCTCAACCATAAGGGGGAATATATAATTCAGTAGGACAATAGGACTACTGGAGAGGAAGTTTGATGGTGTAGTAAGTAAAGGGGATAAAAAGAATAAAAATAATCAAGCTATAAAAAGGCTTTTCCATTTGATTATTATATTGTTGTAGCTGAAGAGGCCAAGAGTGTGGTCACTGTTTGACAGCTGAACACAGGTTGGGAGATGGTATAATGGTTAAAGTTTCTGTCTGACAGACACAAGGAATAGGATTTGGTTCTCACCTTTGAAAGGGAAATTGGCTGGGCTTAAAATGGCCCAAAAGGGCAGCTAGCCTAATACTTGCCTGTAAACCTATGAGCATTCAAATGTTACTACTGCTACATGTTATAAATGATACATGGGACTGAATGGATCCTTCATCCTATAGTATGCTGTACACACAGGATTGTGCACACCATTAGTGGACATGTTCTCATAACCGACATGGCACTTTGGACACCTGTGCCACACACTAAGGTCCATTATTCCTATGCAAGCATTGGCTACTCCATCCTCAGGAAACTCTGGGGTACTATCAGTCTGCCCTAAGCTAAACCTATTACTTGGTATCAGTGGTCACTCCGCTCATTATGTCCATTTAGCTCAGGTTCTAAGGATGCCAGATTGCCAAACCTTAGACTCTGACATGTCCACATCAGCTTACCAGTTGTGTGTAGTGGTATGCACGTCCATGTCCTGTGACAGTTTAACAGCATGTGCATTATTACTGCATGTCATATGTACATCAATGACGTACACAGTGTAGTTACTGGGTACAGAGCTGAATGACAAGAATGACATCACTCACTTTGTTCTACTCCCCCATATCCACACAAGCATAGCAGTATGTCTAGTAGAATGGTGTCATCTAGGGACATCAGTGAGCATTTAGTATCACCAAAGCAATAGATCCCTGTATAGGAATAGCATGAAAAACAAATGATATGGTTAGTGTATGGAACATGGCTAAGTGACAACGTGTGTGTGTGTGTGTGTGTGTGTGTGTGTGTGTGTGTGTGTGTGTGTGTGTGTAAAATGTACAGGAAGCATCAGCCTATATAGGCACAGAACAGTGAACAATACAACATATATAGATTTGCCTGTCTGGACAATGCATGCAGTCCATACCTCTCAGTTGTTCAGACTTTCACAGAATCTCACTATTTTGGCCTATATTTTTGGTCTGTTCCTCATAAAAATTGTGGTTTTCTGGAAAATCATTGAAAGTTGGTCACTAAATAATAACTAGCATTTGAGTTTCAGACTTCATATCCTACAGAAAATCCATGCCAATGTGAAACCTATTTTTCTAGAAACTTTCTAACTTTATAAGAGCAGTATTTAAAATCTGTCCCTATTTTTGGGCTTTTGTCCTCCCCAGTATTTTTGCCTTTGTCCAAATTTTGTGTGCTAAGATGTTGAGAGTTATGGTGCAGACTAAAAAGGGCATATATTCTAAGGAAGGAGTATATTACTTTATTCTACATGCTGGACAGGATCATGCTTACTTATGGTCTACACAACTTTTAATGGGTTCTACAGTGTGACCTCTAGGTACCATGCTCCTCAGTGATACAGGATGCAACACTGCAAGAGATACACATCATAGTCAACCACTCAATTAGAACTTGATCATTTGCTGTATGTAAAAATCAAAAAAGGGTCAGCAATAAAATACTCATCACTAATGTCATCAGTGTGAACTAGCTTGAGGTATGCCAGCTTTGTACCAGGCCTCAAGAATGGTCTGTATGTCTGAAACACAACCAAATGTGGCCAGGGACTCCTCGACTTTATTTAATGGCATACATTCTGGTAAGTTTCCTGGCCTTGTCATGGAGGTTTGTTTGGTGTCACCTGAAGGTATGAATAGTTAACATGGTTACTAAAACAGCACTCTGGTTCCTAGTTATTTGCACTTATAACCTACCATACCCATGCTGTACTGACATTCCATGCAAAACATCTACAGGCTTGGGGCATTATAACCTACCTTACCCATGCCATACTGATATTCTATGCCAAACATCTACAGGCTTTGGATATTATAACCTACCTTACCCATGCTGTATGGACATTCCATGCCAAACATCTATAGGCTTTGGACATTATAACCTACCTTACCCATGCTGTACTGACATTCCATGCAAAACATCTACAGGCTTGGGGCATTATAACCTACCTTACCCATGCCATACTGATATTCTATGCCAAACATCTACAGGCTTTGGGCATTATAACCTACCTTACCCATGCTGTACTGACATTCCATGCCAAACATCTACAGGCTTTGGGCATTATAACCTACCATACCCATGCTGTACTAACATTCCATGCCAAATATCTACAGCCTTTGGGCATTATAGCATACCATACCCATGCTGTACGGACATTCCATGCCAAACAACTACAGGCTTTGGGCATTATAACCTACCATACCCATGCTGTACTGACATTCTAGGCCAAACATCTACAGGCTTTGGGCATTATAACCTACCATACCCATACTGTACAGACATTCAATGCCAAACATATGTAGGGTTTGGGCATTATAACCTACCTTACCCATGCTGTACTGACATTCCATGCCAAACATCTACAGGCTTTGGGCATTATAACCTACCTTACCCATGCTGTACTGACATTCCATGCCAAACATCTACAGGCTTTGGGCAGTATAATCTAACTTACCCATGCTGTATTGACATTTCATGCCAAACATCTACAGGCTTTGTGCATTATAACCTGCCTTACCCATGCTGTACTGACATTCTATGGCAAATATCTACAGTCTTTGGGCATTAGAACCTACTTACTCATGCTGTACTGACATTCCATGCCAAACATCTACAGGCTTTGGGCTTTATAACCCACCTTACCCATGCTGTAGTGACATTCCATGCCAAACATCTACAGGCTTTGGTATAACCTACCTTACCCATGCTGTACTGACATTTCCATGCCAAACATCTACAGGCTTTAGGCATTATAAGCTACCTTACACATGCTATAGTGAAATTCCATGTCAAACATCTAAAGGCTTTGTGCATTATAATCTGCCTTACCCATGCTGTACTGACATTCCATGACAAACATCTACAGGTTTTGGGCATTAGAATCTACCTTAGTCATGCTGTACTGACATTCCATGCCAAACATCTACAGGCTTTGGGCATTATAACCTACCTTACCCATGCTGTACTGACATTCCATGCCAAACATCTACAGGCTTTGGGCATTATAACCTACCTTACCCATGCTGTACTGACATTCCATACCAAACATCTACAGGCTTTGGGCATTATAACCTACCCTACCCATGCTGTACTGACATTCCATGCCAAACATCTACAGGCTTTGGGCATTATAACCTACCTTACCCATGCTGTACTGACATTCCATGCCAAACATCTACAGGCTTTGGGCATTATAACCTACCTTACTCATGCTGTACTGTCATTCCATGTCAAACATCTACAGGCTTTGGGCATTATAACCTACCTTACCCATGCTGTACTGACATTCCATGCCAAACATCTACAGGCTTTGGGCATTATAACCTACCTTACCCATGCTGTACTGACATTCCATGCCAAACATCTACAGGCTTTGGGCATTATAACCTACCTTACCCATGCTGTACTGACATTCCATGCCAAACATCTACAGGCTTTGGGCATTATAACCTACCTTACCCATGCTGTACTGACATTCCATGCCAAACATCTACAGGCTTTGGGCATTATAACCTACCTTACCCATGCTGTACTGACATTCCATGCCAAACATCTACCAGCTTTGGGCATTATAGCCTACCTTACCCATGCTGTATTGACATTCCATGCCAAACATCTACAGGCTTTGGGCATTATAACCTACCTTACCCATGCTGTACTGACATTCCATACCAAACATCTACAGGCTTTGGGCATTATAACCTACCCTATCCATGCTGTACTGACATTCCATGCCAAACATCTACAGGCTTTGGGCATTATAACCTACCTTACCCATGCTGTACTGACATTCCATGCCAAACATCTACAGGCTTTGGGCATTATAACCTACCTTACCCATGCTGTACTGACATTCCATGCCAAACATCTACAGGCTTTGGGCATTATAACCTACCTTACCCATGCTGTACTGACATTCCATGCCAAACATCTACAGGCTTTGGGCATTATAACCTACCTTACCCATGCTGTACTGACATTCCATGCCAAACATCTACAGGCTTTGGGCATTATAACCTACCTTACTCATGCTGTACTGACATTCCATGCCAAACATCTACAGGCTTTGGGCATTATAACCTACCTTACCCATGCTGTACTGACATTCCATGCCAAACATCTACAGGCTTTGGGCATTATAACCTACCTTACCCATGCTGTACTGACATTCCATGCCAAACATCTACAGGCTTTGGGCATTATAACCTACCTTACCCATGCTGTACTGACATTCCATGTCAAACATCTACAGGCTTTGGGCATTATAACCTACCTTACCCATGCTGTACTGACATTCCATGCCAAACATCTACAGGCTTTGGGCATTATAACCTACCTTACCCATGCTGTACTGACATTCCATGCCAAACATCTACAGGCTTTGGGCATTATAACCTACCTTACCCATGCTGTACTGACATTCCATGCCAAACATCTACAGGCTTTGGGCATTATAACCTACCTTACTCATGCTGTACTGTCATTCCATGCCAAACATCTACAGGCTTTGGGCATTATAACCTACCTTACCCATGCTGTACTGACATTCCATGCCAAACATCTACAGGCTTTGGGCATTATAACCTACCTTACCCATGCTGTACTGACATTCCATGCCAAACATCTACAGGCTTTGGGCATTATAACCTACCTTACTCATGCTGTACTGACATTCCATGCCAAACATCTACAGGCTTTGGGCATTATAACCTACCTTACTCATGCTGTACTGACATTCCATGCCAAACACCTACCAGCTTTGGGCATTATAGCCTACCTTACCCATGCTGTATTGACATTCCATGCCAAACATCTACAGGCTTTGGGCATTATAACCTACCTTACCCATGCTGTACTGACATTCCATACCAAACATCTACAGGCTTTGGGCATTATAACCTACCTTACCCATGCTGTACTGACATTCCATGCCAAACATCTACAGGCTTTGGGCATTATAACCTACCTTACCCATGCTGTACTGACATTCCATGCCAAACATCTACAGGCTTTGGGCATTATAACCTACCTTACCCATGCTGTACTGACATTCCATGCCAAACATCTACAGGCTTTGGGCATTATAACCTACCTTACCCATGCTGTACTGACATTCCATGCCAAACATCTACAGGCTTTGGGCATTATAACCTACCTTACCCATGCTGTACTGACATTCCATGCCAAACATCTACAGGCTTTGGGCATTATAACCTACCTTACTCATGCTCTACTGTCATTCCATGCCAAACATCTACAGGCTTTGGGCATTATAACCTACCTTACCCATGCTGTACTGACATTCCATACCAAACATCTACAGGCTTTGGGCATTATAACCTACCTTACCCATGCTGTCGTGACAGTCCATGCCAAACATCTACAGGCTTTGGTATAACGTACCTTACCCATGCTGTACTGACATTCCATGCCAAACATCTACAGGCTTTGGGCATTATAACCTACCTTACCCATGCTGTACTGACATTCCATGCCAAACATCTACAGGCTTTGGGCATTATAACCTACCTTACCCATGCTGTACTGACATTCCATGCCAAACATCTACAGGCTTTGGGCATTATAACCTACCTTACCCATGCTGTACTGACATTCCATGCCAAACATCTACAGGCTTTGGGCATTATAACCTACCTTACCCATGCTGTACTGTCATTCCATGCCAAACTTCTACAGGCTTTGGGCATTATAACCTACCTTACTCATGCTGTACTGACATTCCATGCCAAACATCTACAGGCTTTGGGCATTATAACCTACCTTACCCATGCTGTACTGACATTCCATGCCAAACATCTACAGGCTTTGGGCAGGATAACCTACCTTACCCATGCTGTACTGACATTCCATGCCAAACATCTACAGGCTTTGGGCATTATAACCTACCTTACCCATGCTATACTGACATTCCATGCCAAACATCTACAGGCTTTGGGCTTTATAACCTACCTTACCCATGCTGTACTGACATTCCATGCCAAACATCTACAGTCTTTGGGCATTATAACCTACCTTTCCCATACTGTACTGACATTCCATGCCAAACATCTACAGGCTTTGGGCATTATAACCTACCTTACCCATGCTGTACTGACAGTCCATGCCAAACATCTACATGCTTTGGGCATTATAACCTACCTTACCCATGCTGTACGGACATTCCATGCCAAACCTTTACAGGCTTTGGGCATTATAACCTACCATACCCATGCTGCACTGACATTCCATGCCAAACATGTACAGGCTTTGGGCATTATATCCTACCATACCCATGCTGTACTGACATTCCATGCCAAACATCTACAGGCTTTGGGCATTATAACCTACCTTACCCATGCTGTACTGACATTCCATGCCAAACATCTACAGGCTTTGGGCATTATAACCTACCTTACCCATGCTGTACTGACATTCCATGCCAAACATCTACAGCCCTTGGGCTTTATAACCTACCTTACCCATGCTGTAGTGACATTCCATGCCAAATATCTACAGGCTTTGGACAGTATAATCTAACTTACCCATGCTGTACTGACATTCCGTGCCAAACATCTGCAGGCTTTGGGCATTATAAAATACCTTACTCATGCTGTACTGACATTCCATGCCAAACATCTACAGGCTTTGGGCATTATAACCTACCTTACCCATGCTGTACTGACATTCCATGCCAAACATCTACAGGCTTTGGGCATTATAACCTACCTTACCCATGCTGTACTGACATTCCATGCCAAACATCTACAGGCTTTGGGCATTATAACCTACCTTACCCATGCTGTACTGACATTCCATGCCAAACATCTACAGGCTTTGGGCAATATAACCTACCTTACCCATGCTGTAATGACATTCCATGCCAAATATCTACCGGATTTGGGAATTATAACCTACCTTACCCATGCTGTACTGACATTCCATGCCAAACATCTCCAGGCTTTGGGCATTATAACCTACCTTACCCATGCTGTACTGACATTCCATGCCAAACATCTACAGGCTTTGGGCATTATAACCTACCTTACCCATGCTGTACGGACATTCCATGCCAAACCTTTACAGGCTTTGGGCATTATAACCTACCATACCCATGCTGTACTGACATTCCATGCCAAACATCTACAGGCTTTGGGCATTATAACCTACCTTACCCATGCTGTACTGACATTCCATGCCAAACATCTACAGGCTTTGGGCATTATAACCTACCTTACCCATGCTGTACTGACATTCCATGCCAAACATCTACAGGCTTTGGGCATTATAACCTACCTTACCCATGCTGTACTGACATTCCATGCCAAACATCTACAGGCTTTGGGCATTATAACCTACCTTACCCATGCTGTACTGACATTCCATGCCAAACATCTCCAGGCTTTGGGCATTATAACCTACCTTACCCATGCTGTACTGACATTCCATGCCAAACATCTACAGGCTTTGGGCATTATAACCTACCTTACACATGCTGTACTGACATTCCATGCCAAACATCTACAGGCTTTGGGCATTATAACCTACCTTACCCATGCTGTACTGACATTCCATGCCAAACATCTACAGGCTTTGGGCATTATAACCTACCTTACCCATGCTGTAATGACATTCCATGCCAAATATCTACCGGATTTGGGAATTATAACCTACCTTACCCATGCTGTACTGACAGTCCATGCCAAACATATACAGGCTTTGGGCATTATAACCTACCTTACCCATGCTGTACTGACATTCCATGCCAAACATCTACAGGCTTTGGGCATTATAACCTACCTTACCCATGCTGTACTGACATTCCATGCCAAACATCTACAGGCTTTGGGCATTATAACCTACCTTACGCATGCTGTATTGACATTCCATGCCAAACTTCTACAGGCTTTGGGCATTATAACCTATCTTACCCATGCTGTACTGACATTCCATGCCAAACATCTACAGGCTTTGGGCTTTATAAGCTACGTTACCCATGCTGCACATACATTCCATGCCAAACATCTACAGGCTTTGGGCATTATAACCTACCTTACCCATGCTGTACTGACATTCCATGCCAAACATCTACAGGCTTTGGGCATTATAACCTACCTTACCCATGCTGTAGTGACATTCCATGCCAAACATCTACAGGCTTTGGTATAACCTACCTTACCCATGCTGTACTGACATTCCATGCCAAACATCTACAGGCTTTGGGCATTATAACCTACCTTACCCATGCTGTACTGACATTCCATGCCAAACATCTACAGGCTTTGGGCATTATAACCTACCTTACTCATGCTGTACTGTCATTCCATGCCAAACATCTACAGGCTTTGGGCATTATAACCTACCTTACCCATGCTGTACTGACATTCCATGCCAAACATCTACAGGCTTTGGGCATTATAACCTACCTTACCCATGCTGTACTGACATTCCATGCCAAACATCTACAGGCTTTGGGCATTATAACCTACCTTACCCATGCTGTACTGACATTCCATGCCAAACATCTACAGGCTTTGGGCATTATAACCTACCTTACCCATGCTGTACTGACATTCCATGCCAAACATCTACAGGTTTTGGGCATTATAACCTAACTTACCCATGCTGTACTGACATTCCATGCCAAACATCTACAGGCTTTGGGCATTATAACCTACCTTACCCATGCTGTACTGACATTCCATGCCAAACATCTACAGGCTTTGGGCATTATAACCTACCTTACTCATGCTGTACTGTCATTCCATGCCAAACATCTCCAGGCTTTGGGCATTATAACCTACCTTACCCATGCTGTACTGACATTCCATGCCAAACATCTCCAGGCTTTGGGCATTATAACCTACCTTACCCATGCTGTACTGACATTCCATGCCAAACATCTCCAGGCTTTGGGCATTATAACCTACCTTACCCATGCTGTACTGACATTCCATGCCAAACATCTCCAGGCTTTGGGCATTATAACCTACCTTACCCATGCTGTACTGACATTCCATGCCAAACATCTCCAGGCTTTGGGCATTATAACCTACCTTACCCATGCTGTACTGACATTCCATGCCAAACATCTACAGGCTTTGGGCATTATAACCTACCTTACCCATGCTGTACTGACATTCCATGCCAAACATCTCCAGGCTTTGGGCATTATAACCTACCTTACCCATGCTGTACTGACATTCCATGCCAAACATCTACAGGCTTTGGGCATTATAACCTACCTTACCCATGCTGTACTGACATTCCATGCCAAACATCTACAGGCTTTGGGCATTATAACCTACCTTACCCATGCTGTACTGACATTCCATGCCAAACATCTCCAGGCTTTGGGCATTATAACCTACCTTACCCATGCTGTACTGACATTCCATGCCAAACATCTACAGGCTTTGGGCATTATAACCTACCTTACCCATGCTGTAGTGACATTCCATGCCAAACATCTACAGGCTTTGGGCATTATAACCTACCCTACCCATGCTGTACTGACATTCCATGCCAAACATCTGCAGGCTTTGGGCATTATAACCTACCTTACCCATGCTGTACTGACATTCCATGCCAAACATCTACAGGCTTTGGGCATTATAACCTACCTTACCCATGCTGTACTGACATTCCATGCCAAACATCTACAGGCTTTGGGCATTATAACCTACCTTACCCATGCTGTACTGACATTCCATGCCAAACATCTACAGGCTTTGGGCATTATAACCTACCTTACCCATGCTGTACTGACATTCCATGCCAAACATCTCCAGGCTTTGGGCATTATAACCTACCTTACCCATGCTGTACTGACATTCCATGCCAAACATCTACAGGCTTTGGGCATTATAACCTACCTTACCCATGCTGTACTGACATTCCATGCCAAACATCTACAGGCTTTGGGCATTATAACCTACCTTACCCATGCTGTACTGACATTCCATGCCAGACATCTACAGGCTTTGGGCATTATAACCTACCTTACCCATGCTGTACTGACATTCCATGCCAAACATCTACAGGCTTTGGGCATTATAACCTACCTTACCCATGCTGTACTGACATTCCATGCCAAACACCTATAGGCTTTGGGCATTATAACTTACCTTACCCGTGCTGTACTGACATTCCATGCCAATCATCTACAGGCTTTGGGCAATATAATCTAACTTACTCATGCTGTACTGACATTCCATGCCAAACATCTGCATGCTTTGGGCATTATAAAATACCTTACTCATGCTGTACTGACATTCCATGCCAAACACCTACCAGCTTTGGGCATTATAGCTTACCGTACCCATGCTGTATTGACATTCAATGCCAAACATCTACAGGCTTTGGGTATTATATCCTACCTTACCCATGCTCTATTGACATTCCATGCCAAACATCTACAGGCTTTGGGCATTATAACCTACCTTACCCATGCTGTACTGACATTCCATGCCAAACATCTACAGGCTTTGGGCATTATAACCTACCTTACCCATGCTGTACTGACATTCCATGCCAAACATCTACAGGCTTTGGGCATTATAACCTACCTTACTCATGCTGTACTGACATTCCATGCCAAACATCTACAGGCTTTGGGCATTATAACCTACCTTACCCATGCTGTACTGACATTCCATGCCAAACATCTACAGGCTTTGGGCATTATAACCTACCTTACCCATGCTGTACTGACATTCCATGCCAAACATCTACAGGCTTTGGGCATTATAACCTACCTTACCCATGCTGTACTGACATTCCATGCCAAACATCTACAGGCTTTGGGCATTATAACCTACCTTACCCATGCTGTACTGACATTCCATACCAAACATCTACAGGCTTTGGGCATTATAACCTACCTTACCCATGCTGTACATACATACCATGCCAAACATCTACAGGCTTTGGGCATTATAACCTACCTTACCCATGCTGTACTGACATTCCATGCCAAACATCTACAGGCTTTGGGCATTATAACCTACCTTACCCATGCTGTACTGACATTCCATGCCAAACATCTACAGGCTTTGGGCATTATAACCTACCTTACCCATGCTGTACTGACATTCCATACCAAACATCTACAGGCTTTGGGCATTATAACCTACCTTACCCATGCTGTACTGACATTCCATGCCAAACATCTCCAGGCTTTGGGCATTATAACCTACCTTACCCATGCTGTACTGACATTCCATGCCAAACATCTACCAGCTTTGGGCATTATAACCTACCTTACCCATGCTGTACTGACATTCCATGCCAAACATCTCCAGGCTTTGGGCATTATAACCTACCTTACCCATGCTGTACTGACATTCCATGCCAAACATCTACAGGCTTTGGGCATTATAACCTACCTTACCCATGCTGTACTGACATTCCATACCAAACATCTACAGGCTTTGGGCATTATAACCTACCTTACCCATGCTGTACTGACATTCCATGCCAAACATCTACAGGCTTTGGGCATTATAACCTACCTTACCCATGCTGTACTGACATTCCATGCCAAACATCTCCAGGCTTTGGGCATTATAACCTACCTTACCCATGCTGTACTGACATTCCATGCCAAACATCTACAGGCTTTGGGCATTATAACCTACCTTACCCATGCTGTACTGACATTCCATGCCAAACATCTACAGGCTTTGGGCATTATAACCTACCTTACCCATGCTGTACTGACATTCCATGCCAAACATCTACAGGCTTTGGGCATTATAACCTACCTTACCCATGCTGTACTGACATTCCATGCCAGACATCTACAGGCTTTGGGCATTATAACCTGCCTTACCCATACTGTACTGACATTCCATGCCAAACATCTACAGGCTTTGGGCATTATAACCTACCTTACCCATGCTGTACTGACATTCCATGCCAAACATCTACAGGCTTTGGGCATTATAACCTACCTTACCCATGCTGTACTGACATTCCATGCCAAACATCTACAGGCTTTGGGCATTATAACCTACCTTACCCATGCTGTACTGACATTCCATGCCAAACATCTACAGGCTTTGGGCATTATAACCTACCTTACCCATGCTGTACTGACATTCCATGCCAAACATCTACAGGCTTTGGGCATTATAACCTACCTTACCCATGCTGTACTGACATTCCATGCCAAACATCTACAGGCTTTGGGCATTATAACCTACCTTACCCATGCTGTACTGACATTCCATGCCAAACATCTACAGGCTTTCAGCATTATAACCTACCTTACCCATGCTGTACTGACATTCCATGCCAAACATCTACAGGCTTTGGGCATTATAACCTACCTTACCCATGCTGTACTGACATTCCATGCCAAACATCTACAGGCTTTGGGCATTATAACCTACCTTACCCATGCTGTACTGACATTCCATGCCAAACATCTACAGGCTTTGGGCATTATAACCTACCTTACCCATGCTGTACTGACATTCCATGCCAAACATTTACAGGCTTTGGGCACTATAACCTATCTTACCCATGCTGTACTGACATTCCATGCCAAACATTTACAGGCTTTGGGCACTATAACCTATCTTACCCATGCTGTACTGACATTCCATGTCAAATATCTACAGGCTTGGGCACTATAACCTATCTTATCCATGCTGTACTGACATTCCATGCCAAACACCTATAGGCTTTGGGCATTATAACTTACCTTCCCCGTGCTGTACTGACATTCCATGCCAAACATCTGCATGCTTTGGGCATTATAACCTACCTTACCCATGCTGTACTGACATTCCATGCCAAACACCTACCAGCTTTGGGCATTATAGCCTGCCTTAGACATGCTGTACTGACATTCCATGCCAAACATCTACAGGCTTTGGGCATTATAACCTACCTTACCCATGCTGTACTGACATTCCATGCCAAACATCTACAGGCTTTGGGCATTATAACCTACCTTACCCATGCTGTACTGACATTCCATGCCAAACATCTACAGGCTTTGGGCATTATAACCTACCTTACCCATGCTGTAGTGAGATTCCATGCCAAACATCTACAGGCTTTGGGCATTATAACCTACCTTACCCATGCTGTACTGACATTCCATGCCAAACATCTACAGGCTTTGGGCATTATAACCTACCTTACCCATGCTGTAGTGACATTCCATGCCAAACATCTACAGGCTTTGGGCATTATAACCTACCTTACCCATGCTGTACTGACATTCCATGCCAAACATCTACAGGCTTTGGGCATTATAACCTACCTTACTCATGCTGTACTGACATTCCATGCCAAACATCTACAGGCTTTGGGCATTATAACCTACCTTACCCATGCTGTACTGACATTCCATGCCAAACATCTACAGGCTTTGGGCATTATAACCTACCTTACCCATGCTGTACTGACATTCCATGCCAAACATCTACAGGCTTTGGGCATTATAACCTACCTTACCCATGCTGTACTGACATTCCATGCCAAACATCTACAGGCTTTGGGCATTATAACCTACCTTACCCATGCTGTACTGACATTCCATGCCAAACATCTACAGGCTTTGGGCATTATAACCTACCTTACCCATGCTGTACTGACATTCCATGCCAAACATCTACAGGCTTTGGGCATTATAACCTAACTTACCCATGCTGTACTGACATTCCATGCCAAACATCTACAGGCTTTGGGCATTATAACCTACCTTACCCATGCTGTACTGACATTCCATGCCAAACATCTACAGGCTTTGGGCATTATAACCTGCCTTACCCATGCTGTACTGACATTCCATGCCAAACATCTATAGGCTTTGGGCATTATAACCTACCTTACCCATGCTGTACTGACATTCCATGCCAAACATCTACAGGCTTTGGGCATTATAACCTACCTTACCCATGCTGTACTGACATTCCATGCCAAACATCTACAGGCTTTGGGCATTATAACCTACCTTACCCATGCTGTACTGACATTCCATGCCAAACATCTACAGGCTTTGGGCATTATAACCTACCTTACCCATGCTGTACTGACATTCCATGCCAAATATCTACAGGCTTTGGGCATTATAACCTACCTTACCCATGCTGTACTGACATTCCATGCCAAACATCTACAGGCTTTGGGCATTATAACCTACCTTACCCATGCTGTACTGACATTCCATGCCAAACATCTACAGGCTTTGGGCATTATAACCTACCTTACCCATGCTGTACTGACATTCCATGCCAAACATCTACAGGCTTTGGGCATTATAACCTACCTTACCCATGCTGTACTGACATTCCATGCCAAACATCTACAGGCTTTGGGCATTATAACCTACCTTACCCATGCTGTACTGACATTCCATGCCAAACATCTACAGGCTTTGGACATTATATCCTACCTTACCCATGCTGTACTGACATTCCATGCCAAACATCTACAGGCTTTGGGCATTATAACCTACCTTACCCATGCTGTACTGACATTCCATGCCAAACATCTACAGGCTTTGGGCATTATAACCTACCTTACCCATGCTGTACTGACATTCCATGCCAAACATCTACAGGCTTTGGGCATTATAACCTACCTTACCCATGCTGTACTGACATTCCATGCCAAACATCTACAGGCTTTGGGCATTATAACCTACCTTACCCATGCTGTACTGACAGTCCATGCCAAACATCTACATGCTTTGGGCATTATAACCTACCTTACCCATGCTGTACTGACATTCCATGCCAAACATCTACAGGCTTTGGGCATTATAACCTACCTTACCCATGCTGTACTGACATTCCATGCCAAACATCTACAGGCTTTGGGCTTTATAACCTACCTTACCCATGCTGTACTGACATTCCATGCCAAACATCTACAGGCTTTGGACATTATATCCTACCTTAGCCATGCTGTATTGACAGTCCATGCCAAACATCTACAGGCTTTGGGCATTATAACCTACCTTACTCATGCTGTACTGACATTCCATGCCAAACATCTACAGGCTTTGGGCATTATAACCTACCTTACTCATGCTGTACTGACATTCCATGCCAAACAACTACAGGCTTTGGGCATTATAACCTACCTTACCCATGCTGTACTGACATTCCATGCCAAATATCTACAGGCTTTCAGCATTATAACCTACCTTACCCATGCTGTACTGACATTCCATGCCAAACATCTACAGGCTTTGGACATTATATCCTACCTTACCCATGCTGTACTGACATTCCATGCCAAACATCTACAGGCTTTGGGCATTATAACCTACCTTACCCATGCTGTACTGACATTCCATGCCAAACATCTCCAGGCTTTGGGCATTATAACCTACCTTACCCATGCTGTACTGACATTCCATGCCAAACATCTACAGGCTTTGGGCATTATAACCTACCTTACCCATGCTGTACTGACATTCCATGCCAAACATCTACAGGCTTTGGGCATTATAACCTACCTTACCCATGCTGTACTGACATTCCATGCCAAACATCTACAGGCTTTGGGCATTATAACCTACCTTACCCATGCTGTACTGACATTCCATGCCAAACATCTACAGGCTTTGGGCATTATAACCTACCTTACTCATGCTGTACTGACATTCCATGCCAAACATCTACAGGCTTTGGGTATTATAACCTACCTTACCCATGCTGTACTGACATTCCATGCCAAACATCTACAGGCTTTGGGCATTATAACCTACCTTACCCATGCTGTACTGACATTCCATGCCAAATATCTACAGGCTTTGGGCATTATAACCTACCTTACCCATGCTGTACTGACATTCCATGCCAAACATCTACAGGCTTTGGGCATTATAACCTACCTTACCCATGCTGTACTGACATTCCATGCCAAACATCTACAGGCTTTGGGCATTATAACCTACCTTACCCATGCTGTACTGACATTCCATGCCAAACATCTCCAGGCTTTGGGCATTATAACCTACCTTACCCATGCTGTACTGACATTCCATGCCAAACATCTCCAGGCTTTGGGCATTATAACCTACCTTACCCATGCTGTACTGACATTCCATGCCAAACATCTACAGGCTTTGGGCATTATAACCTACCTTACCCATGCTGTACTGACATTCCATGCCAAACATCTCCAGGCTTTGGGCATTATAACCTACCTTACCCATGCTGTACTGACATTCCATGCCAAACATCTCCAGGCTTTGGGCATTATAACCTACCTTACCCATGCTGTACTGACATTCCATGCCAAACATCTCCAGGCTTTGGGCATTATAACCTACCTTACCCATGCTGTACTGACATTCCATGCCAAACATCTACAGGCTTTGGGCATTATAACCTACCTTACCCATGCTGTACTGACATTCCATGCCAAACATCTACAGGCTTTGGGCATTATAACCTACCTTACCCATGCTGTACTGACATTCCATGCCAAACATCTACAGGCTTTGGGCATTATAACCTACCTTACCCATGCTGTACTGACATTCCATGCCAAACATCTACAGGCTTTGGGCATTATAACCTACCTTACCCATGCTGTACTGACATTCCATGCCAAACATCTACAGGCTTTGGGCATTATAACCTACCTTATGCATGCTGTACTGTCATTCCATGCCAAACTTCTACAGGCTTTGGGCATTATAACCTACCTTACTCATGCTGTACTGACATTCCATGCCAAACATCTACAGGCTTTGGGCATTATAACCTACCTTACCCATGCTGTACTGACATTCCATGCCAAACATCTACAGGCTTTGGGCATTATAACCTACCTTACCCATGCTGTACTGACATTCCATGCCAAACATCTACAGGCTTTGGGCATTATAACCTACCTTACCCATGCTGTACTGACATTCCATGCCAAACATCTACAGGCTTTGGGCATTATAACCTACCTTACCCATGCTGTACTGACATTCCATGCCAAACTTCTACAGGCTTTGGGCATTATAACCTACCTTACCCATGCTGTACTGACATTCCATGCCAAACATCTACAGGCTTTGGGCATTATAACCTACCTTACTCATGCTGTACTGACATTCCATGCCAAACATCTACAGGCTTTGGGCATTATAACCTACCTTACCCATGCTGTACTGACATTCCATGCCAAACATCTACAGGCTTTGGGCATTATAACCTACCTTACCCATGCTGTACTGACATTCCATGCCAAACATCTACAGGCTTTGGGCATTATAACCTACCTTACCCATGCTGTACTGACATTCCATGCCAAACATCTACAGGCTTTGGGCATTATAACCTACCTTACTCATGCTGTACTGACATTCCATGCCAAACATCTACAGGCTTTGGGCATTATAACCTACCTTACCCATGCTGTACTGACATTCCATGCCAAACATCTACAGGCTTTGGGCATTATAACCTACCTTACCCATGCTGTACTGACATTCCATGCCAAACATCTACAGGCTTTGGGCATTATAACCTACCTTACCCATGCTGTACTGACATTCCATGCCAAACATCTACAGGCTTTGGGCATTATAACCTACCTTACTCATGCTGTACTGACATTCCATGCCAAACACCTACCTGCTTTGAGCATTATAGCCTACCTTACCCATGCTGTACTGACATTCCATGCCAAACATCTACAGGCTTTGGGCATTATAACCTACCTTACCCATGCTGTACTGACATTCCATGCCAAACATCTCCAGGCTTTGGGCATTATAACCTACCTTACCCATGCTGTACTGACATTCCATGCCAAACATCTCCAGGCTTTGGGCATTATAACCTACCTTACCCATGCTGTACTGACATTCCATGCCAAACATCTACAGGCTTTGGGCATTATAACCTACCTTACCCATGCTGTACTGACATTCCATGCCAAACATCTACAGGCTTTGGGCATTATAACCTACCTTACCCATGCTGTACTGACATTCCATGCCAAACATCTACAGGCTTTGGGCATTATAACCTACCTTACCCATGCTGTACTGACATTCCATGCCAAACATCTACAGGCTTTGGGCATTATAACCTACCTTACCCATGCTGTACTGACATTCCATGCCAAACATCTCCAGGCTTTGGGCATTATAACCTACCTTACCCATGCTGTACTGACATTCCATGCCAAACATCTACAGGCTTTGGGCATTATAACCTACCTTACCCATGCTGTACTGACATTCCATGCCAAACATCTACAGGCTTTGGGCATTATAACCTACCTTACCCATGCTGTACTGACATTCCATGCCAAACATCTCCAGGCTTTGGGCATTATAACCTACCTTACCCATGCTGTACTGACATTCCATGCCAAACATCTACAGGCTTTGGGCATTATAACCTACCTTACCCATGCTGTACTGACATTCCATATCAAACATCTACAGGCTTTGGGCATTATAACCTACCTTACCCATGCTGTACTGACATTCCATGCCAAACATCTACAGGCTTTGGGCATTATAACCTACCTTACCCATGCTGTACTGACATTCCATGCCAAACATCTACAGGCTTTGGGCATTATAACCTACCTTACCCATGCTGTACTGACATTCCATGCCAAACATCTACAGGCTTTGGGCATTATAACCTACCTTACCCATGCTGTACTGACATTCCATGCCAATCATCTACAGGCTTTGGGCATTATAACCTACCTTACCCATGCTGTACTGACATTCCATGCCAAACATCTACAGGCTTTGGGCATTATAACCTACCTTACCCATGCTGTACTGACATTCCATGCCAAACATCTACAGGCTTTGGGCATTATAACCTACCTTACCCATGCTGTACTGACTTTCCATGTCAAACATCTACAGACTTTGGGCATTATAACCTACCTTACCCATGCTGTACTGACATTCCATGCCAAACATCTACAGGCTTTGGGCATTATAACCTACCTTACCCATGCTGTATTGACATTCCATGCCAAACATCTGCAGGCTTTGGGCATGATAACCTACCTTACCCATGCTGTACTGACATTCCATGCCAAACATCTACAGGCTTTGGGCATTATAACCTACCTTACCCATGCTGTACTGACATTCCATGCCAAACATCTACAGGCTTTGGGCATTATAACCTACCTTACCCATGCTGTAGTGACATTCCATGCCAAACATCTACAGGCTTTGGGCATTATAACCTACCTTACCCATGCTGTACTGACATTCCATGCCAAACATCTACAGGCTTTGGGCATTATAACCTACCTTACTCATGCTGTACTGACATTCCATGCCAAACATCTACAGGCTTTGGGCATTATAACCTACCTTACCCATGCTGTACTGACATTCCATACCAAACATCTACAGGCTTTGGGCATTATAACCTACCTTACTCATGCTGTACTGACATTCCATGCCAAACATCTACAGGCTTTGGGCATTATAACCTACCTTACCCATGCTGTACTGACATTCCATGCCAAACATCTACAGGCTTTCAGCATTATAACCTACCTTACCCATGCTGTACTGACATTCCATGCCAAACATCTACAGGCTTTGGGCATTATAACCTACCTTACCCATGCTGTACTGACATTCCATGCCAAACATCTACAGGCTTTGGGCATTATAACCTACCTTACCCATGCTGTACTGACATTCCATGCCAAATATCTACAGGCTTTGGGCATTATAACCTACCTTACCCATGCTGTACTGACATTCCATGCCAAACATCTACAGGCTTTGGGCATTATAACCTACCTTACTCATGCTGTACTGACATTCCATGTCAAACATCTACAGGCTTTGGGCATTATAACCTACCTTACCCATGCTGTACTGACATTCCATGCCAAACATCTACAGGCTTTGGACATTATATCCTACCTTACCCATGCTGTACTGACATTCCATGCCAAACATCTACAGGCTTTGGGCATTATAACCTACCTTACCCATGCTGTACTGACATTCCATGCCAAACATCTACAGGCTTTGGGCATTATAACCTACCTTACCCATGCTGTACTGACATTCCATGCCAAACATCTACAGGCTTTGGGCATTATAACCTACCTTACCCATGCTGTACTGACATTCCATGCCAAACATCTACAGGCTTTGGGCATTATAACCTACCTTACCCATGCTGTATTGACATTCCATGCCAAACATCTACAGGCTTTGGGCATTATAACCTACCTTACCCATGCTGTACTGACATTCCATGCCAAACATCTACAGGCTTTGGGCATTATAATCTGCCTTACCCATGCTGTACTGACATTCCATACCAAACATCTACAGGCTTTGGGCATTATAACCTACCTTACCCATGCTGTACTGACATTCCATGCCAAACATCTACAGGCTTTGGGCATTATAACCTACCTTACCCATGCTGTACTGACATTCCATGCCAAACATCTACAGGCTTTGGGCATTATAACCTACCTTACCCATGCTGTACTGACATTCCATGCCAAACATCTACAGGCCTTGGGCTTTATAACCTACCTTACCCATGCTGTAGTGACATTCCGTGCCAAACATCTGCAGGCTTTGGGCATTATAACCTACCTTACCCATGCTGTACTGACATTCCATGCCAAACATCTCCAGGCTTTGGGCATTATAACCTACCTTACCCATGCTGTACTGACATTCCATGCCAAACATCTACAGGCTTTGGGCATTATAACCTACCTTACCCATGCTGTACTGACATTCCATGCCAAACATCTACAGGCTTTGGGCATTATAACCTACCTTACCCATGCTGTACTGACATTCCATGCCAAACATCTACAGGCTTTGGGCATTATAACCTACCTTACCCATGCTGTACTGACATTCCATGCCAAACATCTACAGGCTTTGGGCATTATATCCTACCTTACCCATGCTCTATTGACATTCCATGCCAAACATCTACAGGCTTTGGGCATTATAACCTACCTTACCCATGCTGTAGTGACATTCCATGCCAAACATCTACAGGCTTTGGTATAACCTACCTTACTCATGCTGTACTGACATTTCATGTCAAACATCTACTGGCTTTGTGCATTATAACCTGCCTTACCCATACTGTACTGACATTCTATGCCAAACATCTACAGTCGTTGGGCATTAGAACCTACCTTACTCATGCTGTACTGACATTCCATGCCAAACATCTGCAGGCTTTGGGCATTATAACCTGCCTTACCCATGCTGTATGGTCATTCCATGCCAAACATCTACAGGCTTTGGGCATTATAATCTACCTTACTCATGCTGTACTGACATTCCATGCCAAACATCTACAGGCTTTGGGCATTATAACCTACCTTACCCATGCTGTATGGTCATTCCATGCCAAACATCTACAGGCTTTGGGCATTATAACCTACCTTACCCATGCTGTACTGACATTCCATGCCAAACATCTACAGGCTTTGGGCATTATAACCTACCTTACCCATGCTGTACTGACATTCCATGCCAAACATCTACAGGCTTTGGGCATTATAACCTACCTTACTCATGCTGTACTGACATTCCATGCCAAACATCTACAGGCTTTGGGCATTATAACCTACCTTACCCATGCTGTACTGACTTTCCATGTCAAACATCTACAGGCTTTGGGCATTATAACCTACCCTACCCATGCTGTACTGACATTCCATACCAAACATCTACAGGCTTTGGGCATTATAACCTACCTTACCCATGCTGTACTGACATTCCATGCCAAACATCTACAGGCTTTGGGCATTATAACCTACCTTACCCATGCTGTACTGACATTCCATGCCAAACATCTACAGGCTTTGGGCATTATAACCTACCTTACCCATGCTGTACTGACATTCCATGCCAAACATCTACAGGCTTTGGGCATTATAACCTACCCTACCCATGCTGTACTGACATTCCATGCCAAACATCTCCAGGCTTTGGGCATTATAACCTACCTTACCCATGCTGTACTGACATTCCATGCCAAACATCTACAGGCTTTGGGCATTATAACATACCTTACCCATGCTGTACTGACATTCCATGCCAAACATCTACAGGCTTTGGGCATTATAACCTACCTTACCCATGCTGTACTGACATTCCATGCCAAACATCTACAGGCTTTGGGCATTATAACCTACCTTACCCATGCTGTACTGACATTCCATGCCAAACATCTACAGGCTTTGGGCATTATAACCTACCTTACCCATGCTGTACTGACATTCCATGCCAAACATCTACAGGCTTTGGGCATTATAACCTACCTTATGCATGCTGTACTGACATTCCATGCCAAACATCTACAGGCTTTGGGCATTATATCCTACCTTACCCATGCTCTACTGACATTCCATGCCAAACATCTACAGGCTTTGGGCATTATAACCTACCTTACCCATGCTGTACTGACATTCCATGCCAAACATCTACAGGCTTTGGGCATTATAACCTACCTTACCCATGCTGTACTGACATTCCATGCCAAACATCTACAGGCCTTGGGCATTATAACCTACCTTACCCATGCTGAACTGACATTCCATACCAGACATCTACAGGCTTTGGGCATTATAACCTGCCTTACCCATGCTGTACTGACATTCCATGTCAAACATCTACAGGCTTTGGACATACTCATAGTGGATTACAGCAGACTATACATTGATATGTGCCTGTGCCCTCTACATATTAACCCACAGAAGGAAAGAAAGAAAGAGCCAGCCATCACAAATTTGCTACTGTATACCCCCAAAATCTTATCCCCCTCCTGAAAGACTAAGTTTATTACAAACAACCATGATTATTTACATAGCCTCTATCTCCATGCTTATTTACTGCACTTTGTAGGTAGTAGGTTTGAAACACCTTACTTCCATCACTGTCATACTTCTAGACAATATTTAGTATGTGAAACCCCTACCAGAGAGATTTGTTCCAAAGACATTCTTTCTACCTACAGGACCTTGGGCATTATATGCAAGATGATTCACCTAAGCCCTGGGGTATATACTCATTATACCTATTGTGGTTGCTGCTACCATTCCACAGGCAGTTACCAATAATATGTGGTAATGTCAGTTATATCTAATTGTATCACATGGTGCAGTGTAATGTATGGCTATGTGTGTCAGAGATATAGCATATAACATATAACATGTTATTACATGAAGCAATATGTTAGAAAATAATATTGTATAGTATATTATATTCCTTGCTATCATATATATATATATATATATATATATATATATATATATATATATATATATATATATAAAGAGCGAGAGATATCTCATCATCATCAGTCCCCCTTTTCCCCATTTTCTACATGGGGTCCAGGAATCGTGTTAACTGTCGCCATCTCTTTTGATTCAGTGCCACACTCTCACCTTCTTCTAAACCCATGCCTGACTGTCGCAGCTTTTCTTTCACGCAATCCATCCACCTCTTTGCTGGACATCCTTATTTGCGCTTACCTTCTTCCTGTCTGTCCCAAATCTTCTTCCAGATTGTCTTTTGCTGTTCTGCACATATGTCCAAACCACCATAATCTGCTCCTTTTGATCTTTTCTGTAATTGGAACTACTTTGGCTTCTTCTCTTATGTCCTCATTTCTTTGTCTGTCACACAGAGTGCATCCTACCACCCTTCCCAAGCACTTCATTTCCATCACCTCTAGCTTCTTCATCTGCTCTGCCTTTACTGCTCAGGTTTCTGTACCATACAGTAGTACTGGTTTCAACACTGTATTGTACACCTTACTTTTCAGCTTCTTTGGCATTTTTTTGTCATAGACTACACCTGACACTCTATGCCATTTGGCTGCATCCCCTCTGATTCTAGCTTTGACCTCTTCATTCAGACTTCCCTTCTCTTCAACCACCCCTCCCACATACTTGAAGCAATTTACCTGTTCCACTATCTTCCCTTCTATCTCAATTCTCAGCTTCTTCTGATTTCCCCAGTTTGCTGCCATCACCACTGTCTTATCTGTGCTTAGTTTCATTCCATGTGCCTTCAGTTTTGCATTCCATTGCTCTATATTTTACTGGAGTTCTTGCTCAGAGTCTGCCTGTAATGCCACATCATCCGCATACGGCAACTTTGTTGATCTGTCCCCTCCAACCTGTTTGCTAATGTAGTCCATCGCCAGTATGAACAGCAGTGGACTCAGAGCCGAACCATGGTGTACACCCACTCCCACTGGGAACTCCTTTGTGAGGCTGAACACTGATCATACTTGAGTCATTGGGTCCTTGTATATAGTCTGCACTAATTCTACTAATATTTCTGGGTCTTCAAACCACCAAAGTACTGCCCAGATCAGCTTTCTTGAGACCTTGTCATATGCTTTCTCCAGGTCTAGGAATGCCAGTTAGACTCTTTCCTCATCTCTAGCTTCTTTTTAACTATCTGTCTTACTGTAAACATTGGGTCAGTTGTGCTGCATCCTGTTATGAATCTGAACTGCTCATCTCCAATCTTACATTCTACTAAGCTGCGTATCCATTTATCACTCAGTCTCTCCAGAACTTCCATGCAATGTGATAGGAATTTAATGCCTCTGTACTGCCCACAGTTGTGGATGTCCCCTTTGTTCTTGTACATTGGCATGAGTATGCTTATTCTCCATTCATCTGGGATATGCCTTTCTAGCCATACTGCTACGAGTACCCTCAGGAGCCATTTCTCCCCATCTCACCCAGCATCTTTATCATATCTGCAGTGACCTCATCTGAGCCTGCTGCTTTCCCGACTTCATTTTTCTTAGTGCCATTCTTACTTCTTCTAGGGTAGGCTCCTCTTCTTCTCTCATCATAGGCTGTTTCTGGGGCACTAGAACTTCTATGGGGCTTTCATCATTCAGAATCTGCTGGAAATACTCCTTCCATCTGCCCTTGATATCCTGTGGACTGGTGAGCAGGTTGCTGCTGGAATCCCTTATGAAGGGTATCTGATTATCTTCTTTCTGTCTTTGCCTTGCAACCTGATATAGTTTCTTTGTGCCACCTACTGAGTCACTTCCCAGAAGTTGGTAGAGTGCCTCTGATGCCCTATTCTTTGCTATTGCAACTCCTTTCTTAACTTCTTTGTTAGCCAACCAGTATTCCTTCCTAGTCCGGTTGGTCTTTTCTATCTCCCACTTTTTCTTGCACTACTTTCTTTTGATGACTTTCTGGACTTCTGCATTCCACCACCTGCTTTCCTTATGTACGTTATTTCTATACCTGACTCAGCCACATATCTGTTCTGTAGTCCTTACACATGCTGTTTTGAGGCACTGCCATTCTTCTCCACCTATTTCCTCCTCTTCTTGGGGTGCTAGACCCCTGAGTAATTCCTTGAACTGTTGTATTTTCTCTCCAGTCAACTTCCAGGTCTTCAGCATGGTGTCTGTTGACCTTAGAGCCTTCTCTGACCACTGCTTACAGCTAATTGTGGCAACCAGTGGTTTATGCTGTGGACTGACTGTTTCATTGAGGATGATTTTGCAATCATTGATTCTACCCCAGTGCCTTTTCCTTACATCTACCTGAGTTGCATGTTGGCCACTCTTGTATATGATCATGTGACTGTCTCTCTTTCTGAGTCATGTGTTGGCTACTATGAAGCCATTTGCTAGACAGAAGTCTAGAATGGCCTCTCCTTCTTTATTCCTGTTGCCCCACCCATATGGACCCAGGTAGTCCTCATATCCTGTTCTGTCTGTCCCGGTATGTGCATTTAAGTCACCCATTATCAACACCAATTCATGTTGTACTGCTTTATCTAGCAGGTCCTGCAACTGCTGTCTAAATGCAATCTTTTCCCCACTATCACAACCCAGTTTTGGTGAATAGGCTAAGATTATTACTAGTGCCCTATCATTACACTAGAGTTTGATTGCCAGGAGTCTGTCACTAATTATGATGACATCCCTCACTGCCTTCTGAAGCCTTTCTCTCACCACAATCTCTCACCATTTCTAGCCTGTCCCCCTCCTGAGTACTAGACTCTGGATCGCAACCCAAGTGACTTTGCCGCACTGTCCTTCCATCTTATCTCTTGGATACATAGGATGTCCAGCCTCCTCCGTATCATCATGTTATCCACTTCCAAGCTGCATCCTATCAGTGAACCCACATTAAGTATAGCAATTCTTAGTTTATATTTGGCAGGTTTTTTGTTTTTGCATCCAGCTTTCACTCAACAGAGCTATCCCAGGTAACCCAGGCTGGGCAACTAGACACTGGCTAGCCAGTAGCTTATTGACCCAGGGCTGCTGGGCTTTATGGCAGACACACACTGGCCAGTAGGGGCACTTACACCCCTCCCACCGTTAGCATGGGTCCTGGGCATAGGTTGGAGTAGGCCAGGTCCTCAACCCACTTATCACCAGTAACAACCCATGCCCATTTGGAAACATTAGTCAACATGATTGAATCACCTAGAGCCATATTTTACACCATCGAGTGGCTAGCCCTGCCACGGTGCACAGTCTGTGATCCATGTTCTATTTTCTTGAGGATACTGTGCACCACAGCAGATGCCCAAAGTGGCTGATCTATACAACTCTTCCCCCATATGGCACCATGTAGAGTCTGTGCTGCTGCCCACAGCTCCATTCATTGGTGAGTTTGAAATGGAAACACTCAGCATGTTTTTCAGAGGTGGGAGGAACCCCACAGAGACACATGGAGAACATGAAAACTCCAAACATTTATATATATATATATATATATATATATATATATATATATATATAAAACATGCAACCCTGATATACCTGCCATGTGCCAAGTATGTCTTGTTGATTTATATTGATCAGTACATTATATTATACCACTCCTAGAAGATTGTGTGCAAGCTCTGTATAATGCTGGGCCACTAAGAAACTTCCCTGTCCTCTGTACTTGAAATAGTAGGCCTGTTGAATGGCCAGCAGAGATATCTATTTCTGTTATTTACATGTGGCTATGACTATGGCTTTGTTTAGCATAGTTACCATTTGTTTTATGGTAAGAGTACTGGGAATATATGAATGTGTTAAAACTGCAGTTACATACTGTTACACAGACGTAATGAATGTCTCCACCTACAGTGCCTTTCATGTGGTTTAAAAATGTGCAGCTATTGATGCACAGATATATGTTTTCTGTACCCTTCAATGCCTTTTGTAGCTGTCAGTGTTTTCTTTCTAATGCTACAAGAGAATCAACAACCACAAAGATCCAGGGTACTGCCTTTAACTGAGGATTCTGGGGCTAATGCTAATGGATACCCATATCATAGAGGAGTGTCACAATTACTCTGGTAGAGTCTGAGCTGGACAGTGTGATCAGTGGGCACAGGGAGATACCATGGGTGACATCTTGAAGGACACAGACTGCCTTGCTAGAATAGCTGACATGCTGAAAATGTGGAGAGAGGAAATGTATTCTGACATAATTATGAGAGGGTCACTTCTGCATAAGAGGCAACTGAATGTAAACTATGGAAAACAATAAAGAGTTTACAGAGATTACAGCACCTGCATCTACACCTTTGGGAGATCTGCTAATTTAGCCATGATGAAATCTGGGTTAATGATCTATGTGTCTTTAACATGCACTAGTGCCAAGTTTGTATGACACCTAATATGAGAGGATTGTGGCGATCTAACATGTTATAAAGTAGTGTAACTTTATATCAAATACTCAAGTGAGTTTTCACCATAATCACATAACCTGGCTATGTTTTCACATCTTGATAGTACTATATTATTAATGGGTCACCCAGCAATGGAACAGACTTCATCACAAATAAGAATATTTCTGTCTATGTAAGACCAATTACTGATGCATCTGTTGCAGTGTTGGAAATATTGCATAACGGCCCTACCTTTGTATCTGAGAGTACTGATACTCCATGATTTCACCTGGTGGATAATAGGAAGTATGAAACCATCAAATCCATAGATGAAAAACACGAAGTAGTGAGTAAATGGAATCTAGAATGGCAGTGGTAACACATGATTAACATATGTATCTAGGCATGATTGAAGGTGTTAGTGATGTCAAGAAACGAGAACAGCGAAAGAATGGTTAACAAGGCTAAATTAGGCATTACCATTGTACTGAGCAGACTGATTTTTCACCTGAGTAATCCAATTAGCTGAGAACAGAAAAGAAGAGAAGAGATGAGAAGAGACAATCAGAGAGAAAGAGAGAGAGAGGAGAGAAGGAATGTGTCTAGAATATAAGGACATCAATTTAATGGAATAATAATGGCTAATGTATGTGGGTAAGAGAGATCCTGGGCATATCTCTGCTTCCTGGTGCACTGGTCCTATCAAGTCCTTCTGATCTGCTTATTTTGCATGTGGCTGGAAAGGTCAATGAGGGAGAAACGCCTGGCTATACCTCCATACCACAATGCAAATAGTTCTACAGATCTGCTTATTCTACAGATTCATAATTTTGCCTAGCTGCTCAAACATTTTTCTAGATAATTTTTCCTATTAATGATGGAGGCTGTGATGAAATGAGACACCTGTTTCTGCAAGAGGATGGTTAGGTTTACAATTCAGAGCCACAAGTAGTACACACTTTTCAGTTCCTGGTTTTTGTACGAGGCAAAGATAAGTTGCTAGTTACTGTTCTAGCAGTGTGGCCTTCTTGTTACTGTTGCAGGCACTCCCACTCTGCCCTAGGACATCATTCCTTATAGAAAAAGAAATCTGACCATGTGGATTGTGTTCCTAGGATAGTAGATAGCAGTGCTGGCAAACCTACACCATTTCTAGTTTCTGAATACCACACTGGACTAATTCTAATAGCTAATCAGAATTCCATGAAAATGACTTTCGTAATGCCATTGGTAATCAAAGTGCTTCCAACTTGAACTAAGATGTATGGTTGCACACAAACCAAGATGTGACATTGTTACTATGGTGCTACGGCAATACACAGATGAGTTAGCAATGCTTTTGTCCTACAGGGATACATGCCCACCTACAGGTATAGAGTCTCACATGAGATTTTACTACCCTCACAAGATTTCTGTCAATCTTTACATAATTTTACTCAGAAGGACTCAAATGTCTGGATGTAAAACTGATTACTTCTTCTGATCCTTCTTTCAACTTGTGAGATAATACAGCACTAGTGCCATCTGAAGAAGTACTGTAAAATTATAGGGGGTTTGTATTTTAATGTATAACCCTCTTCTCTTAGCCAACTTTCTAAAAATTTCAAATGCTTTTGTTATATTTTAATGTGTAAGCCTCTTCTCTTAGCCAATTTTTTTAACAGCTTCAAATGCTTTTGTACAGTCTTTATACCACTGTACTTAGTTTCTGCTTACAGCACAAAGCTGATTTGTGCAACACTATTGAAAGATTCAGTACAATTAGTAGTAATAACTGACAAGTATCAGAAATGAATGTACTCTGAGATCAGTGTGCCTTAAGCACTACCCCCGTCTCCCAAAAGGACTTGTCAATATCAGTGCTCTTTGTATGTCGCCAGAGTACTTTACAGACTGTTTGAAGAGTTCACATGTGGATTTGTTAGTTTTTAATCTAATTCACAATAACTGGATGAATACTGTTCCAGGTTCACCAGCTGTGTATAAGCATTAACCAACAACCACCAACCAAAACCAGAACTTGGGTCCACTTAAAAAGTCACAAAGCACAAAAAATACACAGAAGGATCCAAGGACGACCAAAGGCTTCCAAAATAAATCTGTCTTTAATGTACAAAATGTAAAAGCATAAGCGCTTTCGTAACAAAGCTACTTCATCAGATGCATTTCCCAACTTAGATCCTTTACTCATTATATATATATTAACTAAAAAGATCACATGACTAGAAACTTTACTTCCTTAAAGACTTATTGCTAAAAATGCTCAGTACAATATATTTATATATAAATACTAAATAATAAACATCCAACAAGGAATAAAAAGTTACATATATATGTGAATGTACCTAAAATGATAAAAATAAATAAAAGACATATATTTATATTTAACAATTATTATTCAAAATAAGTAAATGCCAAGTCACTTCCTATTCAGCGTGATCATGTGATCTTTTTAGTTAGTATATATAACGGGTAAAGGATTTCAGTTGTGAAATGCATCTGATGAAGTAGCTTTGCTATGAAAATGCTTATGCTTTTACTTTTGTATATTAAAGACAGATTTATTTTGGAAGCCTTTGGTCGTCCTTGGATCCTTCTGTGTATTTTTTGCGCTTTCTGTATAAACATCGTTCCCTGTTATGATTCAGGTAGCAATGGTTGCCTAGAATGCCTTTCGGGGGTCACCAAATGTCCTATTGCCATCTTACAGTGGCAAATACCATCCCGAAGACTTACAAGTAACAGCAAAAAAGCTCCTTATGAATGCTTAATGAGGTTCTTTTTTTGATGATTGTTCTCACTTCCAGTTGTAAATATGTTTATGCTACATATTTTTTTAATTTTCCTTCCTTTGAGTGAAGCTTTCTTTCATATATGACAAGGTCTATTGCCTCATATATAACGTAAGGCTTATAATGACTTTTATATCTGAGCAGATACATACAGCTGCATTTTTCCATACCACAGGCATGATGGGTCCTATCCTCCCCAAAAAGTCAGCCCTGGAGATTACACCCTTGTCATAGAACTGGAGGTGCTCCCATTCAACGTTAGGGAGGATGGCACAGGGCAAAGGTCGGACCATGTGGAATTTTGATTTTTGTTCTTTCTTAAATTTGTTAACCATCTAATTTAACTTGTCTGCAGACCATCTTCAGCAATGACCTCAGCCAAGAAGGCAAAGACAACAATCATAACGAAGAATGCCAGGTGAATACGCTACAAAACATTATTTGTGTCTTGATGCTTGTAAAGGCTCTAGTACTCTTCGGGAACCGAAACATTGATTGCCCTTGCAAATACATGCACCTACTTTTGCTGCATGACTGGAGTTCTCTGCCCTGCTGTGCAATGTAGAGCTGAGATAGATTGGCATTCAGTCTGAATGCTACTTAACCACTCATCTCCAAATAGTCTTACCCCTTCCATCTACAGAACTTATAAGTACAGCATGAGGCTCTGATGTACATATTCTAAATTTATTTCAAGATTTCTCAGGGGATGATTTCTACCCTACGATGTCAGAAGAAAAAGAATAAAATGCTGTTTCTAGTTTGTATGAAGTGATAGCTGAAGCTAAATCAGAATCATATTTATTGGCCAAGTATGTATGCACACAAGGAATTTGACTCCAGTTTCAGTGCCTCTCTAAGTATGAATTACATAAATGACATACATACAACTATTAAGAACAAGACAGATGACATACATGCTACTATTAAGAAGAAGACAAAAAGTAAATATACATATACATAGACATACAAGGTGCAAAGTGCAACTCAGTGCAAGAAATACTGAAATAAACTCTGAAAGAAACAAGTATTAATAATATATAACAATGCTGCAGAATCCTCGGAGGCTTGGGAAAAAGAATAACCCAAACTAAAAAGCTGAGTTAACCATTTATGAACTTGATGGCCTGCGGGAAAAAAAATTTTCTTATATCTGCTTGATTTGGTGTGTATTAATCTATAATACCTGGCTGACGGTAATATTTCAAAAAGATGGTGGCCTGGATGTGAAGGATTGGGGATGATTTTCCCTGCACTTTTCATGACTCTGCAATAGTACAGGTTGTGTAAGGAAGGCAAACTGGCACCAATGATATTTTTAGCAGACGTGACTATTTGATGTAACCTATTTTTGTCATGATTAGACAGAGATCCAAACCACACTGTTATAGATGAGATGAGAACAGACTCAATGGCTGCTGTACAGAACTGAATCAACAGTTCCTGTGGGAGGTTGAACTTCCTCAGCTGTCTCAGAAAGTACATTCAGTGTTGTGCCTTTTTTATGATGGACCCTACATTGGTCTCCCATTTCAAGTTCTGGGAGATGATAGAGCCCAAAAACTTGAAGCATTCCACAACTGACACAGCAGTATTAAATATAAAGAGGGGGGATAATATTGTAGAGCCACTCTGAATCTGAATCTGAATCTAATTCCACTTTTGGTTTCCATTCACATCAAGTGTTACCCAATGACCTTTTTTACATTCTTTCATGGGATTATAGTTCTAGGCATGACAAAGCATTTTCCATTATCTCAGCCTAATTCAAACCCCTGCTATACTTATTTATCCCCTTTTCACGTTTACAATCTCTTCTGATTCTATTTCACTCATTATACTTTCTATATATGTTCTTTGTTGTCGCTCCACCTACACTCTGACTCCAAACCAGCAGTGCATGAAAACGTGAGATTTCCCCACATCTAAAACATGCTTGTGCCTTCTCTCTTTTTCTAACAGCATCTTAGTAAAGTATTGTGTGTATGGTGTTAATGAACATCTCACTGTGCACAATGGAGAGGATCCTATGTGTCATTGGCTTACTAGTGAAATCTCAAAATGCACAGCAGTTGATAGACTGAACAAGATGCAAAGTTCACACATTAATAATCTTCAAATTGTACAGATGTTGTTTTGTTAAGCATTATGTTCCTTGTGATTTATTTATTTATTTATGTTTCATGACATGAAAATTCCATTTGAGTATAATCCATTTTGAAGGGAGGCCTGTGTAAGAAACCAACCTCTAGGATTCATAATACATTGGATTACAGTATAAGCAGATCAGTTTATATTCAGTTCTGATGGCTAGATAGATATCTCTCCAGAATCCCTCTTTTATGCAATAGATTTTCCCTGGATATAAAGCAAAATAACTCCCTGACCTTTAAATATAACATAGACAAATGGATGGGCAATTGTAAATGCAACATAGATCTTGCTCCTCAAGCCGCGATTGAAGGGAGTCAAAGTTAGATATTAAAGACCCCCAGGCCTGCCTCTTAAGCCATCACTGAAATGGGTTGTAAATGGGTATTAATTATTTATATCTATGTATATTCACAATTTGGCTGGCTGCAAATGCTCCTCTGGATCAATATCCTAGAATTAACCTATGAATCTATGAAGCTTATTAGTAACACATAAGAATAACAAAGTGATACATTTAAGGGATGCATTTATCTCATCTGTCAAAAAAAAAAAAAAAAAAAAACAAATCATAAAGTGCTGCAATATGATGAATAATTTCTTGAGTTCAGTCCAGAAAACAAGACTTTCTTAAAGAAGCAGGTTATTCATATCTTTACTCTTTGTTTAAGAATTCTGCACAAAGCCAAAAATAATGGAGAACAAAGGCCCAAAATCAGAGATAATTTTTAAATAGTACTCCAATTCACTTAAAAGTTAATAGAACAACAGGTTTTACATCAACATGCATTTTCTGAACAACAGAAGGTAAGAAACTCTAATGAAGGGCACTATTGATGGATTTACCAGAAAATCAAACATTTTGTGAAGTGCAAGACAAAAAATATGAGGTAAAATTAGTGACTTTTACAAAATCAGGAACAACTGGCTGAATTAAATTATTCAATGTCTGAATTAGATTAGTGCGGCTTTCTTTAAACATGAGTTGCTATAGGAGAAAATAAATAAGTTTGCAGCTGGTGTCATGCAGGGTGGAACTATACACAGCATTACATGTAACGACAATACTAAGGTTTCAACATAGTTATCCAGAGGCACTTATCACACCCACATATACAGTTTCACTTACTGAAAGTTCAAAAAGTGAGCAACAGGTTAGCAGGTGTATAACCAATGGACAAATTCAGCTGGAGTGCTGGAAATTCAGAAAAGGCACATACCCCATGCATTTATTCTTTTTATCAAAAATGCAATTTCAAAATATTCTGGACTTGCAACAGTTTATGACTTTGAATGCTATGAGAGAGTCACATGACTCTGAGAAATTACTATTTTATTAAATTAGGGAGAATGGTTTGTACCAAAACATGCTGTAAGAAGACACTTTTCTTCTATCTCACACAACCAAGTTCATGCAGAAAAGTAGCCATACAAACGACTGAAGTTGTTTCTAGTCAGCTCTTTGTATATTCATAGGTTCATAGGTTGATACTAGGCTATCTGCCCTAGGGCATTTATAAGCCTAGCCAGAGTGTGTTTGGCTTTCGCCACCCTTTTAGATTAGTTGACTGTGCCTCTGTATAGTAGGTCACAGAAGGTAGCCCTTTTAAGGTTAGTTTACTGTACCTCTGTCAAGCAGGGACACAGAAGAGATCCCAGGGGTAAACTTACGATCTCCCATCCATTTGTCAAGATTTCTCTTGAAGAGGGTCAGTGAGGGGCTCTGCCTAACATGGATTGGAATTTTGTTCCAGAGGGAGGGGAGCCTCTGGTATATGAATCTGTCCCTCCAGCATGTCCTATTTATTTCTGTGCTGAGGTTCAAGTCCCTGGAGCGTGTAGCTCTAAGGGATTTGGATTTCCTGAGGTGAAGCATGTCCATTAATTCTGGGTTGGACATGGCTTTATACATCAGACACAGATCGCCTCTGAGTAGGCGGTACACAACTGAGTAGAGCTGGAGTTTCTTCAGCCGAACTGCATAGGGCATCTGTTTGAGCCCCTTGATCCTCTTGGTGAGGTACTTTTGGGGTCTTTCCAGTTGCTGCAGGTGTCGGGTAAGGTACATCCCAAATGGGGCATTGTATTCAATTATGGGCCTGATAAGTGATGAGTAGAGAGGCGCAATGACCTCTCTTAATCTAGAGGTGAATCCTTTCATGATAAGGTGGGCTATATAGAAGGTCTTTCTAACCACTTTGGCAACGTGATTGTCAAAGGAGAGATTGCTATCTACTTGGGTTCCCAAGTCCCTAATTACTTCTTCCGTACTTAATGGATTACCACCTATGTGGTAATTTGTGGGCGCTTTGCTTTTCCCAAAGGGGATGACTATGCACTTTTTGGCATTTAGCTTTAGGCCATGGCTCTGGCACCAGTTATCTGTCTCTGTGAGACCCTTTTGGAGGATGCTTGTGTCAGCCGGAGAGTCAATTACGGCATTCAGTTTGCAGTCATCTGCGAACTTGGTCAGCCATAGTCTACCTGTGTTAGCCTGTACCTCGGAGAAATATATACCGAACAAGAGAGGTCCCAGGACTGAGCCTTGTGGGATGCCACTTGTAACTGGTTTAGAGTCTGACATGGTACCTGCTATTCTGACCATGTGGGTTCTATCCCTGAGCCAGTTTGCAACCCATCTTGTGACATAGGGGTTGATATTTAAGCTGGTGAGCTTATTTATGATGCCCGAGTGGGGTATTGTGTCGAAGGCTTTTGCGGGGTCCAGGTAGGCTGTGTGGACTACCTTCCCTTCATCTATGGCTTTGGTAACTGTTTCAAAGAAGTTGACCAGGTTCAATAGGCAAGATCTGCCCTTGACAAAGCCGAATTGGGTAGGATCCAGTGTCTGGAGGTTCCCAATGTCTTTGTTTATGATTTCTATGATGATACACTCCATAGCTTTGCAGACCAGGCTAGTCAGGCTTATAGGGTGATAGTTTCCGGGATCTGTTGTGGCACCACCTTTGTGGAGTGGGACTACTGCGCCATTCCTTGGGTACATATCCTGTAGTAAGGCTGGGATTGAACAGTGACTTTATATGAGGGTTTAGTTCTTCTTGGAGCTCGTGTAAGACGCAGCCCGGGACACCGTCTGGTCCCATTGATGCTGTGTTTTTTGCTTTGGAGAGGGCAGCTCTCACCTGTGCATCTGTGATCTCAGGAAGGCTACACTCTGTTGGGATAGACATTTGCTCTTTTGGGGGGGGGTGGAGAAGTTTGCACTGAACCTATATGCCAGGATGTTGGCAATGTCTGTGGGTTCAGTGTATTTTTTTGTCATTTTGCACTAACTCAGAGCATATCTGGGAGTTGCCTCCCAGGTATCTGACATAACTAAAGAAGGCCTTGTGATTATCTTTAGTGTCTTGTGCAATTTTTCTTTCGAAGCTGGCCTTAGAGGATTTTATCAGGGATTGTAGTTTCTTTCTAGTACTGATCAGAGACGCCTTCCCTTTTTGGGATTTTGATCTAGCATGTAGTAGCTTTCTCCTTCTGTTGAATAGCTTATTTATGGCCAGGGTCCACCAGATAGATCTCCTGCCTTTGGAGGAGTGAGTCTTGGTTTTATTTGGGATAGCATGCTCCATGCATTCCTGTAGGTGTCCATAGAATGCTTTTGTAAAGGATTCTGCATTTTGGGCTGTATTTTCCACTGGCCTGGGGGCTTTGAAGGATTCCACCTCGGTTTTGAGGAGTGTGAAGTTTGCTTTTGAGAAGTTCTTCACCGTGGTTTCCTTGGCTAAGGGTGGGGACGGAATATGGATGTCCAGTGAGATTAGTTTATGGTCTGATCTTACCAATGAGGGGTATACCACTGGTGTGGAACATAGAGACCCCATGTTGGTAATGACCAGATCCAATATGTTTTCCCCTCTTGTGGGAGTGGTGACCAGTTGTTCCGTAGCATTTGAGTTTATAAATTCTAGGAACTGTTGGGCGAGGGTGTTTGGGCTTGAGTAGTTTTCCCAATCAATGTTTGGGTAGTTGAAGTCACCCAATATAATGGTGTTTGGAGAGACCTTCATATTCTCCAGTGTTCTCAGGAAAGCCAAGTGAGGTTCGTGTGTTTGGGAGGGTGGTCTGTAGCAGGCTACAAACTGAAAGGCAGTTTTGCCCACTGTTAGTTGCACATGGATGGTCTCTGATGCTTCGTGCAGTGCCACTAACCTGGAGGTGTGGGTATCTTTGATAAATATGGATACTCCCCCTCCTTTTGTGGTTCGGTCTGAGTTTTGGGGCCAGAAAGCATGGCATGAAATATAACCTGTTAGTGCTGGGGTGCTCTCGGGAGCCTTGAACCAGGTTTCTGTTACTGCACAGACATCAATATTCTCCATACTGAGGAGAGTCACGAGTGCGTGCATCTTGAGGTTTAGACTTCTGGCGTTGAGCAGCATTACCCTTAGTTTTTTTTTCTTTGTGTTGTCTATGGAGGTGGGTTTGTCTTTTGAGCCTTGCCTAAAAAAGGCACTATGGGGGTGGCAAGAGCCTTTGCCAGTATTCGAAAACCCAGGGGTGACAGGTGCAAGCCGTCCCTAGCGAAGCAACGTGGCTTGTCGATCATGTCATCCCAGGCTGACAGACACTGGATCCCCTTTGAATGACACCAATACTTTAGCCAATTGTTAAAATTGACCATTTTGTCTTTATACTGTGGCATCAGTCTTGGTGAGGGTAAGATGCTACTCAAGGTCAGGGACATACTGGCCTGGGCTACATGATCAAATAGCTCCCCTATGTCTTTTTTCATGTAGTCCAGGGAGGTACGTCTTAGGTCATTCACACCAGCATGGACAATGACGGAGTCATATTTGTACTTGCTTTGGAGTGACCTGAGTGCTTGTGTTATGTGGCAGATCCTGGCACCTGACAGGCAGCTTACAGTGACCTTCTCCTTGTTCAGCCTGGTGAGTGGGACGTCAGTGTGTCTGACACTAGAGTCACCTATTACAAGTGTATTAGGTGTGTTGTTTAGCCTTAAGGACTGTGACTGTGTGGCACACTGACTTTGTGAGCTATGTGCTATGTGGGTATTGTTTCGTGGTAGGGGTTGCTTGGATGTCTGCTTTGGAGGTCTCTGCTGCTTAGGCAGATTTTTATTTAGAGCATCCGAATATGTTTTTGTGCTTTTATGTGTTTGGTTTTCTGATGCGATAGGTCTATGTGACACTGGATTTGTGGTGTGTGTGGTTACCTTCTCCTCCTGACAGGCTGTGCCAGTACTGGGTTGAGAGAGCTTAGCCTCCAGTTTGGCTATATAGTTGCATCTCTCATATATATTTGAGCTTGTTTGGAGGAGGAGAGGGTGGTCTGTATTCATAAGGCAGTTGTAACATTGCCTCAAGATTCCCAGATTCACCAGCTGGACTGGAGAGCAAACCCGAAAATGACCTTTGGACATGCCTGAATAATATAGGGAACTACTTACTGACTGATCAGAAAGAACCAATACGGAGCAAGTGCTTAAAAGGAGTATAAGAGGATGTAGTGCTTAAGTTTATTAGTGTTTACCTATGAGATTGCTTATACAAGCAAGTGCAGGGCTTTAGAATGAAAATAGAGTGCTTAGTTTGAGATTTAGAGCAGTTCTAAGGGAAAAAGTGAAGAGCAGACTCTGCGGAGCCAGGAACAGTTTAAACCTGTCTAAGCGGCACTGCCCGACACTGCTCTGTGCGCAAGACCGCGCAAAAAGAGAGTTGCAGGGTTTTAAGAGAGAGAGATCAAGGAGTTTGGAATTGACCAAAAATGGCCAATAAAACTACAACTTCTAGGCAGTAACCACTCCTACAGGGACAGCAGGCTGCTCAGTGTTAACCACTGCCACTGGTGAACACAGAGACTGCCCTTTAGCCCAAGCAAGCACTGGCCTCCAAGAAACTTACAAACAGTTCAGAACAGCAAATATGTAACTGAACTTTCTTGAATTTCAGAAAGTGGGAAAAAAGCAAGATTTTTTTTTTTTTTTTTTTTTACTTTAAAGGTAGCAGAGATACACAAGTAGCAAAATAGTCAGAACAGTACAATAAATTACCCCACACTTGAGTGCTAGGCCAGAGTCAGGTAAAATGCAATTTTAAGAAAACTGATTTTAAATTAAGTGCAACACAGGAAATACTGTAAACAGGCTCTAGATGTGTTCTAAATACTGTTTCTAATGCAGATATCAACTTTAGCAAGCCGGAAAAAGCCGAAAAGTAGGCGGCAAAGCAGTAATTCTAAACAAAAAAATCAGAAGAAAATACTTAAAATCTCAAAAGTGGCTCCTTTCTTCTCTCAGCATTTTCTCCCCTTGGTAGGTGCTTCAGCAATAACTATCAAGCCTGGAAAGATGGCAAAACCACAAGACAGCAGGGTTTTAAGAGAGAGAGATCAAGGAGTTTGGAATTGACCCAAAATGGCCAATAAAACTACAGCTTCTAGGCAGTAACCACTCCTACAGGGACAGGCAGGCTGCTCAGTGTTAACCACTGCCACTGGTGAACACAGAGACTTCCCTTTAGCCCAAGCAAGCACTGGCCTCCAAGAAACTTACAAACAGTTCAGAACAGCAAATCTGTAACTGAACTTTCTTAAATTTCAGAAAGTGGGAAAAAAGCAAGATTTTTTTTTTTTAGTTATTATTTAACTGTTTTATGACTTCCAGTTCCAGGCAAAACTTCTAAGAGATAAGTATTTTTGACATAGAGGTGTCAAATAGTGATGTTATCCACCTAACCCAGCAGTAATGTGTATTATTAATTTAAAGAACTATCTCTCAGGGAAAATCTGTGCATTTTGTATCTTGTATTGGATCTAGAAACATCCTCTCACCAGCACTTCAGCCTTGCTAATAGTAAGTACTAGATTACAGTGATTTCTTTTAGAGATAGGAATATAGCAAGATTAGTTTAGATGTTTTCTGTATTTATGTGAGACAGTCCTGCAATGTTGTTTTAAAATATTTCCTGTGATTCTGAACTCTGTTGTCACTGTGCTGAGTTATTGAGTATTATCTTGTGCTTTTATTATTTATTATTAAATATATTTAAACCTTTTTAATTGTGGCTGATTTGTTTAGAGATATTTAAGCTCTTAGTGCACTTGCATATGTATTTGGTGACACTATACAGGCCACACTTAAATAACCTTAAAGTCTTGGACACACTTACCATTTGAATAATAGTAACATTACACGGTAGAATTGGTCACCCTTTGGGAAGGACCTTATAGTAGCTAATAAGTAGAGCTTGTTGGTGGCAGTGATTACCACCTTATAGTCTGGGCAGAAGGGAGTGTCTGTGTGTTTGCATATAAATCAAATCTCAAAGTGTGTGTGTATGTGTCAGCTACTTGGGCAGGGGCACGAAGCACTGGTTGGACAGAGAGGGCGCTAGAGGTTTTGTCTTGCCCACTTGGCTGAGATCTTAACTCTATAACTGTGCCAGTGGGGAGTCTTATTGAGGATCTGGACAAAGAGGGACAAACCAGCCCCAGACTGACTGTGATCTCAGTGTGCTCTTAAGGGAAATTGTACTTTACTGTGTGTGTACTTGTCATCCTACCAATATGCATGTCCATCACTGGTGTTAGGGGTGAGGATTGAGACTCCTTGATTACTGGGCTAGTGCTGGGGCATCACAATCTGTACTGGGAAACTACAACTAAACAGTTAAGGGAACATTGTGAACTGACAGTGATAAGCATCCAGCCTCCGCTCATGTATGAATCACAATAGTCTATGCCAATATCCTCCATGTGGGACTCACAGTTAAAATATCCAGATCATCTCTAAGTACATAACCTAGTAGCTGCAAACTTCACTGATAGCAAAGGTAGTAATACTTAAAAAATTGACTGAATGCATACTATACTAACATTCAAGGAATTGGGGAAATGCAGCGCAAATGTGCATAAAACCTCCTTCTAATACCATAATTCAGAATACCAGAGATTTTAAAAATAATTAACATTTTTTTCAGCTATAGATTTTCTCATAGACATATAAATGCAACATTAACGTCTAAAACACAGATGTCAAAGACAAACACATTATATATTTGTACCTACTCTGCGCTCCAACGGTCTAAGATATTTGACCTACAGTCAAATTACTCTTCAAGGTATTGCTTAAAATTAATTTAAAGTTCACTTTAATATTCATCAGTATTGTTATCATATTTCCATGTAATAAAATTCTCATCAGTGTAGTTTTTATAATATAATACATTCTTGTATCAAAATCTATGGGCCTATGATGGTTGGTATCATTTTTCAAGCATTTGCAGTGTGTGCTACATTAATAAAAATGTGAGTTTTGTCAGATCCACAGGCTTTTGGAAGTTTGGCATTGGGGTTCTGTATGTGCACATACAACTATGTGAGAGAGAAGGTTAGAGTAAGGGCTAGGTTAGGGGATAGATTGTTGGACTGGGCAAGTGTTTGAGGTTTATGGTTAGAATAAGGTCTAAATTAGACTATAAATGTGTGTGGTGTGTGATGTGTGTGTGTGTGTGTGTGTGTGTGTGTGTGTGTGTGTGTGTGTGTGTGTGTGTGTGTGTGTGTGTGTCTGTGTGTGTGTGTGTGTGTGTGTGTGTGTGTGTGTGTGTGTGTGTGTGTGTGTGTGTGTGTGTGTGTGTGTGTGTGTGTGTGTGTGTGTGTGTGTGTGTGTGTGTGTTTGTGCACTTGTGTGTGTGTGTGCACTTGTGTGTGTCCTATTTTATGTGTTATATGCCCCAGATGTCTTATGTAGTGGCATTAGTACAACTGGGGCTTTTAGAAGGAAAGGTGCAGGGTTGTGGTTAGGTGCAGAGTGAGGGTCAGCACATATTAATAAGGTGAAGATGGTGGGATAGATTCCCTTATGAACATAATCTCTCAGGGGTATATAGCAAGGAAATTGTTATACATTATTATTTCAGACAAAGAAGAAAAGAAAAATATACATAAAATTATAATGAAACATTTAGAGCTTACTATTATTAGACCAAAATTTTACAGAATCTTGGCAATTTAATTTATAGCATATCAGATTAAGCAATTTCCATATATTTGGAGATCTTACTGAATTTCTCAAAATATTTATAAATATTTCCATGATGATAAAGCTTTCATAATAAATTAATATCATAATTTTATATTAAATTTCACCTCTTTTTAAACAATGCCAGCCTAAAAGAATTTGATCAAACTGAGTTCTGACAAAATAAGTATTGTTTGAAATATGCAGTTATATCACTTGGAGTAATTTTTGTTATTCACATTCAATAAATTTTCATTGGCTCAGTAAGCTGTTGCTCAGAAATCCCAAAACTGGATGAATAGAGCTTCATGCCCAGAAAATATGAAGCAAATCAAAAACTGAACTTTTCTCACAGAGGACTTCGTGAGGAGAAAACAATTTATGCATTTATGCATATTCGTAAGGAATCAGGTAGTAGGCATTTTGCAACAACATACATCACTGATGATTAAAACTGGAGATTGTTAAAATGTTTGTAAGCATTATTGCAAACTTACTGACCAATGTGTGCATATTCGTAATTGGAACTATTGCAGCTCTAAGTAATACTATGAGTTGAGAAAATTATACAAAAATAAACAATGCTTTGTCTTAGGACAGCAAAACCAAAAGGAGACTAAACTGCATTTCTTAATATTTGAATAATGTTGCACACCTGGACACCTCTGCTTTATCCAAGTTATTATATACAGGTTAAGCTTCTACTAATATACCAACATTTTATCAAAACTACACTAGGAGACAGTTCACTATTTTCTAATAAATAATACAGAGAAATGTTTTCAGTAATGAGAATATTTGATACATTTAGCAGTAAGTCATTAATTAGCACACTGGGATTATGAAATAAAGGACAACGAAGAAATATTTTTAACTACCTCCTGTTTTTTTAATAGCTTTGAATATCTAGAATAAAAAGTATCATGAAAGGAAGAAGTTTTGCAAAATAACAAGTAATGTATTCATGAAAGCAATGGATCTATAAGAGACTCATAATTATTGGATTAATGATCTTGCTGCCATGATCCATAATGGAAAACAATCCTGCAAAAATTAAATTGATCAGTTATAATAAATAATTTAGACATTATTTAAATAGTATAAAATAACGCACAATTTGGATGTTTGACTCTACATTTTTCCTTAGGATCTAATGCACTTTCAAAACTAACTGTTGCATTATTGTTTTGCTATAGAAACTTGATGTTTATTTGGTTTGCTATCTTAAAAAATACTTGAGGATCATTTCAGGCAACTATTACAAAAATAAAAATTCCTTGGACAAACAATTAATTTTAATTATGGAAGCCCTTGCCAAAGACCATGTTTCACTTTGTTCCGTTTTCCATATGTGTTTTGACTTTATTCATAGCTGAATGAATGCCTTGCTTACATTTAACATTGATGCACTGCATTTCACTTACTGAAATATTAATAGAAGAGGCTAGAGAAGAGAATGATTTATTTTGTGTTTGAATTGCTTGGGGGATACAGAGTAGATTTTTCCTTAGGTGTATACTTGTTTTTACATGTAGATTTGTAATAATTATATCCCTTAAAGTTGGCATGATTGATGTATAATTGATGTAAATAAATATTTTATTATTATTATTATTATTAATATTATAACACTGCAAAAATAGTTTGAATCAGTGAAGTAGGTTGTGCAATTATTTCTTATTCCCTCAGAAGATTACAGTTTAGCCTCCAACTGAAAAAAAAAGATTGAGTTCTGGAAACAATAATCAAGTCCAGATGAATTACAACAAGATCAAAAATTCTTGAAGCGAATATTAAAGGTCATACTTGCATAATATTTTAGAAATAAAAAAGAGATGTTTTGTAGGCCAAGAATTATGAGAAGGTAAAAAAAGCATAATCCTTCCTAAAAGAATGTTATGCACAATACAGTTCAAAAATCATGAATGTTTATAAAGTTATGCAACAATAATATATCATATTTAAACCAAATAAAAAGCACTACTGTTGCGAGTCCAAAATCCTCTTTATTCATACACAAAAATTAAGCGCTTTCGTCAATCCAACTTGACTTCATCAGAATTTACTTTGAACAACTAATAAAAGCCATTTTTATACAAGTACCTTGTCTATGACTGGCTAACTTTTCCATTAGTTCAACAAGCAGATTGAAGCAATTAGTGTTAAAAATGCCAAACAGTTCCTGAATTAAAACAAACCAGATGAATAAAGTTTTGTGTTTTAAAACACTATGTTACCTTGTTGACATTCTGTCATCAAAAACATTTTTTACAAAATAAAAACACAAATGCAAAGAACAGAAGCAAAAAAGAAAAATAAATAATAAATAAAAATACACTTGTTATAAAAAAACAGTTAAATGTGTTCTGCGCTTTCTTTTAAAACAGGGACCAGATTTAGATGGTCATTTAAACCAGGGAGGAAATTTGCTGCCAGCCTCAGTTGCCACATTAACTCTTTTTTATACAGTATATTTTGCCAATCTCCACCCCTGGCTTCTAGATTAACTATGTCCAGTATAGCAAACTTAAAGCCTGTGTAACTGTCACATGTAATGCTATGTTTATACAGAGCATTTGTATCTTTTTTATTTTTATATATCATGCAAATGCTCGTATATTCTTGTCTTGAAAGACCTCTCTGTCTTCCCAATATAGTAAGAACTGTAGGTATTACACCTAGCTATATATACTAACTTGCTAGAGTAACAATTGCCTCTCCTTAAATAAACTACACTTTTATTCTGGTTTTCTAAGCAAATCCTATTTTCCTGCAAAATATAAGAACAATAATTGCATCTACCACAGGGTCTAGTACCATTTGTTGTTTCACTTTGAACAGGGTGGTTGTGTCTGTTTTCCAAAATTCTTTTAATGTTTAACCCAATTTTGGTGGTAAACACAGGTTTTTCCCCCACCACTTGGTATACTTCATGATCATCTTTAAATATACTCCAGGTTTTGTGTAAAACATCTTTTACTTGCTGGTGTAAAGGACTGTATTGTATAATACATGTCTGTTCAAAATTAAATTCACTTACTTTTCCTACATTCTTCCCAAAATCTGGGTTTTTATTCAATCCCTTACCTGATAATGGGGTATATTTATTTTCCCATTCTCTGAAAACTTCTTTAAGTGTCTTATCAACTAATTCCAAAGGGTAACCTCGGTCCAAAAACATACTCTTTAAAAATTCAAATTCAGGTAGTACATCTTCCCTAAAGGAGGTCATTCTAGCTACCCTGATAGCCTGTCCTTTGATAATACTCCTCTTTTGTGATAGAGGATGATAGCTATCAAAGTGTAAGTAATTATTACAAAAAGTTTTCTTATGGTATATTCTAGATATAAATTTATCTTTATCCTTGATAATTTTTGTATCCAGATAACTGATTTCATGGGGATCAAACTGAAAAGTGAATTTCAAAAATTCAGTCGTGTTATTAAGGTATTGGATGAAAACAGGAATACTTTCTGCTGTTCCTTTCCACAAAATAAAAATGTCATCCAAAAACCTGCAGTAATAAGATATACTGTCATAAAATTCACTTTTAAACACATGTTCTCTCTCCCATCCCAGTAACACAAGGTTTGCATAGGTTGGGGCGCATGCTGCTCCCATTGCCACACCCCTAACCTGTTGAAAATATTCACCCTCGTAAAAGATGCAATTATTTTCCAAAATGTGACCCATTATTTCACACATTAGTTTAACCTCATCACAATCTAATTTGGACAAACCAAATAGTGTCTTCTCAAAATAGGCTAAACCTTCCTGTTTTGGAATGCAGGTGAACAGATCTATTACATCAGTAGTGACAAGATAACCTTTTGCACTCCACGAATCATTCTTGAGTTAACCAAGAAAGTCCCAAGAATCCTTAACTAAATGTGGACATGTATCAACAACATGTTTAATTTTCCTATCCACATATACTGATAAATTATGAGTTTTGGATCCAGCTGCTGCTACGATGGGTCTGAAAGGTGGATGCTCTAGGCTCTTGTGTACTTTGGGAATACCAAAGATGACAGGAATTTTAGGGTGAATGTTCAGTAAAAAATCATAAACTGCCCCTGTGATCCTCTGGTCCATCAAATATTCGTACAAAAAACTATCAATTCTCTGATAGGCTATATGAATCTGATTTCTAGAACAGGGGAAGTAGTTTGTACCATTAAACAAAATAGACTGCATAATGTTGGTGTAATCAATACTGTTATATAGTACAATACCACCCCCTTTATCGGGTGCCATGACCCATATACTTTTGTCATTCCTTAATTTCTGCAGCAGATTTCTCTCTATGTTGCTAAGATTGTAAAAGATTCTTTTGTGTTTACCCCAAATTTTGTAAATATCATCCTTTATAACCTTCTCAAACGTGTTAATAAGGGGATGTAATGGGGGGTTATAAATACTTCTTTTTTTATAAACTTCCTTTTGTAAATGTGTATCACCTTTCACAGTCTTAGCATGTATAAGTTTTAAATTTAATTTCCTCAAATAAAGTTGTAAATCCACTAGGGTGTCAGCAATATCTGGAATTTTGGTAGGTACAAATTTAAAACCCTTTGAAAAAAGGGAAAAATGTTCTGGCAAAATTTCTTTGTCCGTGTAGTTGTAAATGTTAAACCCATTCAAGGTGTACTGTATTGGGTTAATTAAGGAATTTGTGTTAGAATTTTTACTAGAATCCACTACCACCTGTGGTACAATTTTTTTCTTTATACATTCATTTAAATAACACATTTCTATTTGGCAAAGTTTATATTTAAAAAGTCTTTTCTCGAAGACATAAATCATATCCTTCAAAGACTTGAAATAATTGGAAGCTTTTTCTTTTCCCTTTGGAGCTGTTTGATTTGTACAAACTGCTCCTGAAAAAGAGTAATTTTTTTATAATGCCTCCATAGGACTGGTTAGACTTTAGAAATGCCATTTAAACCGTTCAAATCACAGTTCTGTTTAGAGCCTAATGGTGTAAAAGAATTACAGTTACCTGTTTTGTCTCTGTTTTTAGAACAGTTTAAAGCTCTCCCTCCATCCTTGCAACAACAATTTGTCTCAATACAGGCATTACTATGCTGAGTTTTTGTATTGGGATGAATCGTACCTTGATTAACAATAGAGTTGCTTCGGCCTCTGTTAATTAATTCGCTCTCTCCGTTTTCATTTCCAAAGTCAATAGCGGCTTCCATGTGAACCGCACAGTTGGAACGACCATTAGTCCTTGCCAAAAATAGAAGCTGACCATTACCTTCCTCCAGGGACAGATTTACGACCGGAAGAGCACATTCCTGTTCAGCATGATGCACTTGTGCAACTGCAACTTGTTGCCTACATTGATAAAGGTGGAACGTAGGAGATACAGGACTAACAACATCATTAGACCTGTGCAGTTTGAACTGATCTTCCTTAACAGAGCTGGAACATGGTGAAGAGCGATGATTTACAAAATGAGGCTGTGAAAGCATTTCAATAAGCCGAGTCAGCTCCCCTTTGAGCTCGGCTACATCCCTTTTGACTGCCAGTATTTCAGCATTCTGTCCAGAATCCAGGATGGGTGAAAAGTTAATTGAGTTTTCGGACTCCATAACAGCAAGCACCACTGTAGAATAAACTGATGAACCAAAAGTATTTAGGTGCAATAGTGCTCCAAGAAAGACAATTAAACCAAATAAAAAGCACTACTGTTGCGAGTCCAAAATCCTCTTTATTCATACACAAAAATTAAGCGCTTTCGTCAATCCAACTTGACTTCATCAGAATTTACTTTGAACAACTAATAAAAGCCATTTTTATACAAGTACCTTGTCTATGACTGGCTAACTTTTCCATTAGTTCAACAAGCAGATTGAAGCAATTAGTGTTAAAAATGCCAAACAGTTCCTGAATTAAAACAAACCAGATGAATAAAGTTTTGTGTTTTAAAACACTATGTTACCTTGTTGACATTCAGTCATCAAAAACATTTTTTTACAAAATAAAAACACAAATACAAAGAACAGAAGCAAAAAAGAAAAATAAATAATAAATAAAAATACACTTGTAAAAAAACAGTTAAATGTGTTCTGCGCTTTCTTTTAAAACAGGGACCAGATTTAGATGGTCATTTAAACCAGGGAGGAAATTTGCTGCCAGCCTCAGTTGCCACATTAACTCTTTTTTATACAGTATATTTTGCCAGTCTCCACCCCTGGCTTCTAGATTAACTATGCCCAGTATAGCAAACTTAAAGCCTGTGTTACTGTCACATGTAATGCTATGTTTATACAGAGCATTTGTATCTTTGTTATTTTTTATATCATACAAGTGCTCGTATATTCTTGTCTTGAAAGACCTCTCTGTCTTCCCAATATAGTAAGAACTGCAGGTATTACACCTAGCTATATATATTAACTTGCTAGAGTTAACAATTGCCTCTCCTTAAATAAACTACACTTTTATTCTGGTTTTCTAAGCAAATCCTATTCTCCTGCAAAATATAAGAACAATAATTGCATCTACCACAGGGTCCAGTACCATTTGTTGTTTCACTTTGAACAGGGTGGTTGTGTCTGTTTTCCAAAATTCTTTTAATGTTAAACCCAATTTTGGTGGTAAACACAGGCTTTTCCCCCACCACTTCGTATACTTCATTATCAACTTTAAATATACTCCAACTGGAATCTGAATTAGAATAATATATTCAAGCATTGTGAATTTACTACTATAAGGACATATCCATTTATTTAAACCCACTGGGAGAGAGGTATGGCCAGATATTTTACATCAGACACAAACTAACCATCCAGTTGGTTAACAAAGTACATAAAATGCTTAGTTGCTAAGTCTACATGAACAAGAATGCCTAGGGATATATAATGCTTTAGTAGGTGGGCTAAATGGTTAATTATTGAAATGTATAGAACTGCCAGAGGGGTGGGGGATAACTGAGGCTCACAAGTTCAAGCAAGGAAAGACAGCATAAACCTTTGTAATCTAAACCTTAATATCAAATGCGAGTATATCAGGTCACCTACTGAATATATCTGCCTAGGAATCCTGCTTGTTCATATAATACATTATTTGAAAAGTAAGCCAAGTCAACAATATTAAGGACTAGTATGAATCAATATAGCTCATTGTGCACCCTCAATCTGATGATACCTGTGAAACATCACTAGAAGTTCTGCTATAAACCAGATCTAGTGACTTGCAGCTCCTCTTATAGAAGGGAAATGATGCAACATTGTAAACTGCTGAGAAGGCAGATAATACAGTCAAACTTACTGCCATGGAAATAAATTATCATCTACTGCCAACAACTGAAATTATATTAGCACATTTTTTATTTGCTTTATAATCTGTGCCATTCCATGAAAATGAAACAAGTTATGTTACATTCTAAACCTAATGCCAGACTGAAGCAAAAGCTGAATATCAGATGCCATGTTAAATCTTTACAAGCTGACTTCTCTTGATATCAACAGGTAATGTTATACTTAAATCTGTTTCATACAATAACATCAGCTGCACTTAGCAATTTAAGGTTAGTTACAGAAGCAGGATGCATTTTTATGGGCATAAAGCTTTATGCACCTGGTTAATCCCAAAACTACATGGGCTGTTAGTTGTGTTAAAGATCTTGGACAGTAACTTGCAGGGTTTGATAGCCTGATATTATTTCTTCAAGCCTCTTATTATAAGGTTAACCCTTCTTCTTCTTCTGCTCTCAGTGGATAACAGATTAACCTCTATAGCCTTGGTAGATGAATCAAGCTGATTTATCTTAGAGACGTAGCATTACTGCAGTCCTCTAGTGTGGATATTCTCTATACAAGTTATTAGAAAGCTGACTCTTAACCATATGATATCATTTTGCAAGTTAGAAATTGAATAAATCTATTATTGGCAAACAGAAGAGAGTTTCACAGACAGACTATGCTTTTTTGTATGTGCTAGATTACAAAGAATTTTAAATTCAACAACTCTTGTTATTAAATATTGCATTGTTCTCCCTTTGATGTGAGCTGAGATTCAATAATTCTTTTAAAAAGGCTCTGACGAAGCATGTTTCTTACCATCTTTTTTGACTGAAGGATTTCACTGGTAAATGAGGAGCTACCCAATGTTTATGTTTAAGATCTAATGTTGTTAATATTGTTTATGTTTTGCCATATTTAAAATCCATTTTTTTACAATAAAAGTCATGGACAAGAACTGTATCAGCTACACTGTCTCCATACCCCATTAATTTACTGCCAAACACTACTAATAAATCAATAGAACCTTATTATAAGGCCCCAGTCAGAAATGCAAATGCTACACTTTCAGTTCCAGCTAATTGCATACAGAGGAAAACTCTAAACCCGAAAATAGACAATCCAGTGATAAGGCTTAGAAATAATGAAGCATTAGCAAATTAGATGAACTACAATTTATAGCATGACCACAGTTAGCCTATACTGCTGTCTTGTCTCTCTTTATGACAGACAGAGGCGATGCACTAATAAAAGTCTCAATTTTTCTGACATTTCAAGAAACACCCAGATGAATATTTATGCTTAAATTCCAGTCACTTTCCAATTGTACAGTAATGCTGGTTCAAATTTAGATAAAAATTGTCTCTCTAAGGCTGTTCAACAATGCACTAGTTATGCAAGAAAGAATCCCCAATATAAGCCCCCTCCCATTAATGTAAATGGTACACTTACAATTTCACCAGATGTGCACAGAATTAAATTTCAAACCCAGAAGCATATTATACAGTACCCAAACCACTGAAATAAATACAGATTACTAAGTCAGAAGTAAAATAGTACTTCCAGGGCATCCACATTAACCCTTTAAAGTTGTTTGCTTTTCCTTTATAGTAGAAATATCACTCACAATGGAAAAACTCAGTCACACTAGCACACAAAGCACTAATGTGAAAAAAAAATATTTATATTCCAGCCTTTGTCTTTTATAGAACAAAAGTTCAAGCTAGATGCATCTTAGTATCTTGAAGCAATATGTTGCATCCAAAACCATTCCTGTATAAACTAGGTGCTATTGCAAATTATCTTGTGGAAAAAAAATTACAGAAAAAGGTTAGGATCCTAGGATACAAGTTTTACAATGGATATTGACCAGAACAAAAGGTGTGTAATGATTTTGTCAAATTTCCACCAAATGCCATCACACAGTTTATACTGTTATTCTAATTCCAAAGTAGTGCCATGCTGAAACTTTAATCTCCTCAAAAGTAGCAATAATAACTGGAAACTATCACCCCATTAGCTTGACAAGTCTGATTTGTAAAGCCATGGAGTGTATTACTATGGATATCATAAAGAAGGACTATGGCAATCTCTAAGCACTTAACCTCACCCAGTTCGGATTCGTCAAGGGCAGATTTTACCTGTTGAACCTGGTTGACTTCTTTGAGACTGTTACCAAGGCCCCGGATGAAGGAAAATCAATACATACAGCTTACCTTGACTTGGCCAAGACTTTTGACACAATCCTCTACTCTGGCATCATCGTAAAGCTAACACAACTTGGTGCAAATCCCTATCTCATCAGGTGGGTGGCCAACTGGCTCACCGACAGGACCCTTGAGATCAAAAATAGGTACCTCCACCTCCGATAGCAGATATGTCACTAATGGAATTCCCCAGGGATCTGTCCTGGGACCCATAATGTTTGGAATCTACTTCTTGGAGGACCAGACAAAGACAAAAGGCCTGTAGCTGACCAAGTTTGCAGATGACTGTAAGTTGGGTGCTGGCATTCACTCCCCAAATTATATTAACTCATTCCCTCCAGTACAGCTCTTTTGAGTGTGTGCCTTTAACTCCCAGTGGGTGTGGCTTCAGCCTTTAAAATAATGAAGTTAGCACCTTACAATTCTAACTAATACTCATTGACAGAGGTCAAATATCAATGCCATTATGTATGCCATCATGTAGGCTTCATGATAAAATATTCTGATACTTTGTATGTAGCATGGTTTTGGAATTATTAATAGAAATATGAACAAGTAATATTTGACACCTAGAGGCGCAGTAGGAGGTAACTGCAGAAATGCCTGGAGGTGCACTCTGCTGTAATGAATTAACATACTGCAAGAGGGTCTTACAGCAACTAATGACTGGTGCCAAAGTCATGGCCTCAAGTTAATGCAAAAAATTGTATCATCATACCATTTGGAAAAAATACAGCCCCTCCTGATTACCACATCAATGGCAACCCCCTAAACACACAACCTGTGCTGAGAGACCTGGGTGCACAATTTGACAACAATCTCATATTTGACCATCATGTAGCAGTAGTGGGCAGAAAATCATTTTACTTGGTTCGTCTCATAAGTAAAGGGTCTGCATCCAGAAAAAAAGGAGGTTATTACCTCTCTATACTCCTCCCTCATTAGACCAATAATTGAGTATAATGCCCCATTTGGTATGTACCTCTCCAGCCATCTGCACCAACTGGAAAGGCCACAGAAATACCTCACAAAGATAATCCATGGCTTCCAACACCTGTCCTATGCAGACAGGCTCAAATCACTCACACTCTACTGGTATCATACTGGTTGCTCAGAGGTGATCTGTGTCTCACCTTAGTCACCTACAAGGCAATCTCAGGCCCTGTCCTATAAGTTTGCTCCATATCAGTAAGTCTAACTCCTTGCACATTACTCACTTGAAAGACCTGAATCTAATATGTGACATCAACAAAACCTGCTGGAGAGACAGGTTTGTCTCCCAGAGGCTGCCCCATCTCTAGAATAGACTTCCCCTACATGTCAAACAAAGTGCTCACTGACCCTGTTCAAGCACAACCTTGATGAGTGGATGGGAAACAACAAATTTGCCCCAGGAGTTCCACCTGTGTTCCTCATTGACAGGTGCTAATTGAGGTTTCTATTTCAGGATAAACTCTTGGCTAGGCTTGTAAGGGCCTCAGGGCCATTAGTCTAGTAACATCTTATGATCCTATAATAATTAATTAATCAATCAATCAATCAATCAATCAATCAATCATTGGCATTTGTTTACTGGGATAGTCCAAAAGAGCAGTGCCCTTTTCCAGCAGAGGCCCTGGGGAAAAATCTCCATTTTATAAACATCATGGTTATCATTTGCATTGTTTCATCCTTTACAGTTTGTTTCATTTTTGAGCAACAATTCCATTATTCAGACATACATCCATGACATCAGTTAGATCATTTATAAACAGTCTCAATTAAAAATAACAGTTACGTGGGTTGTATATGAATTTATTTTTTTAAATACAGGGAGGTATATGTAGTGCAGTATCATGAACATGCATAGAATGTCAGGTTTTATGTAAAAATATTTGTTACTATAAAGACTTATTCCAAATCTAGACTTAGAAAGACAAGATAAAGAGTTAGAGCAGCCCAAAGAAAGGAGGTAAGGAAGGAGGTGGAAGGAAGATAAACCAGATGAGATGATGTAGGATGGTATAATTGTACCACTCAACCAATTGGGGACAAATTTCGACAGAATCAGGGACAAGTCAAGAAAAAATCAGGGACAATCAGGGACACTTTTAAAATATTAGTGCTATGAAACATTGACATTGACAGAATCATAGATTAAATATATTTTACTGGGGGTAAATGGTGTTTATATGTTTAATTATTTAATTATTGCATTATTTTGTGTAAATTCCACCTCCTTTCCCAAATGTCACTAGTTTTAGGAGGAGGATTAGGAGGGACAGTTAATTTGAGTCACAAAAATCAGGGATCCTGAAAAAAAAGGTATAAAAGTACATTACTTTTGTGTAGCTGAGAGTTATTGCACAAATTCATATAGCTATATTAGTACCATTTAACCAGGGATGGTGTGGGTACACAGCCATGTATCCGTCATGTGTTGTTTCATTTGGTATTTAAAATCTTTTAGGTTGCAGACTGTTCTTAAGTGGAGTGGGATGATATTCCAGATACTATCAGTGCAGTATGAATACCAGAAGTATCTTGTATTGTTGTTAGGTTTAGTTATGGAAAATAATGATTTGTCACTGGAGAGTAGAGGTCTCTTAGCAGTGTAAGAATAATAATAATAATAATAATAATAATAATAATAATAATAATAAATGTCACAAAACAGACCAGTGCACAGACTTGACCAGATACACTGCTGCAGTTTTGATGACACAGTAGCATAACACTTTTGAACCTACAGCAGGAGGATGAGTTATGCTGGTCTATAACAATTCCACGCCCAGAGTTTTGAGCAGCACCATACCTTTGAATGATGCATCATTAATGGGCAGTTAAAAAGCCTATATACATGGGTTGCCATTTTCTTTACAATCTGGTATGAGCAGAATTTGGAGAAATTAAATGCAGCTTCAATAATCTGTATTATGTACACTGACAGTGTTGGGTGTGTGTGTGGTCTCCTCAAAAAATGTCAGTTATTTTTATCCTGGCCTTATCTGCTTAAAAAAGCAATTCAGAAACATTGCCATTCTTGGAACATATACCTCATATATAGGACTTGGATTTGTGACATGTTTGATGGGATACAGACATCAAAGGGATCATGACCCTCCTTTTCAGAACTTCAAAGGTCACATGGGATCGAAAGTCAAGACTGCGCTTTTCACTTCGGATGAAATGTCAGTACTAAAGCAAGCAAACTATTTGTAGTGACATTATCTCATTAAAGACATCCATGGTTAGATATACACAGTTGTTTTAATCTACTTTTAGCAAACAGTGTTATGTTTTAAATAAGTAGAAATATCTCATATTTACTTTGTAGTTTTATCCATGACAAGTAAATTTTACAGTGGTTTTCTTTTCCTATTTTTCATAAGCAAATGGGTAAATCCTACTAGGCATATCTTTTGCAGGAATAACGCAAGATCACTAGATATTTTGCATACATTCCAGCAGCTCAAACTGTGTAATGTGGATGCAAATCCAACTAAAACTGGTTCTTTTTAATGTTCAGATTTCTTTTACAGTTTGTTAGTCAAAAGTGCATTCTGAACTGGTATCATTTCAGAAGTTCTTTTCCTAATGCAGTGATGCTGCATACTGTTTGTTCAGTTAATGCGACATAACACAAGTATTTAAATTATGCAGTGACACATAATCACATCAGTGAAAGTTGGCTGTAACAATTACATGCTCACCACTCTGATTTACCTGTGGTGTCATTGCGATGCCCTAGAAATATTCGTGTCAGGGATCTGCACAAAGCCAAGGTACAAGCCTGATCTGCTCTGGACATACACATGATCCAGTATGTGTGCCTTGGTTAAAAAGTTCAAAATCTGCTAGCAAGTGATGCCATAATTTTCCCCATGACACAGACACAGATCATCAGCTTCCTTTAATACTTAAGGTAGAGACAGAGGGTGTGCTAAACCAGAGTTTAGCTGTAAGTTTTGTTGCATAGTTAGATATCACTGTGCTGATATATTTCTTCAGCTTTCATCTTCCTTATACACTCATTATATGTCCCAAAACTAGCAAAGGCATGAAGGTGTTTAGCTTACGTGGCCTTGAAACACCTTTCGCACAAAATGATAAAGAGAATGAGAGAAACCTGTGTGACTATAGAACACAGTTAGAATTCATGCTTTAATGTTACTTTTTTACATGTACACGGATTACACAACAGGGTTCCTTTTTCACCTGTAAGCTATTTATGATGACAAGTGCAATAGGTAATAATACATGGTAACAAAACTAAAAAGCAGTAATAACATAATAATCAAAGCACAGACAAAAGTAAAACATGAGTATTACAATAATGACAAATGCCACCTGTATATAGGTGAAATTCAGTGTGGTTAGAAACTTAATGAGAAGATTTATTAATGTAAATATTTATGTTTATTGTATTCAGTTTATTGACGTGACCAAGAGACTTCTGGCACTGGGTTGTTAACATGCAGCCAAGTATCAAGATGTCATATAGTACACGTTACTGGAGTTACAGTCACACCATTGTAAATTAAAAATGTCATTTATTTCTCAGTTCTACAGACTAATATACCATATCTCTGGTTAACAAAATTCACTGAAATGACTGACAAACCAATATACCATGTCTCAGGTTAACGAAATTCACTGACATGATCTACAAACCAATAAATCATATCTCCTTTTAACAAAATTCAGTGGCATGATCTATAAACCAATATACCATATCTCTGGTTAACAAAATTGTCTGGCATGAACTACAAATCAGTATACCATGTTTCTGTTTGACAAAATTCACTGACATGAACTACAAATTAATATACCATTTCTGTGGTTAACTAAATTCAGTGACATGATCTAAAAGTCAATATACTATGTCTCTGGATAATAAAATTCAGTGACATATCTACAAGCCAATATACCATGTCTCTGGTTAACAAAATTCAGTTACACCTATAAACAATGGCTTGTTATTCGAACACCTGTCCACATGAAGGTCCTCTAGCATGAGCTGGACCATGCAGACAACTGGCAAAAGAAGAACAGTAGCCTCAAACTAAATACCAAAAATGTAGTATAATCCATTTTAGTAAAATAAATAATTCCTTGTCATTCTACATAGGTGGCACAACCATTAAGAATGATGCTGCCATTAGAGAGCTGGGCACCTTTGTGGATAACTCCCTATCCTTAAGTTATCAAGTCTCCATTGTAGTTCAAAAATCTTTCTTTCTGGCCCAACTAATAACCAAGAGCATTCCATCCTGAACCAAAGAAGTCTTTCTTTCTCTGTTCATGTCTCTTACCTGCTCCATTATTCCACCTTTGGTATATACCAATTGAAATGTAAACATATCACTCAAACAAAAGTCATAGGCCTCAAGTCTCTTACTTATTAAGACTGATTAGCTACCACTCTTTGTTTTCTGTTTCCAAAAGACTCCTCCAATATCATCAATGTTAGGCCTTTTGGGCCACTAAAGACTCTACTTTCTAGACCAACTATGTCTTTGCAGACCTAATGGCTCCTTGAACACATATGCAAAGAAGCTAAATCTCTATCAGCAAACTAATCGGACATGTTGGCTTTTATAAGTTCTTATCCCAGTGCATCACCACCAACAGAATGATCTTACCCTGTGTATTGAGCAAAATAGTACCCAATCTACATTCAGGACTAACTTAAACAATGTTATAGACAAATTCTACCCAGGCCTATCTTGTGTGTCCATCCTTGAGGCGAGAGTTAACTCATGACATTGGGTATTCTGGGCTGGGGTGTCAATGGTCTGATGATTGATTGATTGACTGATTGCCAATGCCTAGTATGTACTTATAAGTTCATGAACATACAAATATTGCATGCTCCTGTGTGTTACGGACAGTAATGTTTTTTTCCCAGCAAGAGTCAATGATTGCTGCTTTTTTAACACTTGTACATGTAGTTATTAACACTATGCACATCTACTTAACAGGTTTTGGCACTTGGTTTTTGAACATATAATGAAGGCAGGTAGTGCATACTCCAAAGTGAAGTACTCATGCATTTACTCACAACAGATCTGACCTCTTTGAGCAATGAATCACCCTCTTCAAAGCGCACTTATCCTTACTTTCACTACTTATTCCTCTTAACTTCAATGACCCCTCTAAAGCAGACACTGTGCCCTCCTACTTACCGATGCATTTTTGAACACAACAGCATCATTCTATAATTCTTCACCTTTCCTCACATTTTAGACTTTTAAAAAATAAACCATTCCATTTAGCTTTACTAATAAACATTTCAACCCCTTTAAATGGTATCATATACCAAATAAACATTGTTGTATATTCTAAAACTACTACTACCTAACCTTACTTATCTGGAAAGTCTTCTGACAAGTGCTATACTCAACTTTTAAGCACTCTTATCTCCCCCTATGTGATGGCATTCAACCCAGCTTTGCCCCCCATCTGATACCCCCAATATCACTCCATCCTTCCTTACCCTATATAGGTTTCAGACACCTTATTATCTCAAAATTCAGTGCCAGTAATGTAACTAACAAACCTGAAATGCTTATGGTATGGCTATAATCCACAGTCCTGACATCATAGCAGTAATGGAAACATGGCTTAGACTAAAAAGTTTATTCCCAGCTAACATCACTGGCAGCTATAATGTACACTGAAACAAATATCCCGGCAGAAGTGCTGCTGATGGTGCTTTACTCTTGTCCAAGAAGGCTCTAAATGACTCTGCCGTAGCTTCTAAATTAATATTGTCCAGATCCAGAATGGAGTGTTATCTTTATTACCTTAGTGCCTTGCATCAAGCTGCACAGAGCCACTGTCTGTCAATCACCTGCAAGCTCCATAGCCAATATGTTTCGTGAGATGTAGCATAAAGGGAGCATTGTACTCACTAATTGGCCTGATCAATGTTGCGTATAATGGAGTGATTGCCTCTTTAGACCTTGATATTTCTTTGGCAATAAACAGGGCTAAATAAAAGGATTTCCTGGCAACCATTGTCACATGATTCTCAAAAGAGAGGGAGTTCTCAATGACATTTAAAAACAAAAGCAGAGAATGTAAAACTCCATGACACATTTATGTCATGATGTTTTACCTTTTGTGTTATTTTTTAAATTTTATTTCCTGTTGTTTTAACACATACAGCTTAACCTGGGAAATTTAAGTTATTAGATGAAGCTGTCAACCCAAGTCTCTAGGTCCCTGACTATGTTTTTATTTTTGTAGTGATGCGTTATCTATACAGTATGATGAAGTGATGGGTTGTTTATCAAAAAGGATACTACACTTTTTAGTCTTTAGTTTGAGACCATTTTTAGTACATCATGAGTTTTCTAGGCAGAGTTTGTTCTGGAGGGTTTGTCACAGGGCGAGTTAGCAATAGCCCTGAATTTTCAGTCATCTGCAGTCTTTATTAGTCAAAGTTCTTGACTCTGCTTTCTCACTATTAAAATGAAGGGTGTAAATCACAAAACCTACACTGATTATCTCAAAGCCCTGTCCATACCTCTCAACCTCTTCGAGAAAGAAGTCTGGACAAAGCCATAAATAGTGGGAGGACAAAGGTTCAAAAATAGGGACAATTTTTAAATATTACTCTTATAAACCTAGAAAGTTGATAGGATAACAAGTTTTGCATTCACATGAATGTTATAAAGGAAATTAAGTCTAAAACTCAAATGTCTGTCATTATTTTCTGACTTCAATCTTCAATGATTTGTCAATGATTTTCCAGAAAAACACAATTTTTTGAGAAACAAACCAAAAATATGAGGCAGAAATCAGGACATTCTGTGAAAATCTGTACAGTTGTCAGGTAAGGCACTGTCTCTGTCCCTGTTTTCATTATACAGGCTACTGAGGGATGATCTGCCTCATTTACAGAGCCTATACTGACCCCATTCTTTCAGAACTATTACACATCCACAAGTCTAATAGTGGCACAAACACCCAATCAAGAGTTCCTCACCTCTTCTGTAACTTAAATTGAACGTGCTTGAGGGACAGATATGTCTCACAGGAAATACCACTTCTCTAGAATTGTCTTCCTCTCCATGTAAAGCAAAGTATGTTCATTACTCTAGTCAAGCATAATCTTGAAAAGTGTATGTGAAACTGCAAATTCACTCCAGGACTGAGGTATGTCATTATTTAGTCACTTCAGTCTTCAGTGATTTGTCATAAATCCCCAAATGTTATGAGGAACAGACCAAAAATATGAGGGGAAAATGTGGACAGTTAAGAGATATACCCCCAAAGCTTGAATCCATCCTCTGGCATTGTAGGTGTTGGTTCATCTGCAAAATGGAGTTTGGAACTAAATCATCTATTTGTATCCATGATTCTGTAATACTTACAATATCTGGGCTACAATTGTTTGCTATTCCTCCATAATGGAAAAAAAATGAATAAGGATATTGATAATGTTACAGACACTTGACACAGTCCAGTTTGGATTAGTAAAGGGCAAGTTCTGCCTACTTAATCTGGTCAGTTTCTTTGAAAAAGTGATTGAGACAATGGATTCAGGCAAATCAGTGCACATTGTATATCTGAACCTCACAAAGGCATTCAAAACCATTCCAAACTCAGACATCATAGATAAACTCTCCCAGCTTAATGTTAACCTCATGTAACTTATTTGATAGCAAAATGGATCACAAATGCTTTCTTAATAAAAAAATCAAGGACCTAAGTAAAGAAAAACTGTGCAGACAGACTCAAAGACTTGTCTCGCTTCTCTGTATTATAAAGGCAATTGAGAGGCAGCCTATCCCTTATGCATAAAGCTTCAACAGACCTCATTCCATCAGACCTATTACACATTTCCAAGGCCAATGGTATCATAAACACCTAAGAGGCCTCAATCTCTTTTGCAAAATTAATGCAACATCCCAGAGAATACCATTTCTGTGGAACTGCTTACTGCTGTAAAGCAGAGTACTTCTCCTACCCAAGTCAAATAAACGTAATTTGGATGAATGGATGGGTAGCTAGAGATTTTCCACAGGTTTAGCACCATTGGCCTTCAAGGATAGTTGAAACGTGTAATTACCCCAACATATACTTGTTCAGCCCATGTTTGGATATTTGTGTTGAGAATATAATGACTAATAATTACCACAGGAATACAAGGATAGGCTTAAGATCATCAGAGATCAATAGCCTTGTAAATACCTATGAACCTTTGTTAAGTGTATTACAAATACTACTTGAACTGAAGGTAGTCATCTATGAACCTTTATCCATGTCAACGATGGTGCTTGTACAGCCAGCATTCATATTTCTGACCATACTCTTTCCAGAATGTGTTCTCTACTGCCTAAAATGTGAGGATGGTTATTTATAGAGATATACTCAAGAAACTTGTTATATGAATATGTAATAGGATGCAATGTAGGTAGTCTTTAGTCTGTGTATGTTTTCATTACTTATCTGTAACACTGATGTTCATCTGTCTTCTTTATCTAAAGAATGTGCTATAACACTTTTCTTTTGCAAGATTTCTAACATTTATTACTTCTTAAATATCTGGATAAATGGCCCAATAATCAAAAATGGGCATTTTCAAGAATGAACGAGGTGCTTTCATTTGTAAAGATGGATTTCTGAATCACATAATATGTAGATAAGAAGTAGTGAATCTGAGCAAGTGACTTAACTAAAGTTCCCTGGTCATTCTTGAAAGTAAATAATTATGTCTGGTGGGTATTACAAAAGACTACTTAAAAAGACTGATAGTATTTGAAGGTTATGCATAGTTTATGCCAAGACAACTTGCAAGGCACCAAAGCCATTTAATATATACAGAACCAGTTATTCTCCTATTAAAGTCGTTACATCTGTTTCAGTCTAAGCATCTTTGTATTTTGCCATTGTATAAATCGTTTAACAGGCAACTTGTGGATACTCTTTTTACATTTCAATAGGCAGTTTACTGGGGACTACAATCAGCTATTATTAGTTAGTTCTATTTTTCTTCTTGGTGCCTCATATATGGAAAACTATGACTATGTTTTCAAAGAAAGTTGCATCACCATGTCACAATGACATATGCCCGATAACATCTATGATTAAACTGATAAGAAATCAAATAGCTATTCTTTTGAAATAAGACATTTGCAACAACTCTTGCATGCAATAAAGTACATTGAAAATTAAATTAAGCCAAATATTATTTTGACAGAATAATTGGCTGCCTGGAAATATCTGCATAGATATTTCTATATCCCAAGAAGATTCCAGAGAATTTTTCCTCAGGCAGACAGCAAATGTTCAAGGTGTGATGGGGAAGAAATAGGTAATTGGAAGCATATTTTCTGTGAGCGTGGTCAGTTGGCAGACTTTAAGGATTCCCTGCGGGATGCACTGTTGGAGGTGCTGGGTGGACAGATTGGTCTGACGAAGGAGATGATTTTTCTGAGCTATGATACAGAATCAGATTTGCCTAGGCATGGTAAGACCTTGCTGTGTCTAATAATGATGGCTGCCAAAAAAGCAATTACTAGAAAATGGATAACAAATTCAAAACCAACTATATTAGAAGTAGTGAATATAGTAACAGAGATACAACAATTGGAAATTAGATCTTTAGAAAAGGGTATGAGCAAACTACATAGGAAACAATGAAAATTGTGGGAAAAATACATGCAAGGGAAGAATGGGGTTTAAAAGCCAGAAGGACTTAAAAGAGCTGTGTAATGTCTGACTGAAAAAGACTGGGTAGATTATAACTGATGTATAATATTTGCAACTGAGAGTGTGTCAGTATGGTTTGTGATGTAAAATGCTTGCAGCTAGGATTGTGTCTGTGTGGTTTGGTTTCATTTGTATAAATGTATGATTGTGTATGTAGTAAGTGATGGTTTAATAAAGATGTTTCTTGCTTAAAAAATGCAGAAATTGAATAATTTATTTAATGTTGCTTAGGTTATATGACATATCAATATATGTGAAGTAAAATGTTTGTTACATTAATTATAGTGTGATTACTTTTATATGAATGTAAATTTGACTGTGTTACAAGTGATAATTCAATAAAGGTGTTTGGAAAAAAAAAGAAGAATTGGCAGTTATGCTGATGTTTCGAATGTGTGATTCCTACATGTTTGTGTTCTCTCAGATGATTAACAGAGATTTATAGTCTCTGAATGAGGTGATAGCCTGATAAGGAGCTAACTGTACACTATGACGTAGAGAGTACAGGAGTATAAATGACTCAAACTAAAGCCTGCACAGTATGACTCACTTGTAGAAATTTGTATTAGTCCAGTATACAGTCCTACCAACCTGATGGATATTGGATAGCAAATATGGAGTAGACATCTGGCAAAAAATAACTGTTGTCTATTTCCTCTGAACCTAAGTCAGTCATTTCTTATTAATAGGGTTAGATGTGGAATAAAAAGAAAAACTTTCCTGGGCTAAAGTTAGACTGTAAATATTAACTGTAGCATAAAGCATTTAACATACTGCCATATGCTCACAGCAGAAACAAGGACTGGTTTCTTATAACACCTAGACTGTATTTTTTTCAGCTACAACCTGAGTCTCAAAAGTTATTCGCAATAAGCTTAGAAAATTGTCCACCTCTATTCTAAACAAGCTATCCCCTTAACATTGTATGTTGATTGGTGATTTTCTTGTCTCACTGAAAACAATTTAAATAAAACGTTGCACATAATGGGGTTTCTTACACCTCAATTTCCATGTCATGTTGCTGAGCTCTGAGCAAACAGATGACAATTAGCAATTCATCTGGACTCAGGCTCCCAAATTTTGTTTGCCGGTTTCTATACTTTTATGGTTCATTGGATATCAGCTCTTAATATGACTACTGATAGTTTTTTTGCACTTAGTATCCCAAGTCAGTCATAGAAAGCTCAGTCCACCAATCAGATTAAATATTCCATACAGGCAGGAGAGGCAATGTCTCAGTGAATGAACTGAACAGAACTCCTTAGCTCATCACAGCCATTGAGCAAATACATCATGAAAAACTTTGCAGATCAGTTTCTCATTTCATTAACTGATAGAACACAGGCAAAGATGTGATAAGGTAGAAGAACATGTGTATCCAAAAGCCAAGTAGATGACAGAATGGGGATAGAATGAACTGAACTGAAAATAAATGAAAAACAAACATCATTCTTATTACTAGTGGGACTAGAATATCATACCTCTATATATCCTGGAGACCATAGCACTATAACTCTACTATTGTATGTCATAGAGTTCTTTGGTACATTGCTGACAATATGCCATTGTCTTGCAATCACTGGTTTCCATCAAAGTGCTGATTTTTAAATAATTAGCTAAATGTAACAATTTAAAACTGAAAAGCAATCCTTGATAGTTTCCATACTGTGCATTCAACAATATATTAGAGTATTTTTCATGAGGCATCATTACTAACATTTTGAAAAATTTTATCTTTTTCATGCATTCATTTATAACATTCAACACCGTATCCTTCATAAATATCCAACTATTAACAGCATTTAAGAATCTATTGTCACTGCATTGTAATAACAAATTTATAGCATTTGACCTTCTTTCATATCATTGTAAGAAATACTTATAAAATAAAATGTGTTCAAAAATGTTAAATTTCAAAATTTGTTTTAGTGATACATTTCAGTCAAAAACACTCTGAGAGGATTACTATATTTATATATGGATCTAGTGATATTTGTTGAATATAACTTTAGCCAACAGCTTTCCTGTCAATTTTGTTTGATCAGCAGGAAAGTTGTTGACTTTGATGTGAGACAGACATAATATCAGGGTTGGGGAATATGTCCTTTCCTCGGTATTGCGCTATCTCAGAGTTCATATATTTGCATTTATTTGGCATGTTCTCTTGGAGCATGTGCAGTTTGATGACAACATTATCTTCAGTACCTGAATAACATATTTAATGTAACATTAAAAAACATAAATAAAAAAAAAAAGGAAAAATGTAGCTATGTATGTATATCTGTGTATTTGTGATTGTGCACGTGTGCTTATGAGAGACAGAGAGAGAAAGAAAGACAGAGCATAAGCAAGAGAGAGAGAGAAAAAAGACCATAAGCACGCGAGAAAGGAGACAGAGACAAAGGCAACAATGACTGCAATAGACAGCATGCATTCATTAAACAATAAGAAGTACAAAACTCTAATGTCTGACATTACTGACTGACTTTAGTCATCAGTGGCTTACCAACAAATCAACAATTGTACAAGTGAAGAGTTGCATTACGCAGCAAAATCAGGGAGAGTAAATGTGGGGAGAGAGTTGCAATGCCTTGCATTCTATAAGACATCTGAGGTGTAATCACTCAACAAAATGGTTGAGACTGCTGTGTGTGTGCATATTTGTGTGTGTGCATAGAGACCTTAAATGCTTCCATAGCATATATATTGGATGTAAAATACTTTCTCAAACAACAATTAAAGCAAGTTTAAAACATTAGGTGAAGGAACTATTTTACATAAAAATATAAAAATGGTAATAAAAATAAAGAAAATAAAAAATTTGCAAAACAATTTAACAGATAGCCAATTGAAGTAGTGACCTCCAGAGTATGTTACTGGGAAAATAACACCCTTTCAGGAATGTAGAGGCTCTCCACCTATGGCATTGGGCTTTACAGCATCCTGGGTAGGGTATTATTCCCCAATAACATATACCCTGTTGGGCATTATTGCTTGCTGTATGTTCTTTTTTAGCAAAGTATGTGAAAAAGTTCATTTTTTTATTTTTATTTTTTAAAAAAGAAAGGTGAGAATTTAGTGAAGTGGATAGTTAGTACATTACTAGCACCAAAATGAATAAAAGCAGTTTAATTCACATACATGCTGAAAACAAAATGCTCCAAGCTGTAGTAGCAGTGCAATGAACAATTTCAAAAATCTTACACAGTACTGCAGGAAGAGATAGTCAAAAATTGACATCCTATATTAGAGATTATATTTTTTACATTGTGAGACAATGTGTACCTTTTAAAAGGAAATTAATGGCATATGTACAAATGTTTCTGCCATCCAACTACTAACTTCTATAAAATCTAAATGCTATATATAAAGGCTTTTACTGAGTTGCTGAAATGAGTCTGATTCAATGCAGTTGCATGATAATTTTGGAGTAAATATGACAGGCATGTAAGAAATGTCTGTCAATACAGTCTGTCAGTCTGGCTACTTTTCTATCTTTGTCCAGACAGACTTATGATATATTGTCAAGGATGTTAGTTAATTGAGAATGTTTTATTTCTAACTAATACAACCAGTGCAAGTACATTCTGCTAGATCATTCAAGTATTCTTGGAAAGAATTTCTATTCCAGATGCAACACGTATTTCATAATATATGCTTTCCTTCCATAAGTTTGGAATGTGTCATACATATTGGAATATGTTATCATTTTAGGAATTCCAATTTAATGTTGTCATCTTAAATGTAGTTATTCAGTGTATGCTGTTACCATCAATCTGCAACAGTGTAGCTCCCAAGTTAGACATGTGATACTGTCAGTAGGAAGTGCAGATAATCCCTTTAGAACAGCTGACAACAGCTGTTCTTACAGTCAGTTACAGCATGCATCATGTCTACATGCTTTCGAGCATTAAATGAGCAGAACATTTCTGTTGCAGATTTCTCACAGTTATTTGCAACTAAGAAAGGGCTAGTGTATCCTCCTAAAATCTTATCATATTAGCAGAATCCTTGTCAGTGGAATATAGAATAATATTCCTTCATAATGTGCAGCACCGTGGCTAGTGTTTTCTGTTTTACTCACCAAGATTAGTTCTTACATAATGAAAAATATTTGCCTTTCCCTTCCTATCATCAACATAATTGTACATAGTTGTACAAGTCACATAAAACCAAATTATATGTGATGGTAGTGCAAGCAATGAATTACTCAATATCTATGAGTCACCTTAAAAGATGGTATCATGTCTATTGTTTTCTTTGATTGTTTAGAAAGGAACTCACTTGGATCACTATCAGATTAGTTTTTCAGGGGAGACCCAAGGGGAAATAATTATGATACATAGGTTCATAGGTTCATACTAGGCTATCTGCCCTAGGGCATTTATAAGCCTAGCCAGAGTGTGTTTGGCTTTCGCCACCCATTTTAAATTAATTTTGCTATGCCCTTTTTCGAGATTAGTATACTGTGCCTCTGTCTAGCAGTGACACAGAAGTGATACCTGGGGTAAACCTACGATCTCCCATCTACTCATCAAGATTCCTCTTGAAGAGAGTCAATGAGGGACTCTGCCTAACCTGGACTGGGATTTTATTCCAGAGTGAAGGGAACCTCTGGGTTATGAATCTGTCCCTCCAGCATGTCCTATTTATTTCAGTGTTGAGGTTCAAGTCTCTCGAGCGCGTAGCTTGATGGGATTTGGATTTTCTGAGGTGCAGCATGTCCATTAATTCCGGGTTGGACATGGCTTTATACATCAGGCACAGATTGCCTCTGAGCAGGCGGTATGCCACTGAGTAGAGCTGGAGTTTCTTTAACCGGGCAGCATATGGCATCTGTTTGAGCCCTTTGATCCTCTTGGTGAGGTACTTTGGGGGTCTTTCCAGTTGCTGAAAGTGTCTGGTAAGGTGCATCCCAAAAGGGGCATTGTACTCAATTATGGGCCTGATGAGGGATGAGTAATGAGGCACGATGACCTCCCCTGATCTAGATGTGAATCCCTTCATGATCAGGTGGGCTATATAAAATGTTTTTCTAACCACTTTGGCCACGTGGTTGTCAAATGAGAGATTGCTATCAACTTGGGTCCCCAGGTCCCTAATTACTTCTTCTGTACTTAATGGATTACCACCTATGTGGTAATTTGTGGGCACTTTGTTTTTGCCAAAGGGGATGACTATACACTTTTTGGCATTTAGCTTGAGGCCATGGCTCTGGCACCAGTTGTCTGTTTCTATGAGGCCCTTTTGGAGGATGCTTGTGTCGGCTGGAGAGTCGATTATGGCACCCAGTTTGCAGTCATCTGCAAACTTGGTCAGCCACAGTCCTTCTGTGTTGGCCTGTACCTCCAAGAAATATATACCAAACAAGAGAGGTCCCAGGACTGAGCCTTGTGGGATGCCACTTGTAACTGATTTGGAGTCTGACATGGCTCCAGCAATTCTAACCATGTGGGTTCTGTCCTTGAGCCAGTTTGCAACCCATCTAGTGACATAGGGGTTTATATTTAAGCTGGTGAGCTTATCTATAATGCCTGAGTGGGGTATTATATCAAAGGCTTTTGAGAGGTCCAGGTAGGCTGTGTAGACCACCTTCCCCTCGTCAATGGCCTTGGTGACTGTTTCAAAGAAATTGACCAGGTTTAAGAGGCAGGATCTGCCCTTAACAAAGGCGAACTGGGTAGGATCCAGTGTCTGTAGGTCCCCAATATCTTTATTTATGAGGTCCATGATGATCCTTTCCATAGCTTTGCAGACCAAGCTAGTCAGGCTTATGGGGCGATAGTTTTCAGGATCCGTTGAGGCACCACTTTTGTGGAGAGGGACCACTGTTGCTGTATGCCACTCTTTGGGTACATATCCTGTAGTAGGTGATCTTAAAGTAAGAGCAGTAATCTAGAAGAACAGCAAGCACAACTGCACTTTCTGTCGATCAAATGCTTAATATACTGTAGAAAAGTAGCATGCATTATAGAAGCAGAAACAAGCAGCACTTTATATGACATATGTCTAATGGAGAAAATAGCAAGCATTTATTTATTTTATTTATTTTACATTTGTTGACCGGGCTAGTCTGGCTGGATAACAAGTCCATTTTCAGCAGAGGCCCGAGGAGAAAAGCTCCACTTTCTACTAGTACATTACATAAGAAATATATTGCTAAAAAAATACAACTTAAGGATTAATAACACTGCAAGAGAGATATTCAACAGTAATGTAACAAGTTTTCTCAAAAAAAAAGAAAGGTACTGTTCTTCAATTCCAACAATTTTACAGAGAAAGTATAATACTTGTAGTTTTAATAGTGGTAGAATCAGAAACAGGAGTTGGAGTGGAGAGGAGAGGAGTAGAGGAGTAAGAGAGTAATAAATAAGATAAATTAGTCAGGTGTACTGCAGGAACAGAGCCAGTGGTTTTGGAAGTACAGTTTAATTTTCTGTTTGAAAAGAGGCAAAGATGTAGTCAGAGTTATGTCACTAGGAAGAAGATTCCAGTTTCTACCTACTGTATTAGTGAAAAGGCAGTCACCAGCAAAGTTGTTTGACTTAATTGCTTTGGTCATTAGTTTGTGAGAAGACCGTAGGGAGTTGAGATTGTTATAGGGGATTATCAGTTGAGAAAGAATTGGGGTGTTGTCAGGTTGATAAAGTATACTATGTGCAGTAGAGAGTTGAGGGATAAGCAAGTAGTTTTGGAATTCAAGCCAGCCTAGAAGTTTTAAGTTTAGACAATGGTGGGTTCTGAAGGGGTTACCAGTGGCAAAGCGGGCAATATTGTTATAGCAGGTTGTTAATTTAGCTAGATTGCTTTTTTTAAGATTGGTATAAATAGAGGAGGCATATAGTAGTGAAGATAAGAGATGGGATTGGGCTATTTTGGTTCTAGTTGCTGGGGTTATAAAAGGTTTAATTCTATATAGGGATCCTATTTTTCTGTTAACTGATTTGATGGTGTAATTAATGTGTTGATCGAAGGAGAGATTATTGTCGATAGTTATACCTAGCAGTTTTGTTGTAGAGTCAGGTGAGATGATAGTGTTAGTGTTAGAGGAGATGGAGACATGTAATGGGGTGGTACGAGTGGTGGGGGTGAAAAGGAGAAGTTTAGTTTTTTTGGCATTAAGTAGGAGGAATCGTTTTGAGAACCATGTTTCAACAGTATTAAATATGTTTTGGGTAAGTGAGATCAGTTCTGTGGTGGAAGGAGCAGAACAAATAAGGGTCAAATCATCTGCATATTGAATGCATGTTGCTTGTGGGATAGCAGAATGAAGATCATTGATGAAGAGAGAGAAGAGAAGAGGACCAAGAATGGAGCCCTGAGGAACTCCGATGGAAATTGGCAAAAGAGAAGAGATATGGTTTTCCCATATGACTGCTTGCTGCCTGTTGCTAAGATATGATCTAAACCATTTAATAGCTAGGTTATCAAGCGAGAGAGATTCAAGAATGTTAGTTAAGAGAGAGTGATTGACCATGTCGAATGCTTTTGAGGGATCAATGAATAGAGCAGAAGAGAGAAGATTATTGTTGCGATTTTTGTTGATAGTATCAATAAAAGAAAGAAGGGCAGTGGTGGTGCTGTGATGAGGTCTAAAGCCATGCTGACAGGGTGCTATAATGTTGTGAAGAGACAGATATTGTACTAGTTGCTGGTGAATGCATTTCTCCATAATTTTTGCTAAGGGTGAAAGGAGAGCAATTGGTCTATAGTTGGAGTAGTCAGTAGAGTTGCCGCCTTTATGTAGTGGAATAATATGAGAGACTTTCCAGATATCTGGGATGGATCCCTCTTGGATAGTTCTGTTTATGAGTATGGATATAGGGTATGCAATTTCTTTGGCTGCTTTTTGGAGGAAAAGTGAGGGGAGCTTATCAGCTGAAGGAGTACAAGGTTTCAGTTTGTGAATGAGTCTATAGATGTAGGAAGTAGGTGTAGGTTTTAGAGAGAAGTTGTAAGAAGAGCTAGCTGGGTTGTTTGGGGGGTAGTAGTTGTTGGTATTCATTTGTCTAGCTAGGGATTGAATAGTATCGGAAAAGAAAGAGTTAAAAGTATTTGCAGTTAGGAGAGGAGTGTCTGGGTTGGCATTTAGTGGGGAGGGAGTTTTGGCGGTACCTGGGGAGAGGAGTCTATTCACAGATAACCAAAATTGCCTGGAGTTATTAAGATGGGTTTGCTGAAGTTCACAGTAGTATTTTTTCTTGTCTGAGATTATAGCTTTTTTAGCCTGATTTCTAAGCTGGCGGAAGTGAAGATAATCAGGGCTATTTCTGTGGCATCTCCATTTGGTCCAAACTTTATTTCTGGCGAGGATGAGTTTTTTAGTATCTTTGGAGAGCCATGGGACAGTTTTTGACTTCATTCTAATGGATCGCTCTAGAGCATGTCTATCAAGAATGGATAAGAAAGTAGTATTAAAGAATAAAACTGCATCCTCAAGAGGAAGTGTTTTTAAGGAATTCCAGTTACAGATGCTGAGTTCAGCTAGAAAAAAGTCTATATTAAAATGCTTGGTAGAGCGAATTTGTCAGATATTAGGGGTGTTTACACAATCTGACTTTTCTCTAGAAATATAAGTTAGGGAGTGATCACTGATATCATCTGGCAAGGTGCCTACTTTATATATTTTGTTAATATTGTTTGTGAGTATCCAGTCTAATATGCTCTCTCTTTTACTGTGCTTATTGATTCTAGTAGTAGAGGTGATAGTTTGGGAGAAACCATGTAGATTAATATGAGAGGATGGATTTTCAGCATTAATAGTACTCCAGTTTATGTTAAAGTCACCTAGGATTATCGTTTCCTGTGGGTAGGTGGTAGAAACCCAACTAAGAAACTCTTCTAATATTGGAATATTGTTGCCTGGAGGTAGATAGATGCATATGATGTAAAGGGCTTTTTTAGTATTTAGTTGGAGTTTAGTTGTGATGGCTTCTATTTTGCTATCCTGGTTTGGACATGTTGGTAGAGTAGTGATGTTAAGTTGATTTTTAAAAAGGATTGCTACTCCACCACCCTTACGTTTTGCTCGGTCTTGTCTAAGTATGTTATAGCCTTGGGGTATTATCTCAGAGTCCTTAGTGCCTGATTTTAGCCAGGTTTCTGAGAGGCATAGAATGTCAAAAGAATAGGTGTCTAGGAGGGCATGAAGGTGGGGTATTTTATTGTTTATACTTTGAATGTTAAGGTGTCCAATGAGGAGTTTATTATAAAGATTTGAAGAGCATATTTGAGGGGAGAGGTCAGCTGGGCCTGGGTTGGGGTGAATGTCACCATCTAGTAAGGTAGGATTACCTAGTTTGTTTATGATGTTATTGTTTAGTAAGGTTAGAAGTTTAGGTTTTTTTATCTGAGGGTGGGATATAGTTGAGGTGAGACAGTCTGTGAAATTTAGGAAGAAGATAGTTAGGGGTGGATTTAGTATTGGAGTGTGATGTGAAGGTGTATATGGTTGAGGTTTGTTTTTGTGTGGAAGTAGGCAGGATGGTAAGTGGGGTTTCAAAGAAGGTAAGATGGTAAGTAGAAAATAGGGTGGTTAAGAGTAGGACTGATAGAGTAAGGAGTGTTGGACAGCAGGGAGTCATTATTTACAGAAATAAGGAAAGAGAGAGAGAAAAGAGAAAGATATGGGAGATAAGGTAAGTAGGAGGAAGTATGCCTGTTAAGAAGGTGGGGGGGGGGACTACAGTATACTAAAGTGTACCAGAGAGGGGTAAGGCTGATGGAGAGAGTGGAAGGATAAATGAGATATGCAGTAAGAGAGGTGAAAGGTTAAAGTAGTGGGAAAGGTAGTAGAGAGGACCAAGAGGAAGAGGTAAGAGTAGGAGGGGTGTGTAGAGGGGTGGGTTAAGAAAAATACAGGTGAAGGAGAGGGATAGGATAGCTGGGTAAAGGGGGTGTGGCTGGGGGGCTATAAGAGTAGGACCCCTGGGGTGGGTGGGAATTGGGGGTAGGGAGGGGAGCAGAGTGAGCCCGCAGGGCAAACGGAGCGGGTAGAAACCACAGACGAAGAGATGAGGAAGGAGACAATCAGAAATGCAGGTAAGTAAGAATAGGCTAGGTGAAAGTCTAGTAGGAAAGGGTAGGGATAAGACTAGAGAGCACCAGTAAGTTGAACAGTGTTAAATAATATAGAGGTAGTGTAAAGCATACAGCAGGAGGACAGGAGGAATGACAGAGGTAAGATAGAGAAAAAGCTGGTTGCTGATAAGGATTCAGAAATAGATAAGAAGGCTGATAGATGGCAAATAGGGTACAGAGTGCAGGTCACCAAGAGAAAAAGGACAGTGATAAGCTTTACAGTCTGAAAAGGGCCAGAAGGAGCCAAAGTAGCAGCAAGGTAGTAGCTGGGAGAGGAAGGTACTTTGGTAAGTAGTTCAGGTGGAAAGGATAGCGAGTGGGGATATAAATACGGGATAGGATAGTGAGGGGGCAATGTGAAAGAAAAGGTAAGGTGAAGAGAGTGGCTGGAAGGAGAAGTGAGTACAAAACAAGGGGGGAGGTAAGGTGCGAGAGGTAGCTGGCTGTTGAGGCTAGAACACTGGCAGCTTTAAACTCTTTTAGGAGACCCAATGGGAGCCAAACAAATCAACAATATAGGAGCCCAAACATACTCTTAATTCCTAGAATGGACAGGGTAGGTTGATGCAGTCCACGTTAGATTCACTGTTGGAAGGCCAAGGTCTTCAGACACAGGTTAGGAGTAGCTTAGGGCAGGAGTAGAGCTAGAGCTTAGAGCTTTTGGGAAAAAAAAGAAGGAAGTGATAGAGAGAAGAAAAACAAAATAAGAGACAGTGTTAGCAAAGTATTTAGTTAAATAGCATATCATTAACAAATTGACAATTTAGTAGCATACCATCAACAATTGCATTCAAGTACATATAATAAACAATCTAATACAGAGATCTAGCTAAGACATTAGAAGCAGGTAGCAAATCTGTCTTTTTTCTTGTGAATAAGAATCATTATACAGTCATAAAACATATAAACTCTCTTCAGGAGGACAGTATTGGAGGGCAGCCTAAGTACTATATTAATCTGGGGGGGTATGCACAATACATACAGCAGGTAGGGCACAACCTTAAGGGCCCCAGACTAGAGTAAAAAGTAGGGCTGTATCCAGTAAATATATCAAGTGGACCAATATCAGCAAAAATGAGTAAAAGAAAGGGACATTCCAGAAGTTACAATATAAGTCGCTAGAGGAGGGTGAAAGAGGAGCAGGACACCTGAAACCACTTTCGCGCTATGGCGCGAAATACAGAGGTCCGCGTTGAACTCTCAGAGAGGAGTTAAACTAAGTTAGGTGAGCAATTTGCAGTTAGCATCAGCTAACATCTAGTGAACCAATAGCAGCGAAAATGAGAAACAGAAGGGGACAATCCAACGGTATAATTGGAGTCGCTAGAGGAGGGAGAGAGAGGAGCAGGGCACCTGAAACCCCTTTCACGCTAAATCGCAAAATACATTGGTCCGCAACTAAGTTAGGTGAAACAGTTGGCAGACTGGCGTCGGCTAGAAAATAGAAAACAAGTTAAAAACTAGTGGAGCAGCAGTATCCTCAGCAGGACTAACTGCTGTAGTAAGTATATCACTTATGCCACTTACATTTAAAATGTGCCTGTGAATATCCAGAGCACGTTCTCCATGGGTACATGGCAAGAATAATCCAGATCAAGACAATGCCCTTAGGGGTATCTGAAGATGGAACAGAAAAATATACATTTCTTCTTGAAAACATAAGTCAAGAAAACTTTCTTTAGTGCAGCATGAATTTCACATGACACCAATGGCTGTATGCACACAGTCACATGCTTAAGTTTCCAGAAGGTAGCTCTTTGTAGTAGTGCACTGATTAGGGTGATATAAGTTAAAGAATATTTTGGCTACTTCAAGTACTATAAAACTAATTTTGATGTAACCAAATTAAGCATGTAAACTAATCCTAACATTCTAGTCACAGGTGACTCTATCGTTAGCCATGCTGATGTACCACTATCAAAATGAGGAGGGACAGACTGGTAGCAAGCTGTCTCCCAGATGCTAGAATTCATGTGTCACCAGGACTGTCAGACCTCTTCACACCGGGTATGCATATGACTTGAGCACATGGAATAAATTATGTTAGACCTTGGGAGACAGGAAGGAGACATGAGTGAACTCTCACTCTGTGTGTCTGAGTCTATTAAATAATTAGTCTTAAGCAGCATCTTGCCAATACCATGAATGATTCCTCGATGCACTGATAAAATCATCACCATCAAGCATTGGGTCACTAAGTAGTGTTTTTCCATGAGGATCCAATATTTTTCAACTTGGAAGGACATGGTTAACAATCCTATCATCTTTATTAGGGAGACTCTGCACTCCTCCAGCCAGAAATTCCTCATACTGATTAAGACATTCACTAACCCCATAGTGTTTTTTTAGGCAAAGACACTCTCTGACATCTGTCACCCTAACAAATCTCAAACAGGCTCATCTTTAGGTAGCAGAACTTTAAATAAGAAGATGGCTGCACTTGAAGCCTCACTGATCCCTGAAAACATGTCCATTTGCATAATCACCAGACTTTTTGTTGTAGTGATAATACACCATCTCGACCTGGGGTTAAAACCTATGATTCATTTAACCATCCTGGTGAGGATGGGTGTGTTTCCTGTGGGGTGGTGAGGTGTCTACACATTCATTCAAAATCTGCTCAATTTATGACAAATCCAGCAAGATAACTACCTAGAACTCCCACATATCCTGATATCTATTGACTACTACAGCTACCATATCCTTGCTAATTGCAAAACTCCTTCCACCTCTATCAAGGCCCATGACATGTAGGTTAACAAATTTGAGTTCTCATCTATTGAACCCATCACAACAATTCTGTGGGACCTTAACTATATATCCATAAAATGGCACACATACATCACTCCTGGATATCGTTAAAGCTAACATTTTTGATCAGATAGTATCTACTCCTGCAATAGGCCCAAATCTACTCAACCTGGCTCTTAAAAAAACTTTGCCTCAATGTGCTCCACACCTGTAGCCCAATATCCTAATAACTTCAGAACTGTCTCCAGGGTAGTCTGTCTAGCACTCTCCAATGACCACAGAAAATGTAAAAGTCTCACCTCCAAGATGAAACTATAGCTAAGGCAGCCATTATACCACTGATTTCTACTCCCACTGTAACGTTTTCATCAAGAAAACTGTCTGCAACTTCCACAAATAGAATGCAAAATTTAGGAAATCCCAGTATCAATAAACTTTATAAAAAGAAGAAAAACATATTGACCCGAAGAATAAACTCAAGTCTCCACACTCTTGAAGTAACTTCATTAAGGTAAGGTGAAAGAACAAAACCTAGCAAGCCAAGTATAAATTAACCATTTCCATCTCATTCAAAGATAATCAGAATGCCTTCTTTAAATATGCCAGGAATCTCAGAGAAGAGCTCCCAACACTGCACTGAGCTGATCTCAAGTGGTACAATCCATTCTTATTCTCAGGATATTGCAATGTATGCTAGCAGACAACATGAGTTCAACCTTCTCCTCCATGTCTCATTCCTATTTTCCTCTCATTCTATCCAGTCTATATCCACTCCTATAATTATATCTGAACAAGTCCAAAAAGCCATCTCCAAAGCCAAATGCAGTAGCTCTAAGGTTCCATATAAAATACCAAGTTGTTTTCTTGTGCCTTTCTGACTCTCTCTTAAATGTATTCAGTCCTAGCCTCTTCACTGGGTATCTGCCCAAGGCCTACAGAACTTCTGATGTGGTACCCCCCCAGAAGGCAGCCTTTCCACTGACCCCAGGAATGAGAATCAATTAGCCTTATCAGTATCATTTGCAAATTAATGAAATATTTTATTATGGAGCTCATAAAGAGTGATACTGATAGTTTATAAGCACTCAGTCCAAACAAATATGGCTTTGTGAAAGGTAGAGCCTGCCTACTAAACTTGGTAAATGTTAGGAGAATTACAGAGGTGCTGGGTGAAGGCAAATCCATGTACACTACCTTTCTGGAGTTAGCCATGGTCTTTGATACTATTTCACCTTCTGGCATTATTGAGACACTGATCCAATTGAATATAAATATATATGGAACTTGGATGGCAAATTGGCTTACAGACAGAACCTATTCAGTCAGAGTTGGTGGCATACTTTCCTCTAAAATTCATATCATCCTGTGGCATCCCTCAGGGTTCCATGCTGGAATTATTACTCTTCAGGATATATAATTACTGATATCCAAGCTCAGAGCTGAATCAAGGTCAAATGGAGCCCTAAGCAAGGTAATGGATCGGACCCTCCCCCTGTACTCAACCCCTCACAAAGCCATTCCAGCATCCCATAACTTGGCTATTTCTCCCCAGTTACCATAAACACAGTTCAAAACTCAAAGTTTGTGCACTGTTTTTGCTTAAATTCTACAATTGTTACAGATACTTGAATTTAATTTGAAACTTTTATTTCAAATTTTATAGCATAAACACTGATAGACATTTGCTAAACAAAGCAATACAGTCTCACAATGAAAACAGACTTAGCATTAAAACTTCTCTGTCTTTGAAAGTCATATTAATTGAAACTGCATTGAAACTCACATTCAAAGAAAATGCATCTGGCCAGTGGCAGATTAAGTTTACCTTTGGGGTGTTTTCAAATCATAGGCCCCTCACACACATGTTTAGGACCATGCAAATATGCAAGAATTCTTTGATTCACCTTCCTGGTAGTATTAAATGATATCCAAAGAAACAAGGACAGCACATAGGTAAACCAGGCAGGATACAAAATGCAAAACAGTAGTAAAAATACCCTAAGCCTGGAAACATTGAAGTAAAATGCAGTGTTTATTCCGAACAGGAAAGAAAAGCACAAAGCTTTTGGGATCAACCCTTCATCAGTTTGTAAAAAAGAGAACAAATGGCTTTACTCAAAGAATAAATTCAAGCCATAAAACTAATCACATGACACAGTTATATTAAGCACCTCAGTTTAAAGACACATATACAGATAAAATGTTACTGAAAAAAAGTAAGTAAAACATTTAACTAAGCCCCATCCACACAAGATTTTACCTCAACGTTTCCAGGGTTTGGATTTGTTTACTACAGTATTAAATTATATCACTTGTACAATACAGCACTACTTGTTAAAGCATGTTTTAAATTTATAGCGTTGAATATTTTTCCAGCAAGCAATGAAACAAAGCATATGAACCAATAATGACAAAATGCCCAATTCAGAACATTTCAACCATAAAAGGCCACTCAACATCTGTCATTACAATCCACCAAAATCAATCAATATGCATAGTCTCTGCAGAAGTAAAAGTCATCTGAATTATTTATTTTTATTTATTTTACATTTGTTTACTGGGGAGGTCCAACTTGACTGAGCTGTCCATTTTCAGCGGAGGCCCAGGGAGAAAAGCTCCAGAACAATTGCTAACATACTATACATAAAACATTTACATGAGCATTGTGGTTTACACATTCACTTATAAAAATATAGCAAATAATAACATATTATGGCATAAGATATTTACATAAGCATAGAGATTTAGACATACAATTGAGTAACTGAATAATTAATTAATTGAATCTAGATCTGTAACTAATGAAGAGGTTGCTACCAGCAAACAACTTTATATTTCAGTGTTTAATCTACAAATTCAGTGCCTGCTGCACTTGAAGAATAAATTGCCTGTGTTATATTAAGAAAATGGTACGCTGGTAATATTGCAATAGGGAATGGATGGCAACAGGTTTACAGTTACTATGCATCTCATCCAAAGGAGAATACACGCAGGACTATAGCACCCCACCCTTAAAGTATAACACAGTTTCAACAATCCATCTTCATGCTGTGGGAGTAGGGTCAGTGGCAGAGGTACAAAAATCATGAGGACATTTCTGATAGAGGCTGAAACATGAACTGCTGCTGCCTAAGAGGTAGTGGGGGCTTTTGCTTGTATTGACCTAAGTAAACAAGAACTATCAGAAAGGATAATGCATGAGAGTCAGAGGGAGGCAGCTGGAGAAGGATGATGCCTGATAGTTGAATGTATGGTGAAAGGCAGGAATGCCTGAAAGTCAGTCAAGGTGAAGCAGTTGACTATAAAAGTAACAAGCAGCCAAAGGTGCAGCATATTGCCAGGAGGTTGTGGTACCCAAGAGCAAGTCTCCCCCAACAAGGTATTTTAATTAGTACTGGTGCAGTGAAAAAAAGTAAGAATTTTGTGAAGGAAATAGATGACAGCATATTAGGTGTAACCCAAGAGAACTCTATGGTGACTTATTCAGTCACACTGAGGAAGATGGCAGACTCAGATAATGAAATACGGGACCAGAGGATCAGATAATGAAATAACAGAACCAGAGGATTATTAGCAACTCATTTATTTAATGGCGACTGTAAACTGATCAAGTGCACATTTATTATTGTGCTTGAATAACTAAACACTTCTCAAAAAACAAAACTCTAATGATGAATACTGACTCTTAGAATATTACTAAAAAAATGACATATAAAATTAAGTACATTTGTATGAAAACATTCACTGGGACACTTAGTTACATAAAATTAAATAAAGAAAACAAGTAACTTCAGGCATCTAGAAAGAGAAAACATAGGCAATAAAACTTCACAGGATTAAAATCCTGTGTCATGTCTACTTGTAACCAGTTCAGTTTAGACACCCTGTCAAAAACAACAACACTTTACTAATATTTGTTCAGAAATCAAAATTATAGATGTAATAACCCTTAAAAAATAAACCAGTTCTAAGAATTAAAATACGAGTTCACAAATTCCACAAGCAGCCAACCACAATAAATAAAATTTAGGCAGAATATTGATTAAATAAAAGACAAAACTGGCCAGGAGACTCTTAAATAAAAAGCTACTTGTTATAAAATGAAATGTCAGTACCACAACGGTTTCAACTCCACTAGACACCCACTGCTGCTTAACACCATCCAAAGCTCCTCTGACGTGGATTCCAGCTACTCCCCCTATGATTACTTTAACTCTACTGGACATTAACACCATTGAGAATTCCTCTAGTCTGGACTCCAAGGCTACACTCCATACAAACTCCATTAACAGCAATGCCTAAAACCAACAAAACGCACTCCAGGTTCCAGTCTCATTTTGGTGGTTATTCTTGGCCTTGATGTCATAATGACCAACAAAAAAAATGCTACAGTACATCCAACAGGTGTCTTATGTAGTTGTAGTGTAGAACAAATATATGTAGAACCTGATGGTACAGAAATAAATCTTTTTAAAACTGGAAGCATGCAGAATGCCACAGATATACTTAATGTTGAATATAGTTCACAAAGTATAAACCAAAGATTACCACCTTCTTCTGTTTTATAAATTCTCAGTAGTATCTACAAGTAACAAACTGCAAATATAGAAAGGGTATAAAGAACTGCAGTTTTCTAGCCATTTTACAGCAGGAAAGGAAAAGTTAACATTTAGTCAGTGAATCAGCAACTGAGATGTTGCCTGCTGTGACTCCACACATGTCAAAAATAGCCTGTGATGTATACCCTAACATACACATACATTACGTACACACACTTTCTCTCTAGTTTAAAATCACACTTATATACACACACACACACACACACACACACACACACACACACACACACACACACACACACACACACACACACACACATACACACACACTCTTACCTTCTCTCCTAAAGGGAACGGCAAGTTTAAATTCCATGCATAAGTGTGGAATGCATTTTCCGGGCAAGTTTAAATTCCATGCATAAGTGTGGGACGCATTTTCCGTGGTGGTGTACATGCAAAGCTACACACGCATGGTTCTCCTTAAAGGAGAAGATGCCACTACTGCTGTGTTAAGAAGTTTTTTTTTTTTTTTTATATAAAATACAACGAACCACACAAAAATCAACTTGATGAACCCAAAAAGCAACATGAAGACTGGAACCACACAAATGACTTTCATCTCGACAGTATATGAGGCTTCTTCAGAATGAAATAACCTAAAAGCAGCCACCTTATAATACACCTTAAAATACATCTAATTAGAAGTCCTATTAACACTAAAAACCTCATTTAAAGACACGGTAATTGTGACTGATGCACAAAGTATACAAATCATGCCAAGAAAATGTAAATATATACATTAAAACTTGTATACAGAAAAAAAAATATATATATATATATATGGATTCACTTCATAATACTGAAAGCTCAAAACACTGAAACCAAAACACTGAAACTTCAAATTCTTGAAAACTCAAAACATTGAAAACACATATCATACATATACTATGTTTAAACAACATAAATCATAGCACTTTCCACCAAGTGTAAGCAGGGGGGCAAGCCACTCTGCACCCCCACACCCCCTGCTGCTTATATATATCAACTCCAAGGTTGCACCTCACTACACTAAGTGCAATCTTGGAGTTGATATATTTAAGTAGCAGGGGGTGTGGGGGGTACATCCTGCTTACACTTGGTGGAAAGTGCCATGATTTACGTTGTTTAAACTCAGTATATGTATATGTGTTTTCAGTGTTTTGAGTTTCAGTGTTTTGAGTTTTCAGTGTTATGAAGTGAATCCATAAATATATATATATATATATATATATATATATATATATATATACATATACATATCTAAAAAAGAATGCATAAACATTCAATTATCACATTTAAATTACCATTCTGAACTAGCTCTTAATTTTAAAATGTTGTAGTCTGGGGGGGCATTACGGCATTCAACCTCAACTGCCATTGTAGTTCTTTGGAGTTCTAAGAATTCGTTATAAGAACCACCCCTTTCCCCTAGATCAACGTAATCAATAACTACAAATTTAAAGGAATGTTGATCATGTACTAACAGATGTTTAACCAAAGCATTATTGCTGTTCTGCTTTTTATACTATAAGTGTATTGATAAATTCTTGTATGAATCTGATGATGGTTTCCCTATATAAAATGCTGGGCATTATTGGCATAAAGCTATATATATATATATATATATATATATATATATATATATATATATATATATATACCACCCCTTTTGAACTGCAACTATATTTCATTTTCAAAAAAATGGATCCATAGTTGTGTACAGTCACCAAATCAGTTTCTAAAATGTATTGACATTGGGTACACGATCTACATTTGATCATCCTACCTTCAAACTCACTAACCCCTTCTCTTTCCACCATATTTTTAATGCAGTGAATAAGTCATGAACGAACCACCTTGGACATCCAAAAGACTCTTAAAATCCTTTATTAAAATGAACCCTCGATAAAAAAGGAAATGTTTGTAGCAAAATCCTTGTGGAAAAATATGTAAAGACACAAAAAAGTGCACCATTCAGGATGGATAAGCGCTTTTGGGTTTTCCCTTCCTCAGATCCTGTTACAGCTGAAAAAAGGTGTTCCATTTAAGGGAGTCTTGACCATTCAAGACATTGACACAAACTGACACTTCCAGTACAAGCTAGAGGCAAGACATCCTATCAGAAACATGATGAAAAAATGGTGCACCTTTTTGTGTCTTTACGTATTTTTCCACAAGCACTTTGCTACAAACATTTCCTTTTTATTGAGGGTTCTTTTTAATAAAGGATATTAAGAGTCTTTTGGATGTCCATGGTAGTTCGTTCATGACTTATTCACTGCATTGCCTTTTTTTTTTACGGAACACTTTCAGCTGCTAACAGGTTTGTTTTGGATTGTTCTGTATATATTGTTAATGCAAGTGTCCTTCTGGTATACTATTTTGTTTTTTCCCCTACTACCTTTATATGATGGAGTCCATAGTGAATATACACCAGTTCTTGTCAATAATATACCTGATGTCAAACAAATCTCCATTAAAGGTCAAGACTAGTGCCCTGTTAAAATTATTATCAGCCTTGGAACACTGAGAAAAAAGGGGGGGTGTTAAAACCAACCCCCAAAAGGGGAGTAAAATGACTCAATTCTCTCTTGTGTATTACTTCTTGAAAAATGTAATTGAGAAAAAACACCAGATAACCCCTTAGTAAAAACATATCTTTTAAAATATTACATTGCATCTGAAATTCTCTTACATCTGAAACCATTTTGGCAAGACAGACGCATTGCCCTTTGACTGATGATTTTTTTCTGGTGGTGTAGGTGGAAACTAGAGTAGTGTAGTAAGATGCTGGAATAGGTAGGTTTTCTGTATATGTTAGAAATAAATTCATCCTTTTCTCTATTCTTGGACAATTTAATGTCTAAATAATTAATGACATCCTCATAGATATTCATCGTAAATTTCAAGAATGTAGTAGTGGAATGCAGGTACCCAAAAAATTCCTCTAGCCTGTCTCTGGTATCTGTCCAAAAAAAAACGATGTCATCCAGAAAGCATGCATAAAATGTCCAAGCATTAGCAAATTCACTATTCAAGACATAGTTAAGCTCCCAATAAGCCAGCACAATGTTGGCAAAAGAGGGAGCACATGCTGCCCCCATAGCAATGCCTGCTATTTGCTTGAGCAGTTGTTTCTCAAATACTACAAAATTGTTTTCTAAGACAATTTCCATAAGGGTGGCCAGAGTGGAAATCTTACTATGTGTATAGTCAGTATATCTGCTGAGATATTTAAAAAAACATTCTATACCAGTGGTATGGGGTATAACAGAGAAAAGATCAACCACATCAATTATAACAAAAAGGAGATCTTCACTATAAAAACTCTGACTAATCTTTCCCAGAAAATCCCACAAATCTTTAAGGTAAGAAACATGTCTGGTAAGCAGGTCTTTAGTATGCTTATCAATGTACTGTGCTATATAATATGTTTTGAAGGCCCTAACATCCACCACAGACCAAAATGGTGGGTCAACTAAATCCTTGTGTATTTTTGGAATTTCAAAAATAGCAGGTGTTTTAGGATTGGTCACCTTCAAAAATTCAAGATATGCCATGGTAATTTGGTCATTCAATGGTAGTCTTCCAATACTAAGTCTACCTAATGGAATGCTATGTTCATTTGGTTAACATTAGACTCTTCATAGGTATCAGAAAACAGCATGGAAAACATTTTGTTGACATAATCATTTTTGTTCATAATAACAATGCCCCCTCCCTTATCAGGTTTCATGATTTGTATATTACTGTTGTTGCAAAACTGCCTAAGTAATGCATGCTCCTCTTTAGTTGAATTATAAGATACCAGCTGGTTCTTAGATTTCAATAGTTCACAAATCTCTATCTCACATAGTTTCTCAAAAATTGAGGTAACTGGAAGAGGAGGGGGGGTAAAAGAACTAAGTTTCTTACAACCAAGTTGTACAGTAGTGTGTAAATTACTGTCATCAAAGTAGAAAGCAAGATTTAGTTTTCTCAAAAAGAATTTTATGTTGATCAAGAGCTCATCTACTTTTGCCCTCCTAAGGGGCACAAAAGTGTGGCCTAATGGTTAAGGTGTTTGCCTTACAAACATAAGGTGCAGGGTTTGAGTCTCACAAGGGATAATTGGCTAGGCTTAAAATGGCTCACAAGGGCACTTAGCTTAGTACTAATCTATGAACCTATAAAAAGATTAGCAGAGAGTTCCATGATGTTTGCATCACTGTAATTATACATTTTGAAATCAATACACTATTATCACTGCGTATACCATCAAACACATCAAAATCCAGTGCAGAAATTAATAATGCATTTGTGTTCTCCCTCTCCCCCTCCCTCTCTGTGCTCTGTTCTGACCCCTCTGAAAGGACTCTGTTCTCTAACTGTCCTGATAACCCACCCTTTGGTTCATCAGTCTCTTGGAACTCCTCAGAGGGGGGTGTAATAAAGGGTCAGCCATGTCGGAATAAGAAGCCCCTTGACTTGCAAGTTCATGTTCATGTTCCAATGCAACAACATTAATATCATTAGAACTATTAGTGAAATTAGTAGTGGGGGGGGTGAGGGATATGCAGTACCATTCTCATAGTCCTTTTAATCCCTCAACATCTTTTTTGTTTTTCTATTTTTCAGTTCAGCTATGGCACAATCTGTTTTAACAAATACATTAAAGTAAACATCTTTTTTAGTTTCAAACACAACGTTGATGTGTAATGACCTATCAATTCTGTTAATAGTCTCATTTAACTTAAGCAACTTTCTTTCATTGTCGTTAATGAATACCAGCAAAAGTTCACAACCATGCTGGTTGAAAAGGTCAAGCAATTCCCGATGTAAATCAGAATCCTTCTCCAGACCAGAAGGATATTTCCACATCCTCAGGCCTTTCGGTATATGCTCGACCCGTATACACTACTGTAAATATGTATTTTCCAGTTGAAGCCATCTGTATTTAAAAATGGCATCTTCAAATGATTTCTGTTGTTTATCTACAGTTGTAGAACTCTCCAGTGAGCAAACAGGTTCAAAACGGCGGTTTGCACTATTCTCAAGCAATTCCTGCAACGAGGATGTGCCGTTGTAGAGGGCCACATCAGCTGTTGGACCATTTCACCTGCCACTCAAAATATTAATATATTATTTAAATAAATGTTTAAGCCTCCTGGCCAGAGTGGGCCTCCTCAGCCGTGGGGTCCTAGGCGACTGCCTATGTTGCCTACTGCTGGATCTGGCTCTGTCCAAGCTCACATAAAGTGTATCTGATTAAGTTTGTTGATGACCGCAAGCTCTTGAGTTGCTTTGTTACCAGAAAATACTCATGAACTGAAAAAAGGCCTGACATATAAACCCATGGTGTCAGGACCACAGACTATAACTCAGTGGAAAGAAATATAGCATTGTTCTCCTTGGGAACCAGTGATAACCCCCTACACTTATCACATAAATGATATCCATCTCAAATGTAACAGTTTTAAATTCTATGAGTTGGAAGTCTGTGTCTCAAAATAGTGTGATAGAATGTGCAAAAATGTGGACTTACATATATTAAGTCAGAGATCATTGCATCTTATAGTATTCCTTTTCCTGCAAGTTGTGGCAGTCTTGGAGTTAGCATATGTAAGCAGCAGAGGTGGGAGGGTACATGGGACACTTGTCCCCCATGCAAAAAATAACTTTACCAGAGAACAATTATCAACAGTCACTGTTCTGCTTTGGTTTCACTGTTTTTTTTTTTTTGAATTTTTTTATTTGAATTCCAAGACTCACAGTTATGGGTTTCAGTGTATCAAAATAGTCATTAATAATCTATCCTAGCTGCATTCATGGGCACATATTTTTCCTTTAACCTCCATTTATCAGTTATCATTAGGAAATCCTGTTGCCTGACCTTCTTAATTACTTAAGGCACATCCTCTGGGTCCAAGGAAATTATTGTTTTCCAAAGTCATAAGGCCAGTAACAGCACATAATGCTACTTTTGGCATATATTTATCCTGTCATATGGCCTAACCAGAAACAAAAAATTCTCACCAAATAAATCTTGAGTATGAGGTCCTTAAGTTCAATGGAGCAACAAAAGGTCCTATCACTATTCATCACTTACAGACATGGTGACCTCTGCCTGGCCTACAGGGCTGCATCTATCCCTTACAGCTTGACATCTTGTAGGTTTGTAAAACTTGTAACACCACAAATACTGATTGTAGGAACCACAATCAATATTGTATTATAAACAGAACCTTCTGTTGTAATAGACATCTCTCCTAAAGCATTCATAACCTATGGAATAGGCTCCCAATTTCTCTTTAAAACCAACAAGAATCAGTGGATATGGATCTATAAGTTCCTCCCTGATAAAGCTTCTGAGAACATTATGGCTAGCTTAGAACAAGTACCAGGAACTGAAGTGGCTAGGCTCAAAATGGTCTATTAGACCAATTACCTAGAATATACGCAAGAACAATTAACTTATACAGCCTTATAATTCTAGTGAAAAATGTTACATGGTTAGATATAAGTGAGGCATGCAACTCTTACTTTATCACTCTGTCATTGACTCTGAATCTTAATTCAATACATGAAGAAGGATATGCTGACTTAGAGAACAATGTAAAATCAATCTTAGATTAGATATAAGAGGTAGAGACAATACAGTTTGTTGGCTTGATTTGTTATTGTGGGTTTTCTTTTTTTTTCTTTCTCTCTTTTTTCTCTTTTTTTGATTATTAATACTGTACTTATGACCAATATATGAGATTGACATATAATGTGAAGTTAATCTATGGAAGCATTTTGTAAATATTGTACATAGTGTGTGAATTTGTAATATGGTTGTGAAAAACAATAAAAAATGTTTATTAAAAAAAAAAAAAAAAAAAAAGAAGGATATGCATTGCACTCTGATTACTTGCTCTGTTTAGTATAGCCTAGATAGATACAAAAGCTATATCATCAGTGTCCCCCTGCTCTATCTCACTTCGGAATGGCGTTAACTTACACTGACTATCCATTGCCAATATTTTTACCTTGCTTTACTTTATCACCACACTATCTTTCTGAAACTACTCCCTCACCCATTTTAAAGTCACTTGTTTGGTAGTATTTAACTGCATCATAGCTACCTAAGTTATTTATGAGTTTAACAGTATTTAACTGCATCATAGCTACCTCGTTTATTTGTAAGTTTGACAGTATTTAACTGCATCATAGCTACGTCGTTTATGAGTTTGATGGTATTTAACTGCATCATAGCTACCTTGTTTATTTATGAGTTTGACAGTATTCAACTGCATCATAGCTACCGCGTTTATTTATGAGTTGGACAGTATTTAACTGCATTATAGCTACTTTGTTTATTTATGAGTTTGACAGTATTTAACTGCATCATAGCTACCTTGTTTATGTTTGACAGTATTTAACAGTATCATAGCTACCTCGTTTATTTATGAGTTTGACAGTATTTAACTGCATCATAGCTACATCATTTGTTTATGAGTTTGGCAGTATTTAACTGCATCATAGCAACCTTGTTTATTTATGTTTGACAGTATTTAACAGCATCATAGCAACCTTGTTTATTTATGTTTGACAGTATTTAATAGCATCATAACTACCTTGTTTAATTATGAGTTTGACAGTATTTAACAGCATCATAGCTACCTCGTTTATTTATGAGTTTGACAGAATTTAACAGCATCATAGCAACATTGTTTATTTATGAGTTTGACAGAATTTAACAGCATCATAGCAACCTTATTTATTTATGTTTGACAGTACTTAGTAGCATCATAGCTACCTCATTTATTTATGTTTGACAGTATTTAATAGCAACATAACTACCTCGTTTATTTATGAGTTTGACGGCATTTAACTGCATCATAGCAACCTTGTTTATTTATGTTTGACAGTACTTAGTAGCATCATAGCTACCTCATTTATATATGTTTGACAGTATTTAACTGCATCATAGCTACCTTGTTTATTTATGAGTATGACAGTATTTAACTACATCATAGCTACCTTGTTTAATTATGAGTTTGACAGTATTTAACAGCATCATAGGTACCTCGTTTATTTATGTTTGACAGTATTTAATAGCATCATAGCTACCTCGTTTATTTATGAGTTTGACAGTATTTAACAGCATCATAGCTACCTCGTTTATTTATGTTTGACAGTATTTAACTGCATCATAGCTACTTCGTTTATTTATGAGTTTGACGGTATTTAACTGCATCATAGCAACTTTGTTTATTTATGTTTGACAGTATTTAACTGCATCATAGCTACCTTGTTTATTTATGAGTTTGACAGTATTTAACAACATCATAACTACCTTGTTTATTTATGAGCTTGTCGGTATTTAACTGCATCATAGCTACCTCATTTATTTATGAGTTTGACGGTATTTAACAGCATCATAGCTACCTCGTTTATTTATGTTTGACAGCATTTACTAGCATCATAAATACCTCAATTATTTATGAGTTTGACGGTATTTAACTGCATCATAGCTACCTCGTTTATTTATGAGTTTGATGGTATTTAACTGTATCATAGCAACCTTGTTTATGTTTGACAGTATTTAACTGCATCATAACTACCTTGTTTACTTATGAGTTTGACAGTATTTAACAGCATCATAGCTACCTCGTTTATGAGTTTGACAGTATTTAATAGCATCATAACGACCTTGTTTATTTATGAGTTTGACAGTATTTGACAGCATCATAGTTACCTCATTTATTTATGAGTTTAACAGTATTTAACAGCATCATAGTTACCTTGTTTATTAATGGGTTTGACAGTATTTAACTGCATCATAGCTAACTCGTTTATTTATGTTTGGCAGTATTTAACAGCATCATAGCTACCTCATTTATTTATGAGTATGACAGCATTTAACAGCATCATAGTTGTCTTGTTTATTAATGGGTTTGACATTATTTAACTGCATCATAGCTACCTTGTTTATTTATGAGTTTGACAGTATTTAACTGCATCATAGCAACCTTGTTTATTTATGTTTGACAGTATTTAACAGCATCATAGCTACCTCGTTTATTTATGAGTTTGGCAGTATTTAACAGCATCATAGCTACCTTGTTTATTTATTTTTGACAGTATTTAATAGCATCATAACTACCTCGTTTATTTATGAGTTTGACGGTATTTAACTGCATCATAGCTACCTTGTTTAATTATGAGTTTGACAGTATTTAACTGCATCATAGCTACGTCGTTTATGAGTTTGATGGTATTTAACTGCATCATAGCTACCTTGTTTATTTATGAGTTTGACAGTATTCAACTACATCATAGCTACCACGTTTCTTTATGAGTTGGACAGTATTTAACTGCATTATAGCTACTTTGTTTATTTATGAGTTTGACAGTATTTAACTGCATCATAGCTACCTTGTTTATGTTTGACAGTATTTAACAGTATCATAGCTACCTCGTTTATTTATGAGTTTGACAGTATTTAACTGCATCATAGCTACATCATTTGTTTATGAGTTTGGCAGTATTTAACTGCATCATAGCAACCTTGTTTATTTATGTTTGACAGTATTTAACAGCATCATAGCAACCTTGTTTATTTATGTTTGACAGTATTTAATAGCATCATAACTACCTTGTTTAATTATGAGTTTGACAGTATTTAACAGCATCATAGCTACCTCATTTATTTATGAGTTTGACAGAATTTAACAGAATCATAGCAACATTGTTTATTTATGAGTTTGACAGAATTTAACAGCATCATAGCAACCTTACTTATTTATGTTTGACAGTACTTAGTAGCATCATAGCTACCTCATTTATTTATGTTTGACAGTATTTAATAGCAACATAACTACCTCGTTTATTTATGAGTTTGACGGTATTTAACTGCATCATAGCAACCTTGTTTATTTATGTTTGACAGTACTTAGTAGCATCATAGCTACCTCATTTATTTATGTTTGACAGTATTTAACTGCATCATAGCTACCTTGTTTATTTATGAGTAGGACAGTATTTAACTACATCATAGCTACCTTGTTTAATTATGAGTTTGACAGTATTTAACAGCATCATAGCTACCTCGTTTATTTATGTTTGACAGTATTTAATAGCATCATAACTACCTCGTTTATTTATGAGTTTGACAGTATTTAACAGCATCATAGCTACCTCGTTTATTTATGTTTGACAGTATTTAACTGCATCATAGCTACTTCGTTTATTTATGAGTTTGACGGTATTTAACTGCATCATAGCAACTTTGTTTATTTATGTTTGACAGTATTTAACTGCATCATAGCTACCTTGTTTATTTATGAGTTTGACAGTATTTAACAACATCATAACTACCTTGTTTATTTATGAGTTTGTCGGTATTTAACTGCATCATAGCTACCTCATTTATTTATGAGTTTGACGGTATTTAACAGCATCATAGCTACCTCGTTTATTTATGTTTGACAGCATTTACTAGCATCGTAACTACCTCGATTATTTATGAGTTTGTCGGTATTTAACTGCATCATAGCTACCTCGTTTATTTATGAGTTTGACGGTATTTAACTGTATCATAGCAACCTTGTTTATGTTTGACAGTATTTAACTGCATCATAACTACCTTGTTTACTTATGAGTTTGACAGTATTTAACAGCATCATAGCTACCTCGTTTATGAGTTTGACAGTATTTAACAGCATCATAACTACCTTGTTTATTTATGAGTTTGACAGTATTTGACAGCATCATAGTTACCTCGTTTATTTATGAGTTTAACAGTATTTAACAGCATCATAGTTACCTTGTTTATTAATGGGTTTGACAGTATTTAACTGCATCATAGCTAACTCGTTTATTTATGTTTGGCAGTATTTAACAGCATCATAGCTACCTCATTTATTTATGAGTATGACAGTATTTAACAGCATCATAGTTGCCTTGTTTATTAATGGGTTTGACATTATTTAACTGCATCATAGCTACCTTGTTTATTTATGAGTTTGACAGTATTTAACTGCATCATAGCAACCTTGTTTATTTATGTTTGACAGTATTTAACAGCATCATAGCTACCTCGTTTATTTATGAGTTTGACAGAATTTAACTGCATCATAGCTACCTTGTTTAATTATGAGTTTGACAGTATTTAACAGCATCATAGCTACCTCGTTTATTTATTTTTGACAGTATTTAATAGCATCATAACTACCTCGTTTATTTATGAGTTTGACGGTATTTAACTGCATCATAGCTACCTTGTTTAATTATGAGTTTGACAGTATTTAACTGCATCATAGCTATCTCATTTATTTATGAGTTTGACAGTATTTAACTGCATCATAGCAATCTTGTTTATTTATGTTTGACAGTATTTAACAGCATCATAGCTACCTTGTTTATTTATAAGTTTGACAGGATTTGACAGCATCATAGCTACCTTGTTTATTTATGAGTTTGACAGTATTTAACAGCATCATAGCTACATTGTTTATTTATGAATTTGACAGTATTTAACTGCATCATAGCAACATCATTTATTTATGAGTTTGACAGTATTTAACAGCATCATACCTACCTTGTTTATTTATGTTTGACAGTATTTAACTGCATCATAGCTACCTTGTTTATTTATGAGTTTGGCAGTATTTAACTGCATCATAGCTACCTTGTTTATTTATGAGTTTGACAGTATTTAACTGCATCATAGCTACCTTGTTTATTTATGTTTGTCAGTATTTAACAGCATCATAGCTACCTTGTTTATGAGTTTGTCAGTATTTAACTGCATCATAGCTACCTCATTTATTTACGTTTGACAGTATTTAACATCATCATAGCTACCTTGTTTATTTATGTTTGACAGTATTTAACAGCATCATAGCTACCTTGTTTATTTATGAGTTTGACAGAATTTAACTGCATCATAGCTATCTCGTTTTTTTATGAGTTTGACAGTATTTAACAGCATCATAGCTACCTTGTTTATTTATTTTTGACAGTATTTAATAGCATCATAACTACCTCGTTTATTTATGAGTTTGACGGTATTTAACTGCATCATAGCTACCTTGTTTAATTATGAGTTTGACAGTATTTAACAGCATCATAGCTACCTTGTTTATTTATGAGTTTGACAGAATTTAACTGCATCATAGCTATCTCGTTTTTTTATGAGTTTGACAGTATTTAACAGCATCATAGCTACCTTGTTTATTTATGTTTGACAGTATTTAACAGCATCATAGCTACCTCGTTTATTTATGAGTTTGACAGTATTTAACAGCATCATAGCTACCTTGTTTATTTATTTTTGACAGTATTTAATAGCATCATAACTACCTCGTTTATTTATGAGTTTGACGGTATTTAACTGCATCATAGCTACCTTGTTTAATTATGAGTTTGACAGTATTTAACTGCATCATAGCTACGTCGTTTATGAGTTTGATGGTATTTAACTACATCATAGCTACCTTGTTTATTTATGAGTTTGACAGTATTCAACTGCATCATAGCTACCGCGTTTCTTTATGAGTTGGACAGTATTTAACTGCATTATAGCTACTTTGTTTATTTATGAGTTTGACAGTATTTAACTGCATCATAGCTACCTTGTTTATGTTTGACAGTATTTAACAGTATCATAGCTACCTCGTTTATTTATGAGTTTGACAGTATTTAACTGCATCATAGCTACATCATTTGTTTATGAGTTTGGCAGTATTTAACTGCATCATAGCAACCTTGTTTATTTATGTTTGACAGTATTTAACAGCATCATAGCAACCTTGTTTATTTATGTTTGACAGTATTTAATAGCATCATAACTACCTTGTTTAATTATGAGTTTGACAGTATTTAACAGCATCATAGCTACCTCGTTTATTTATGAGTTTGACAGAATTTAACAGAATCATAGCAACATTGTTTATTTATGAGTTTGACAGAATTTAACAGCATCATAGCAACCTTACTTATTTATGTTTGACAGTACTTAGTAGCATCATAGCTACCTCATTTATTTATGTTTGACAGTATTTAATAGCAACATAACTACCTCGTTTATTTATGAGTTTGACGGTATTTAACTGCATCATAGCAACCTTGTTTATTTATGTTTGACAGTACTTAGTAGCATCATAGCTACCTCATTTATTTATGTTTGACAGTATTTAACTGCATCATAGCTACCTTGTTTATTTATGAGTATGACAGTATTTAACTACATCATAGCTACCTTGTTTAATTATGAGTTTGACAGTATTTAACAGCATCATAGCTACCTCGTTTATTTATGTTTGGCAGTATTTAATAGCATCATAGCTACCTCGTTTATTTATGAGTTTGACAGTATTTAACAGCATCATAGCTACCTCGTTTATTTATGTTTGACAGTATTTAACTGCATCATAGCTACTTCGTTTATTTATGAGTTTGACGGTATTTAACTGCATCATAGCAACTTTGTTTATTTATGTTTGACAGTATTTAACTGCATCATAGCTACCTTGTTTATTTATGAGTTTGACAGTATTTAACAACATCATAACTACCTTGTTTATTTATGAGTTTGTCGGTATTTAACTGCATCATAGCTACCTCATTTATTTATGAGTTTGACGGTATTTAACAGCATCATAGCTACCTCGTTTATTTATGTTTGACAGCATTTACTAGCATCGTAACTACCTCGATTATTTATGAGTTTGACGGTATTTAACTGTATCATAGCGACCTTGTTTATGTTTGACAGTATTTAACTGCATCATAACTACCTTGTTTACTTATGAGTTTGACAGTATTTAACAGCATCATAGCTACCTCGTTTATGAGTTTGACAGTATTTAACAGCATCATAACTACCTTGTTTATTTATGAGTTTGACAGTATTTGACAGCATCATAGTTACCTCGTTTATTTATGAGTTTAACAGTATTTAACAGCATCATAGTTACCTTGTTTATTAATGGGTTTGACAGTATTTAACTGCATCATAGCTAACTCGTTTATTTATGTTTGGCAGTATTTAACAGCATCATAGCTACCTCATTTATTTATGAGTATGACAGTATTTAACAGCATCATAGTTGCCTTGTTTATTAATGGGTTTGACATTATTTAACTGCATCATAGCTACCTTGTTTATTTATGAGTTTGACAGTATTTAACTGCATCATAGCAACCTTGTTTATTTATGTTTGACAGTATTTAACAGCATCATAGCTACCTCGTTTATTTATGAGTTTGACAGAATTTAACTGCATCATAGCTACCTTGTTTAATTATGAGTTTGACAGTATTTAACAGCATCATAGCTACCTCGTTTATTTATTTTTGACAGTATTTAATAGCATCATAACTACCTCGTTTATTTATGAGTTTGACGGTATTTAACTGCATCATAGCTACCTTGTTTAATTATGAGTTTGACAGTATTTAACTGCATCATAGCTATCTCATTTATTTATGAGTTTGACAGTATTTAACTGCATCATAGCAATCTTGTTTATTTATGTTTGACAGAATTTAACAGCATCATAGCTACCTTGTTTATTTATAAGTTTGACAGGATTTGACAGCATCATAGCTACCTTGTTTATTTATGAGTTTGACAGTATTTAACAGCATCATAGCTGCATTGTTTATTTATGAATTTGACAGTATTTAACTGCATCATAGCAACATCATTTATTTATGAGTTTGACAGTATTTAACAGCATCATACCTACCTTGTTTATTTATGTTTGACAGTATTTAACTGCATCATAGCTACCTTGTTTATTTATCAGTTTGGCAGTATTTAACTGCATCATAGCTACCTTGTTTATTTATGAGTTTGACAGTATTTAACTGCATCATAGCTACCTTGTTTATTTATGTTTGTCAGTATTTAACAGCATCATAGCTACCTTGTTTATGAGTTTGTCAGTATTTAACTGCATCATAGCTACCTCATTTATTTACGTTTGACAGTATTTAACATCATCATAGCTACCTTGTTTATTTATGTTTGACAGTATTTAACAGCATCATAGCTACCTTGTTTATTTATGAGTTTGACAGAATTTAACTGCATCATAGCTATCTCGTTTTTATGAGTTTGACAGTATTTAACAGCATCATAGCTACCTCATTTATTTATGAGTTTGACAGTATTTAACTGCATCATAGCTACCTCATTTATTTATGAGTTTGACAGTATTTAACAGCATCATAGCTACCTTGTTTTTTTTTGTTTGACAGTATTTAACTGCATCATAGCTACCTTGTTTATTTATGAGTTTGGCAGTATTTAACTGCATCATAGCTACCTCATGAGTTTGACAGTATTTAACAGCATCATATCTACCTTGTTTATTTATGTTTGACAGTATTTAACAGCATCATAGCTACCTCGTTTATTTATGTTTGACAGTATTTAACTGCATCATAGCTACCTTGTTTATTTATGAGTTTGACAGTATTCAACTGCATCATAGCTACCGCGTTTCTTTATGAGTTGGACAGTATTTAACTGCATTATAGCTACTTTGTTTATTTATGAGTTTGACAGTATTTAACTGCATCATAGCTACCTTGTTTATGTTTGACAGTATTTAACCGTATCATAGCTACCTCGTTTATTTATGAGTTTGACAGTATTTAACTGCATCATAGCTACATCATTTGTTTATGAGTTTGGCAGTATTTAACTGCATCATAGCAACCTTGTTTATTTATGTTTGACAGTATTTAACAGCATCATAGCAACCTTGTTTATTTATGTTTGACAGTATTTAATAGCATCATAACTACCTTGTTTAATTATGAGTTTGACAGTATTTAACAGCATCATAGCTACCCTCATTTATTTATGAGTTTGACAGAATTTAACAGAATCATAGCAACATTGTTTATTTATGAGTTTGACAGAATTTAACTGCATCATAGCTACCTCATTTATTTATGAGTTTGACGGTATTTAACAGCATCATAGCTACCTCATTTATTTATGTTTGACAGCATTTACTAGCATCATAACTACCTCGATTATTTATGAGTTTGACGGTATTTAACTGGATCATAGCTACCTCGTTTATTTATGAGTTTGACGGTATTTAACTGTATCATAGCAACCTTGTTTATGTTTGACAGTATTTAACTGCATCATAACTACCTTGTTTACTTATAAGTTTGACAGTATTTAACAGCATCATAGCTACCTTGGTTTATGAGTTTGACAGTATTTAACAGCATCATAACTACCTTGTTTATTTATGAGTTTGACAGTATTTGACAGCATCATAGTTACCTCGTTTATTTATGAGTTTAACAGTATTTAACAGCATCATAGTTACCTTGTTTATTAATGGGTTTGACAGTATTTAACTGCATCATAGCTAACTCGTTTATTTATGTTTGGCAGTATTTAACAGCATCATAGCTACCTCATTTATTTATGAGTATGACAGTATTTAACAGCATCATAGTTGCCTTTTTTATTAATGGGTTTGACATTATTTAACTGCATCATAGCTACCTTGTTTATTTATGAGTTTGACAGTATTTAACTGCATCATAGCAATCTTGTTTATTTATGTTTGACAGTATTTAACAGCATCATAGCTACCTCGTTTATTTATGAGTTTGACAGAATTTAACTGCATCATAGCTACCTTGTTTAATTATGAGTTTGACAGTATTTAACAGCATCATAGCTACCTCGTTTATTTATTTTTGACAGTATTTAATAGCATCATAACTACCTCGTTTATTTATGAGTTTGACGGTATTTAACTGCATCATAGCTACCTTTTTTAATTATGAGTTTGACAGTATTTAACTGCATCATAGCTATCTCGTTTATTTATGAGTTTGACAGTATTTAACTGCATCATAGCAATCTTGTTTATTTATGTTTGACAGTATTTAACAGCATCATAGCTACCTTGTTTATTTATAAGTTTGACAGGATTTGACAGCATCATAGCTACCTTGTTTATTTATGAGTTTGACAGTATTTAACAGCATCATAGCTACATTGTTTATTTATGAATTTGACAGTATTTAACTGCATCATAGCAACATCATTTATTTATGAGTTTGACAGTATTTAACAGCATCATACCTACCTTGTTTATTTATGTTTGACAGTATTTAACTGCATCATAGCTACCTTGTTTATTTATGAGTTTGGCAGTATTTAACTGCATCATAGCTACCTTGTTTATTTATGAGTTTGACAGTATTTAACTGCATCATAGCTACCCTGTTTATTTATGTTTGTCAGTATTTAACAGCATCATAGCTACCTTGTTTATGAGTTTGTCAGTATTTAACTGCATCATAGCTACCTCATTTATTTACGTTTGACAGTATTTAACAGCATCATAGCTACCTTGTTTATTTATGTTTGACAGTATTTAACAGCATCATAGCTACCTTGTTTATTTATGAGTTTGACAGAATTTAACTGCATCATAGCTATCTCGTTTTTTTATGAGTTTGACAGTATTTAACAGCATCATAGCTACCTCATTTATTTATGAGTTTGACAGTATTTAACTGCGTCATAGCTACCTCATTTATTTATGAGTTTGACAGTATTTAACTGCATCATAGCTACCTCATTTATTTATGTTTGACAGTATTTAACTGCATCATAGCTACCTTGTTTATTTATGTTTAACAGTATTTAACAGCATTATATCTACCTCTTTTATTAATGAGTTGGACAGTATTTAACAGCATCATACCTACCTTGTTTATTTTTGTTTGACAGTATTTAACTGCATCATAGCTACCTTGTTTATTTATGAGTTTGGCAGTATTTAACTGCATCATAGCTACCTCGTTTATTTATGAGTTTGACAGTATTTAACTGCATCATAGCTACATCATTTATTTATGAGTTTGACAGTATTTAACAGCATCATATCTACCTTGTTTATTTATGTTTGACAGTATTTAACAGCATCATAGCTACCTCGTTTATTTATGTTTGACAGTATTTAAGTGCATCATAGCTACCTCATTTATTAATAAGTTTGCCCCTGCTTAGCTTAGTCAAAGAAATCATCCTAGAGGGGGTAAAAACCCATCACAGGAGTCACATGTCACACACACACACACACACACACACACACACACACACACACACACACACACACACACACACACATACACACACACACACACACACACACACACACACACACACACACACACACACACACACACACACACACAGACAAACAATGCCTTTCTATCATATCAATATACCAAAATAGTCACACCCAAAGTTAAAGTCTAAGTTATTCTTAAAAATAAATGAACTAATGCTTACTTTCATATAATTTGTCATTTTTTCCAGATGTTAGCTACTCTCTCAGAGAACCAATTATTACAACTCTCATTCCTATATATCCTATTCAGATTGTCCAGTGCTTAACAAGTACTCTTTGGTAACTCCAAGTATTTCTAGAGGTCAGTGTCTCTGAATGTGCTGTATTTCTGCACCACTGTCTCATCTAAAATGTCTGTCTGAGATACATTCAGGTATTTCAATGCTTCATAATAATTTACTTCATAAACTTAATTAAGAATTTATCAGAAGAATTCCTGCACTCCTGTTATATCTCCAAACTCTGAAAAACCATCCTTACACAAGTAAAAATTACTAAGAATTTCCAAGGCTTTAAAATCCAATTCAAACAATGTGATACCCAATCCTAATCATGTTCACATTCATTACCAGGTTGAGACTTCTAGTGAAAGCATACATTTCTTATTACTTATCACTAGCGTTTTGCCCTACCGCGCTTGAATCAGCCAGCTAGGTTTGGTTCCGACCTTACTAACTACCACAATACAAGAGGCTCTGGACTTACCTGAGCTCTTTCCATATTTTTTTTTGTGGGCTTACACTTTGAACAATGTGTAGCCCCACTCAGTTCGTCCTCTGCTTCGCTCCGGGCTCACTTCGCTCCCCTACCCTACCCCCATTCCCACACACCCACTCTTTCATTACATTTATACTCTCATAGCCACACCTTCTAATGGCTATTCACATCCACTCTGTCATTAACCACTTACTTTTCCCTCTTACCTCTTCTCAATTAATTAGGTTCCACACGCTCACCTAACTGCATTCCTCTGCCATGTCCTCTTTCTTCTTACAGTTTACACTCCTCTTCCCACTAACTACATTTCTCAAATCACACAGTATTAAGTTCTTACTCCATAACTACCAGCCTTAATCTTACAACCCCACATACTGGCTTCAATGCTGTCTCTTACTCTAACATCAGCTCCAGCCTTTACTTCTCAATTCCTCTTTTCTGTTCCAGACATTTCATTCTCCCCTCTAACTATTCTCTACACTATAAATGAAATTTGCTAAAATACCTTCCTCTCTTCTTTCTCTCTAATCTTTTAGACTCTAGCCACAGGCTACATTCCATCTTTTCTTCCCTTATATGTTCTGGTGACATTCACCCCAGCCCAGGGCCCCAAACCCCACTTTTATCTCAACATTTTAACTCTCCTAAACTGGCTAAAGGTCTCCATTTAACTACTATAAACTTCCAAAGCATTGTAACAAAACCTCCAAGCTCCATGACTAGCTTACCCAAAACAGAACCCATATCCTAGCTGCCACTGAAACTTGGTTAAAACCCTCCATTCAAGACTCTGAATTTCTCCCTCCCAACTTCAATGTAATTAGAGCAGATAGACATCATAAAACAGGAGGTGGTGGCACATTAATCTACCCTAATACTCTCAATATAGCCCCATATATGGATCCTATTCCACATTTTCAAAATGCTGAGATCCTCATGTCATTTCTAGACATCAATGCCTCCAAAAATCTCTACATAATGATTTACATTCCCCCAGGAAACAAAATCCTAGTTTTAGAAGTTATACTATCCTGGGTTTTCTCAGGTGACATGAAAATTGACTGGGCTTCTACTTCCTCCAATCAATCTCCCTCTAGTATAATTATACAATCAATAGATTTATCTATAAAGCTGATAAAGGCTCAATGCTAGACTGGATTTTGGTCTCAGACCCTTCCAAATACCCTGTCTCTGGCAGCATGGCAAACTCCTTCAGTGACCACCTCCCAGCCTTTGCTATACAAAACTCATCATCCCTCTCAAAAATCCACAAATACAAGGTAATACAAAACCTATCAAAATTCTGTCCTCATACCTTCAATAATATCCTAACTACAATTGGAGCTATCTTAAAACACTTCCTCCAGATGATGTCCTCCTTTATTTCAATAACTCCTTTCTAAATGTCCTGCACAGTTTAGCACCTACCAGATCCAGAAGAATTAAATCCAACCATACCCCCTGGCTTTCTAAATCTACCAGAGAAATTATGAAAAGTAGGGATAAAGCCTGGAAATGCTGGCTCAATTCTAAAATTCCTTCCAACCTTATCCAGTATAAACAGCTTCAAAACCAAGCCAAAAGACTTATCTGCAAAGATAAGCAACAATACTTCTGAAACTTACAAACAAATAGGAAAAGTAATCCCAAACTTTTATGGTCTTCTATTAATAATCTCTTATACCCTGGTACAAAATCTAATCCTTGCCCATACATTAACATGCCACCTGACCTTATTGCCTCTAAATTCAATTCCTACTTTATTGATACTATAGCCAATCTTACTATCTCCTTCTCCTCAGCCGTACAACCAACCATATCCCTATATCTACCTCCTCTCCTCCGCCATCACAAAATCTCTCAAGCCCATATATCCTTACTCAAAGCTGCATTAAGGAACCCCCCAGACTAGAATTCAATCTCTCCCCTATCTCCACAACCTTTATAAAAATACACCTTCAGAATCTAATGCCCTGCTCTAATTCTGCCGACAATATTCCTGCCAAATTCCTCAAGACTGCTGCCAGTGCAGTAGCCTATCCAATTAGTATCCTTATCAACAGGTCCATCCAGGAATCCTACATGTCCTGTCTTTGGAAAAAAAGCTATTACCTCCCTCTTCATAAAGGTGGCCCTTCCTCTGATATATCAAACTTTCAACCCATTGCTATTCTATCCCCTATCTCCAAAATACTGGAAAAATGTGTCCAGAAACAACTCATCCATCACTTTCTAAATAATAACATTATCTCCCCAACCCAACATGGATTCTGGCCAGGGCACACTACATCTACTACCCTGATCTCCTTGGATATTATTAACAAAGCCCGTGATTTAGGTCATACAGTATCAGCTCTCTTTCTGGATCTATCAAAAGCATTTGATTCTATATCCCATGCTAATCTCCTGTCTCAACTCTTGTCTAAAGAATTATCATCTCAGTCTCTTAACTGGTTTAAAAGCTATCTTTCAGACAGGCAACATGCTGCCAAAATGGCAAAATGCTATTTCTCCCTACCTTCACAACCCTACAGGCATTACTTAAGGCTCAATTTTAGGACCTTTTCTATTTAATAGATTGATAAATAATCTTCACCAAACTATTCCAAATGCCTCCCTAGTACAGTATGTAGACGCTTCGACCATAATTTGCTCTGCACTTAACCCACCACTCTGCAACAAATTACTCAAACAGCATTCTCTATAGTAGAATCCTGGCTCCACAAAAAACATCTTTCTCTAAACGCCAAAAAGACTAAACTTATGTTGTTTACCCCCAAAGGAAATAAAGCACTCAACATAAAAGATTTCAACATACTCTCACTAAACTCTATTAAAATCAAATCAGTAGCCAATAGCAAACTATTAGGAGTCATAATAGGTGAAAACCTAAAGTTCGACCTGCACATCCAATCCAATAATAATAAAACCCATAAAAAATAGGTTTTCTATATAGGCATAACAGGTTTCTCTCCTTACCAACTAAACAAGCTTTAGCCCTCTCCTACCTTCTACCATCTTTAACCTATGGTGCTCCCTTGTTAATTAATCTGCAGTCTTCCCTGAAACTCACACTAGAATCCTGCTACAACAAGATTGCCAGATTTGCCACAGGCAGCCTCCACTCCTCCCATCACTGCATTGCCTTAAGAAAACTACAATGGCTAGAATTCCTCCATTACCTATTACTCATACAGCTAACCACCTCACATAAACTTATCTATAAACACAAGACTGCCCTACCCTTAGCTCCTTACTTGCCCCTTACTCCCCTCTTAGGCCACTATGATCAGAACACCAACACTTACTCCAAATTCATAAACCAAACCTACCTACAGGTAAACTATTATACTCTTGGATCATTGCCAGATTATGGAATAACTTCGCTTCAGCTATATGCAGTGAACAACATCTCTCTAACTTCAAAACTCCCTTACACAATCATCTCCTCTCTAATTGGATATGTAACTGCACAAATGCACCTTCTACAACCCACAAAGCCATCACTTGACCTTTTCTCCCTTTCAGTCTCAGCTTTGCTCCTATGCAAGTCTAGCCTCACTCACTACTTTGCATTGCTCCTATGCTTCTAGCCTCTCTAACCATTCTCTCACTCTATATCTTCACTAGAGACAGCCTAAATTAAACTTTTCAGCACTCTTATTCACCGAGAATGTTTAAACTGCTCCTCCTACTACTATCTATTATTCCTTTTGTAACTACTTCATATCTGAACTAACACTGAAACTTTGTAATTCTACTGAACTTATTTGTATCTTATTTTCAAATTAATTGCTTGTGACATCGAATCTGTAGCACCTGACTAAATGATTATGGTAGAACTTGCTCACTATAAGTTGTTCCTATTGATATTCTGGATTTTTGCTTTTTATGTTGTGTTACATTGTAATATTGTATTTGAATTGTTATTTGTCTTGGAGTTTTTCTTCCTGGACCTCCAATGAAAATGGGCTCGCTCTGGTCCAGTGGATTTCTGGTAAATAAATATCAATAAATAAATAAATAAATAAATAAATAAACAAATAATTAAATAAATACAATCACCCCCTTCTCTTAAACAACACTTCTCATTTTTCTCTTTTTCTAACTGCCCCTAACTGCCATGTTCCTAATATACCTAAGTAATAAATCTTTCAGAAACACCAATCTGGAACAGGCAGCCTAGATAGAATTAATCCTATACCATGCACTCTCTCGCAAATGCTATTACCACTATCCTCCTGTACAATACTAATATCTCCTCTCCTACATAATTTTATAACTTAATTCATTATATCTCTTGAACTCTTTGCAAACCTTTCTGTACTGAAATGTAACAACAGTAGACTTATTTATAACAATGTTTTCCTTCTACAGTATAAATCTATTTACTTCCTGCAAGATTTTAGAGCTACCAAAACTGGACAGACATAACTGTTGATGTAAATACTTTACTATATATACCTCTCTTGTAATAGTTTACTTTTTGTGAGAAATGTAACTTGTTTTTAGAGAACTGTCTGAAATTCATTTCTTAATATAAATATACTATGATGGAGTTTTTCTCCAGTGAAAATGGACTCTGCCCAGTTGGACTTTCCCAGTCAACAGACAAATAAATAAATAAATAAATAAACTTTCATATCTTTGGATGATCTTGATATATTTCTACTTTTCTCTTTCCAATTTAATCAAGCTAGTTTTCTTATAAGGTTTACGTATTACTATTCTGTACTTTAGTTCTGGGTCTAATATAAATTACAAAAAACTATTTCATCATTTCTGATTTCCTAGACTTTATAAATCTTTTTATACAGCCTATAGTTTCATAATTGCCATTAAAAAATATATTTATATGATCAGAAAAAATCCAAACAAGGATTTTTCTGCATACTGAGGTCCTTAATGAATCTATATTTCAATCACTGTGTGCTGTATTAAATATTCACCCTTTAATCTATGTCTTTTAAATCTCTTATGCTTAGTTTCTGAAATATTTATTATCATTCTATTTTTCTGTGCCCAACTGATAAATGTAGTCAAGTTCTTTTGCAGACATGCCCTTTCTGTAACAGATGTAATCAGTTCACCCCTTTTCAAGTCATCTGCATACAGATTGCAGAACACCTCAGATGAAAATGAGATATTAAAAAAGATACAACTTAAACAAGTATGGGCCCAGGACAGAGCACTGCAAGGCACACTGATTGTAACCTAGAATTTCACCTCTCCAGTTGCTGTATAATACTTGCCATCTCCTGTTTGTAAGCTCGTTTTTGGGACTTTGCCATTTCCTCCACTGTGATACGATCTCGGAGTTGCTATATTTAAGTGTGGGGGTTGTGGGGGTACAGCCCCCACATTTATTTTGTGTTTGGGTTTTTTTTTTAATGGAGCAGCGATTTTTTCCCCTGGGAAAATATTGCTGTTCTGTGTGTTCGGCATTTTACCGTTTTGACATTTTAGGGTCAATTATACACCATTTGCTATTTTGAGCGTTCGCTGTTATAATATAGACCTTTCATTCAATATACCTTTCAAAATTTGTCACATGTTATGGAACAATATGGGCCCCTATCAGCAGAACCTCCTTTCTCCTTTCTCTAATCCATCTACTGGAAGAATCAGCTTATCCCACTTGACTTGATGAGATGGGTGTATGACAGAAGATCGAGTTTTCAGAAACTCGAAATTCATATGGTCAAGACCACATGAGCAAGATTCCAAAAACTCACTTTAAAAAATACAAAAAAACACAAAAATCTACCTGTTTTTACATTTTTGCAGGGGGGCAGCCCCCCTGCACACCGCATGTGAGGGGGTGTCCCCCCCCTGCTAATTATATATACCAACTCCAAGATCATACTACAGTGGGGAAAAGGGTAAATTTCCCAATCCTCACTGTACCACAATCTCTGTTCAAAAGCTGAGGGTTTTCAAAAACATGATTATGTGGTCTCATTTATGTGAATTTCGAGTTTGTAAAAACTCGATCATCTGACAGAGACCCGATGAGATATATTCCAACCCATTCATTCAGCTGTTGGCAACAGTAATGAAACTTACACAGCAACACTAAGAAAATATACAGAAAATCTCACACTCAAAAAAAAAATCAAATAAGTCATGTTTTGCATTAAGGCAAACTTGTTTGCACCAATCTCATAGGGGCCAAAGTCATTCCAACCCCTTAAATTTATTAAATGTACAGTCTCACAGCAGTGGAAAATAGCAAACACATCAGTTCCAAAATAAAAAAAGAAAGAAAGAAAGAAAGAAAGAAAGAAAGAAAGAAAGAAAGAAAGAAAAAAATGTTTTTTTTAATCTGCTACAGTCTGCTACAGGAGGGCAGTTTACAAAAGGTATCAAAAGGAATAACCCCCCATTCCTTCACTCATGCGCTATAACACAACTTGCCCCACATATGAAATGAAGACCTTCACAAATCACTCTACTAAAAGAGGTAGTCAATCTTATTGCTGTTTTCAGTGACCAGTTGGAAAAGCGATAATTCAGCAAACTTAACTGTAAAGAAATTCCATACTTTTGGCAGAAATCTTGGTAAATGGTTTAAGGCTTTGCAGAACTGCAAAAATTGCAGATGCCGTGCAGATTTGTGCCAAGCCTGACTTCATAAACTAGGTGTTTAATGGTCTCATCAATTATGGAGAATGAGAGTCTCTTGATATTCTCTTTATCCCAGGAAACAGCTTGTCCTTTACAGATAAAAGGGAAAAGAAAGAGAAAAGAAAGTATAAGTCATTAGGACAGGGAGAGCTGATAAGTTAATGTTAATCAGCTCATGGAGAAAATCTGGAGAAAGTTTATGTAGAAACAGAAATTGATATATTTAAGATCATTTCTGTGTATGGCAGAGATCAGTTAATCAATGTGTGGCAGTGGAAATATATTTCAGTAGAACTATATGGGCTAGGTCTTTCATAAGAACAGATACACTGATACAGGTGTTACAAATTTTGTTCAGAGTGTTTTGTTGAAACTTGAGCCTGTTTAGATATAAATCACTTAACAGAATGAAGGGTTTCTGCATGTCCATGGTTTGTGTTGTTAAATGAGGGAGTATAGGTCCTTGGTACTGGAAGGAGGTTGGAGATATGCTACACATTGAAAACAGGTGCAAAGGCCCGTGAAATGTATGTACATCCATCCAAAAATCAGGACATCTAATTAGCATAAATATAGAATACCAAATGGCATATAAATCTTCTCACTTCACTAAGAGTGTGGGATACTACTCAGAAACACGTTTAAAAAACAGAATGTGACAAATATAATGGAAAAATCCAAGTACATTATCAGAGATAGTGTAAAATCTGCAGATTGCAATGAATTGTATTGCAAAATTCTAGCACACAGTGTTATTTGTTTTGCTTCTGAAGAAAGGAGATGTAAGAGGCATCTCTTATTTCTTTAAATTGATGGGCCAGTACTATGCTGGTCATGCTGTGTGATTTTATGTGTGGTAGATGGCTTCAAAATTCAAGTGAGATGAAGGTGGTATTCAGAAAATTGTGTAAAGGATTAAATCAAGCCTGAAAATATGGACATACCTCCAAAACTAGACACATTATAAGCAGACATAAATCAGATTTTATAGGTAGATTCCTCCAAAATAGGGACAGTTGAGAGATCTGTATGCCACACACACAGAAGACCTCAGTACTGTCTTCAAATATAATTTTTGGCATTAGCAAATGTAGGGAATCCACTTCTGTGAGTAAACAGGCTGGCATTGTTGCTTGGAACCTGCAGTGTACTAAGAGAAGACCTTCATATTTGTGATTTGCAAATACTTAGTTCTCACAATGTGTACATCTCAGAAAGTACAATTGTGTCTAATTATTACAAATGTAGTTACAGTAATAACCATATGGGTATTGGGCATGTTTGCTGTGGTAGCCCTTGGCCAGCCTGAGTAGCAGAGATTTAACTCCCTCCTCCTGGGCTGGTGGATGCCCTGCATCTGACATCAAGATGTCTGAGTTTAAGGTTCTCAGCTGGTGCCATCCTGCAGAACTTTCTTGCTTCCAGTGAAAGGAGGACACTTCCCAGGTGAAGTTCCAAGCTTGGACAACAAGGAACCCAAAGGTTCCCAGTGTGCAAGGGAAGGAACTCTAAAGATCTAATGAGAAGGAGTGAGAGGAGGAGGCATTGGGAAGGGATAGTGAAGGGGATGCCCACCCCAATCTGAAAGCATGAGAGAGGGATGGAGGTAGGGAAGACATACTGCAACAGTGAAGACACTCAAACATCAACATTTAGGGTGAGTAGACACAATTATACTATGTTCATTGTGTTTCACCATTGCAGTAATAACCATAAAGAAGGATTCCCAAAACTGCGATGGTGGGAGGATGGAAGAAGGAAAACATGATTTAATCAGAGGCTAGAATGCCCTGCAAGACAGCAGAAGCAAACGCAGCCCTGGATTTGAAGAAAATAGGAGCATCATTGTGTTTGGTAAAGGTGTGGACAAAGAACTAAGTGGCAGCCTCTAAAATTTCCCTGATAGTAAATCCTGTAAGAAAGACATTGATTGGAGCAGTAGCTCTGGTGGAATTATAATTGATATGAAGTGGAATTGGCTTTCCGTGATGTAGGTAATAAAAGGCAATACAGTTAAAAATCCACTTAGAAATGGGTTGTGATTTCTCAGATTGTTACTAGCATAGGCTACATAAAATTGGTTTTATTTTCTGTCCGCCTTGGTCCTGTCCAGATTGTATCTGTGTTGGCTGAAAACATCAAGTGAATGCAGGATATGTTCTCTCCTGTTTTGAGGATAAGGAAAAAATGCAGGGAAGTGAATGAACTGATTAAGGGTAAATTCAGAAACCACCCATGGCATGAAGGAGAGGTGAAGACTGTCCTGGTAAAAAATGAGGAAGAGTTACGTGCACATCAGTGCCAGGAAGGCCTGGAGTTTTGAAACCTATCAAGCTGACACAATAGCCACTAAAAAGGCTGTTTCCAGAAAAGAAACCAAATGTCAGTTGTATCAGCAGGCTCGAAAGAGGGTACAGTAACTTTCCAGCACAAAATTGAGATCCCAAGAAGGAGGAGAGATAACTCTTCTGGGAGGCCTCAGGTGGATAACATCATTAAGGAATTGTTTCATGAGGGGGTTGAGAGAAAAGAGGAGCCTAGACAGGCAGGTATGGCAGAAGAGTGAATTTTAATAGATGACCAAGAACAGTCATATTTGAATATGCAAGACAGGTAAGTAAGCACATGTCAGAGTTCTGCTAATGTTGGAGAGACATTATGTTGGCACCAAATAGGAAGCCTTCTCCATTTTGAAGTGTATGATTTTCTGGTACTGGGTTTTCTTACTTCTTCTCAAATGTCCATTATGTCCTTGTCCAAAGAAACACCTTGAGAAACAGTCAGTTGGTTAGCCATGCTATCAGTCTCAAGATGCTGAGGTTCAAGAGTATGATGGAACCCCTATTTTGTGTGAGAAGATCTACCTGTTAAGAAAGCAGCCATTTTTTCCCTGCTCAGCAGAGGGAACCAAGGTTGCCTCAGTCAAAGGGTATAATTTGGATCATCATTTGTTTTGCAGATGGCCACCATCAGTGTTTGTGTTATAACATTTTAAAGTGTTATTAGTAGCACAACAGATAGCAAACTTGACTTTAGTGCAGAAGGTTGTGGATTCTACTACCCCACAATGTAGCTGGAGAGCTGATATTGCAGTGCCCTTTAACTCATTAAAGCCAGGTGATGCCTCTAGGTGTTTCTGCAGTAACATTCTACTGATGCCTCTAGGCATCAAATATTGCTTGTTCATATTTACATTAATAATTTCAAAATCATGCAACGTACAATGCTTTAAAAGATTTCATTTTAAAACATACACAATGGCAAACAAAACTGTGTTGATATATGACCTCTGTCTAGTGCAGGTAAAGACATATTAATTGCTGTTTATATAATATTTATTTTTGTCATAAATGTCATGTTTTTCTAAATAGATCAACAACTAAGAAGCACAGACAGAACTGCTTAGCCTCATATGAAAACTCTCTGCTGGAATAGCAAAGTGCTAACAAAGTATGTGTGTAACTTCAGTGGTTGCTGAAATATTGTAAGTTGTTTACAAAATATTTCAAACTTAATAGTTGTGTTTACTGTGACATAAAATCAAGTTTAAAACCTAGAACCTAAAGAAGGCTACCAGTATAAAACAGTTTGTGCTGAACAGTTTGCCATTTATACTTCTTTAATAACACCTATGGTTCTAGAGATATGTACATTTGTTTGAAATGTGAGGACATAATTTGATTCTATCAAAAGGATTAGGCTCCGCCCACTGGATGTTACAGTGCAAACTTCCAGAGATTGTGTTGCCAGCTATCCGTTTTTTTCCTGGGCTATCTGGAAATCAAACCAAATGTCCAGTAGTGTGGAAAACACTGTCCAAACTCCAGTATTCTTTTTTAAAAAAAGAAACAGACTATCTGAGTTTGTTAAATCTATGAATTTACTATACTTTTTTACAGAAAAGCATAATAAATCAGCAGAAAAAAAGCATCTCAAATGGGAACAAGAAGGCATTCCTCCTCATTTGATGTAACAATAATATCATAAAATGGATAGAAAGTGGCCAGGGAGGGGGAGAAGATTGGGGGATTGGGGAGAAGATTGGGGGATTGTGGGAGGTGTTAGTGGTGTGGCATTGGTCTGGTTTTCACTACAATGAAAGGTGGCAACCCTTCTAGAGCTCCATTGGAGGGAGGGAGTTTAGGGGGGGTGGGGGTGCTACACTCCCGAGTGTGTCCTCCTTTGAATGAAAAGCCTAGTAACTAGGAACCTGTTTTCAGTTTGACAGACATTCTCTATTACAATATTACCAGCTTACCATTTTTTTAATGTAACATGGGCTATTTATTCTTCAAGGGCAGCAGGCATTCGATTTGTACAAAAAACACTAAAATTTAAAGATGTTTGCCAGCAACAATCGCTTCATCAGTTACAGATCTCTTTAATGTGGAATTATTTGGCTGACTTTTACTTCTGCAGAGGTTGTGCATATTGACGAATATTGGTGGATTATAATGACAGTAGTTTGAGTGGCCTTTTGTGGTTGAAATGTTCAGAAATAAGTAGTTTTGACATATTGGTTCATGCTTTTTGTTTAGTTGCTTACTGGAAAAAATGTTCAAAACCTCAAATTTAAACCAAACTCTTAACAAGTGGCTCTGCTTTATCAAAGGAATATAATTTAATAGAATCAGGATGATGCATCAAAGAATATACGCATGTATGCATGGTCCTAAAAATGTGTGCTAAGGGCCTATACTTTGAAAACAGCCCAAAGGTAAACTTAATCTGCCACTGTCCAGTGTATTTTCAATGAATGACAGTTTCAAGGGCAGAGGAACCTGCTACATGCTAAGTCTGTTTCCACTGTAAGACTGTATTGTTTTGTTTAGCAAATGGCTATCAGTGTTTGTGCTATAAAATGGTAACTGGGGAGAAATAGCCAAGTAATGGGACACTGAAATGGCTTGAAAGGGAACTGCTGTTGGAGGGGGACTGCTACAAGGGGGACCCTGACCCATTTCCCTGCTTAGGGCACATTTGACCATGATCCAGCTCTGGGTGCACAGTGTCCACCAGCCCAGGAAGAGGAATCTCCCTACTCAGGCATTCAATGGGCTGCCATAGAAAAGAATTCCCATATAGTTATTACTGCAATAGTGTAACATGAAGAACAACATTTACACTTTAGTCACTGTTGCTAAAAATCAACATAAACTGTAATGCAGGACCGCCAACAGAGGGCATTGCTGAGCAGGCAACTGCAAAAAATGACTATTGGATGCTGAATACAGGCACATAGAACTCACAAGCAAATTGACCTATGGTATCAACAATGCAGGGAGAATATATAAGAAAGGAGAAAGTCAGTGTCAGGACAATAATATCATACTTGTACTAGATTTAAATACAATATTAATATAAAACAAGCAACTAAATGATGTTGCAGCATTCTAACATCTCTCCAATTAACCGTAACTGTAATATTGCAAGACACTAAAGAAATAAAACATCTAGAATGAGCAAAGATGATCTGTAGTGCTTAGTAATCACAATGCAAACTCCAGTCTAGGCATTGGTGGTAAAATTCCTAACCCTGGAGGTCAGGAAGGTGGAAGCAAAGCACATGCTTAAAAAACAAGGTAATATAAAAATAGTAGGGCAAGTATGTAGTTGGGTGACATAAGGAGCAGGAATTACTGTGAACAGCACTGTGACAAGTGATACAAGGCATCGCATTTCACTAAGGAGTCCTGTCTGTGAATGGCTGCTTATCCAGGGACCACACACTGCCTCCTTCAGAGTCAAGCTCTGGGCATGTGCACCTGTTCATGTAAGAAGCAGAACAGCCAGACAAATGCGAGCTGTACATTTGTTGTAAGCCTTTATATTCCTAAGAGCTGATGTAGTATACCGCCCTTTACTGAGTGCTTAGCTTTGTTAATGCTCACAAAATTAAATTCAACTAAACTGGCATCAACACAGGATGCCAATAAAAGGGAAATACTAGAGATGAGTTGTAGCATTACCAATTGGCTGTAACAGCACACAAGCAACTCTGAGTTAATAATGTGCTTTCTACACGGTGCAGGAAGCTCTTAAAATGTGATGAAACAATCTCACTTCTCTGAGTCAACCCAATAATGTACTCTCTTCACACTTAGTATAAGCAACAATCAAGGTTTCAGACATACTGACACAGTAAACGATACCTCAGTTCATTTAGTCATTTGTTTCCATTGGTTCACTTCAGAAAGACAGGGCTCCAAGCCAGGTTGTTGAGAGACATGAATTAAACAGAATTGCTAGCAGCGCTGTTTCAGTTAGAAACATAAACATGGTAGATTTAAGATTTTTTTTTAACATAGTCATTCATACATTAATAGGTAACTGGCCAGATGTTTTTTATAATAAACCATCAGTGACTTGTCAGCCCGAAGATATCTCTGGAGAAGGCCAACTAACCCTTTCTTCCTTCTTACAATTTATTAAACATCACAGAAGTTAATTTTCTTACCAAGATTCATTCTTTGTATTTCCCAAAGGGTAAGATAGTTACAGCTAATTATAGAATGGGAGAGGAACCCTACACCCCTTCATTGATAATTGTACCAGATATATGCAGAGAAGGTACACCATTATTCACTTGCTGTGAGGGTATGCTAATAGGTGGCAATGTTCTTGTGTTGAGAGAGTGCACCACTCACAACACACACACACACACACACACACACACACACACACACACACACACACACACACACACACACACACACTATCTACAGCCCTTTTCTAAGATACTGATTTTCCTTGTGTCAGGCATAATGAAAAGATGACAATGGTTTTATCATAAACGTCTTCCACATCATTCTTATTAATTGTCCCATTGTCTCATCCTGAACACACAGACAGCTACAGGATGCTGTTTTCCAACTTCCTACACTGATAAACCAAAACTTTCTTATAGAAAAATATCCAGTGTAATTTCTATAAATGGTTAACTGTCCCTCAGTATATACACCGCACGTATATATGTATGTGTGTGTGTGTGTGTGTGTGTGTGTGTGTGTGTGTGTGTGTGTGTGTGTGTGTGTATATATATATATATATATATATATATATATATATATATATATATATATATATATATAGGTCCATTTCTTAATCTTGAGATGTCAGAATCTCGAAATTCATAAAATCGACTCCAGAATCTCAAGATCCTGAAATCTCGAAAATAAGAAATGTATGGAAAAAAAAAAGAAAGAAAACATGCAAAACTATGTTTTTGCAGGGGGGGCAAGCCCCCCTGCCCCCCTTGCAACTTAAATATACTTACTTTGAGATTGCACTACAATGAATAGAATGGTAATAGACTGCAGTATACAGTGTGGAATGGGAACATTACATGGGGGGTGCAGGGGGGCTTGCCTCCTGCATAAAGATAGTTTTACATATTTTTTTTCCCATCCACATTTCGAGATTTCAGGATCTTGAGATTCTGAATTCGATTTTATGAATCTCGTGATTCTGACATCTCGAGATTAAGTAGTGGACCCATACATATATATATATATATATATATATATATATATATATGTGTGTGTGTGTGTGTGTGTGTGTGTGTGTGCATTAATTCCTGGTGCATGCAAAACCTAAAAAAGACAAAAAAACAAAAAAAGAAAGCATCTTTTTTGCAGGGGCATGCCCCCTTGTACCTTCATATGGGGGCTTTTTGCCCCCACCCCCCACTGCTAATTATATATTCTGACTCCAACATTGTAAAGCAATCCCCAGGGAAAAGGGTATTTTCCCCTACTACACAGGGACTGTCAGTCTTGCATGCCTGTTAACTTTCTGTTTAGTAGGCCAAAGGTGTAGGGGGTGTTCAGGTTGATCTATTGGACACCTTGTTAACCTTGGTTTTGGAGAACAATGTTTTTTTAGGTTTACATCAGGCTTATAGACAGGCACAGGGTGTAGCCATGGGCACACCCTGTGCTAAAACATACGCAAACCTGGTAATGTCCTATTGGGAAAAACGAGCATTTTTGACAGACAATAATTGGATGAAATATATTGTTATGTACAAACGTTTTGTAGATGACATTTTTATTTTATGGAAAGGTGATAGGTATTTGTTGGATACTTTTGTAAGTTATATACATTCCACCACTACCTTTTTGAGATTTACTGTCAAATGTTCGTTTTCAGAGTTGGATTTTTTGGATGTCACCATAACACAAACGAATGAAGGTTTTTCATCTCGGTTGTATAGGAAAGATTGTTGGAAAAATACGCTGTTGCACTTCAATAGTATGCATCCGAGATTCACTTTTCCCAACATTATTCAGGGACAAGTAGGTAGGATATCAAGAGTATGCACTGAAGATTCACAATATCAGTTAGAGATAGATAATTTAAAGGATTATTTTGAGGAAAGAGGGTATAAGCAGGATATGGTTGACAAGGTTGTTGATGGCAATAAAGCCTCCAGTAGGAAAAAATTCAAACCTTGGCTGTGCCATGTAGGGACATCGAGAAGACAGACACTCACCAGTAGACCTAATGTATCCAACTTGAAGTTCATGTTTACATATAGTAGTAATATAGGGGGTGTTTGTGACATCATTACCAAGAATTGGAATATTTTAACTAGTGAAGACAGTACCAAAGCCATAGTTGGGATAAAACCGAGCTTTGGCTTTAGAAGGGGTAAAAACCTCAAAGATATATTAGATAGGGAGAGGAGTGGAAGGAGTCTTTCTTTTAAGACCAATGCTGGTAGTGTACCATGTGGCAATTGCAAAGGCTGTAACCATATCATTAAAGGCACCTCTTTTAAACATCCAACTACAGGTAAAGTCTTTGAGTTCAAGGCTAAGGCTACGTGTAGGACAACAGACATTGTTTATATAGCGGAGTGTCAACATTGTTCCCATTTTTATGTTGGCAAGACCAACTGTATGTTTAAAGTCAGAATATTGCAGCATCTATCTGCTATAAGAACTTGTGATGTACACAATGCTTTGTATAAACACATTCAAGAATATGGCACACATTCTTTCAAGTTCAGAGCCATTGTTAATGTTAGATTAAATCGTAGGGGAGGGGATATTAAGCAACAAACAGAGCTCATAGAGGCTAAATGGATCATTGAACTTATGGCACATAGAGCACCTGGTTTAAATGAAACAGTACCTATGAAGCCTGCCCTCAAGAATAGGCGGGTGTTTTACTGATTGTTCATTGGATGTAAAGTTGCTTAAATTATTTTGTTTCATTGATGTTGTTTATCTGATGAAGGGTTTATACACGAAAGCGCTCATTTTATTTGTATCCTGTGCATTTTATGCTGTTTTTTATTAAAATTAATAGAAGTTCCTGCAGTGTTCTGCCGCGATTTTTTCTTACCAGTTTAGTAGACCAATTAGGTCAATTAAACAGATATCAACCAAAGTACCATTCAACAAAGGTCATGGGACACACACACACACACACACACACACACACACACACACACACACACACACACATATGTGTGTGTGTGTGTGTGTGTGTGTGTGTGTGTGTGTGTGTGTGTGTGTATGTGTGTTTGTGTATGGGAAGAAAGAGACAGAGAGATACAGGTGTAATTAACAAGCAAATGCACAGGACACAGGTCAATTTTTTTTCCAGTGAAATGTGAGCAAAGGGATATTTTAGTGAAGACTGATACATTAAAAATGGTAGTTTATATGGTGGGAATTTTTTATGTTTTCCATATATTGAAAAGGCAAACTATTGAACTTCAGCTGATCAAACACAACTGGTCGATTAGCAACCAATCACAAAAAACAGAAAAAAAAAAAAAAGAAAGATACTGCACTCCCACACCCTCTGATAATTATAAATACCAGCCCCAAGATTGCAGTACAGTGGGGAAAGGGCAAATTCTCTGAAATTCACTATATCACAATCCTGCACAGAAAATTGCCAGTATAATTGATAAGATGATTTTCAATCAGCTGTACCAGATTCTTTTTTATTTTGACATAGTGAAGTTTTGATCAGTTGTAGGTAACTATATTCATATATATATATATATATATATATATATATATATATATATATATATATATATATATGGATTCCCTTCAGAATCTCAAAATTCCAAAACATCGAATTTCATATAATCGAGAACATATGATCGATGTTTCGGAATATCGAAATTCCAAAACAAATTAAAAAGAAAAAATACTATTTAAATGCTCCTGCACATATACATAGGTCTACTTCACAAGAATGGAAGACCACTTTACGGAAGACGAGAAGGCTAAGACGAGAATTCTGAAAATCATTTGCATGAACAATCATGCACTGCGGTGGTGGTGCTGCGGTAGCATTGTCGCCTCACAGTAAGACGTTGTCCTGTTCGATTCTCACCTAGAGCGTCTTCTGTATGGAGACATGCGTGAATGGGCGTACCTTCGTTGAAGGTTGTGCGTCAGGACTGGCAACTCGGTACGTAAAAATCTACTGCCAATCAATAGCGGACCGGAGTTCCGCTGTGGCGACCCCTAACCGGGAAAAGCCGAAAGATACATTTGCATGAACAATCACATAGCCGACACTTTTCCAATGGTAAGTAACCAGTTGGCCGACAAGGGGAAATTTTCCCTTTTCCCCACTGTAGTGTTATCTAGGAGTTGGTATATTTAGTTAGAGGGTGTGCAGCCCCCCCCCCCCCACCTGGATGGGTTGGAGATGGTGCTGTGTATTTTCCATCAGTTGTTGGCCCACCTTCACCTTTATGTTTTTGCATGTGAATTTTTGTTCACGTCTTGCTGACGGGTTAACAGTAAAGAACTTCAGCCATCACCTTACAGCCCAAGAAGGAGGTGCACTAATGTTTGTGAGGCCTGCCTTCAAACTTACTTTACACAAAAAAGGGATTCCCTGAAGTCTCTCTAGCAATTGCAAATCAAAGCTTAGCTAGATATTATGTTAAACTAATAGAACATCTGTATAGTACTTATGAATATAATTATTTTGGCAATAATGGATAATCAGGTGCTTAGCTCAGTTCATTGGGTTCGTAAGAGGTGGATGATGGCTGAATGGGTGATAACAATGAGGCTGATCACCACTAATCGCAAGCTGAACTTTTTGACATGTGAAAAGCATTACCAGCAGCAACCAAAGGTATTTCATGAAAACAAAATATAGGCAGTATTTAGCAGTCATCTCCACAAATATGCAAAACCAACATTAGGCAATACTATCCAGCAGAGGTGGCATGCAACACCAAAACAAGTTGAGAGAGCACTGGTGAGTCATTGGATGGGAGTGTCTACAAAAGTGTACTTTAGGAGGGCTATTACCTATATGTATGAGATATAATTCCCCTCAGCAAATGTGCCATGCAGAGTGTGTCCCACAATCCTGTACTACTAATGTTTTAACATTTCCCCATCATTGCTCCATAGCACTGTCATGCATGTATCCATTGCACACATTTATTAAACATTGGAATATATAATGGTTAATAAATGTGTGCAATGGATGCATCCATGACAGTGCTATGGACAATGATAGCGAAATGTAAAAGCATATTCCATGTGGAGCACATAATGGTGCGGAACTCCTTTTCCTGTTATCATGCCTGTTGTTGTACCTCTTCACTTTTTATCCTTTTGCCGTCTTCAGACACTTTCTCTAGTTACATATGTGCCAATTGTAGCTTGCAGCAATTTTATGATATAACTGGCTACTTTCAGTTTTGTTGTTTTCACCTACCTTAACTTTGATCTGCTCATATTTTTCTCACCTCGGTATTAGCATTAATATGAAGAATGATTCATGCATTTCATTCAACATGTGTTACTGCGTACCTACATTGTTTAAAAGAATGTTACAGTATTCAATATGTCAGCTACTTGTTCTTTACCACTGTACAGTGACTTCCCATTTTTATCTGACTTAACATTTTGTGTTACTGTTTTAGGAACTGTAGTCACTATATAGTTAATTTATTTCTCTGAAAATGAGCATGATCTGCTTTCATTAATATTTTTTGTTTAACTAAATGCTATAATGTATGTGCCTCTTGGACCACTTCATGGCTGTAAATGCTCTACCAATCAGCCCCCTTATAGAATTAATGAATAAACATAAATAAATGCATAGGCTAGGTTGCTGTACCAGCTGCAGGGTGTCATGATATACCAATACATGGACACACTGTTAGGCAGCTCTATGACCATGTAAGTACTATGGTATTGTGCCGGATACATACGATGTCATGACGTACCAGTACATGGACACACCTGTGGGTACCTCTCTGACCACATACATGCCAAAGTGTTGTGCTGGCTGCATGGTGACATGGTATACAATTACAATGATGCACATATGGGCACCTGTCTGCCCATATATATGCCATGATGCTTTGCACCATATACCACTACATGTACACATCTGTAGGAACTCTGACTATGTATGTGCTATGGTGCTGTGCTGGCTACATCATAGCTTTGCATACATTTGCACAGACATACCTGTAGACACCACTATGACCATCACATGCTAAGGCTTGCATGATGACATGGCATGCAATTGCATTAACACACCTGTGGAAACCAATCTCACCATGTGCATGCCATGATGCCTTGCATGCAATACCACTACATGAACACATCTGTGGGCATCTCTCTGACTATGTATGTGTTATGGTGTTGTGCTGACTGCTTGAAGAAATGTTATATCACTACATGGACACGTCTGTGGTTACTTCTCTATCATATATTTGTGATGGTGCTGTGTGGGCTGAATTATGCTATGATATACAAATGCATTTGCTTACTTTCGGGTGTTGATGGTCTGTGATGGGCTACTGAGCATTATTTATTTATTTATTTATTATTTATTTATTTAAATTTGTTGAGAAAAGCTCCACAGTAAAATAAACAGACAGTAGTTACATTGGATTACATAGTGATTAACAATTTAACATAGAAATTACTTACAACATATTTACAGATGAAGAACATAGTACATCAGTAGACAACTAGAATCTTTATCTGTGAAGTACATAACAGGCATTAACAAATGTAACAATGAGAAGTTCCTGCTGTATAATAAGTACTAGGCTTATGAGCATCTGAGCTTGCTATCATCAAGGTAGTTAGTGGAGGTGAAAGAAAGGTAGTAGTTGGATGGGGTGGATGATATTAGAGTGGGAGTTGCAAGGGCATAACCAGCATGTTTTAGGTGGTGCTTTAATAAAGTTTTGAAGTTGAGAGTTCCATAATTTGGCTATGGCACAAGAGAATAGTGCTTCACCAGCAGAGTTATTGGCTTTAGTGATCTGCAAGTGATTTTTGTTGCTGGATCTTAGTGGTCTGGTGGTGCGATTATAATGATTTGTTGCGCAGTGTGTCATGCAAGATGACTGGCAATATACTTCAATGTATGTGCCAAATAGAAACATGACTGAGTATTCTTATAATAATGTCAGTCATGATAGTTCGCATTCAAAGTTAATACTAGCTGACATTGTAATACTCATACAGGTTTGATAAGATCAAGCATGTGAGTGCTGTCTGTGAGTCCTGTTCACTTGTATGTTGTTCTACATCAGATATTTCTTTGACAGACATAACATGGTGGAGGGTTTTATTACCCTGACCAGTAATGGGACTATTGTTTGTATCTATGTGTTGTTCTCACATCATTGTTTACATATGTAACTGCATAGTTTTACATACTTGCATGATGTGAGTTACCTTGGTGATGATTGGTATCTGTGCCAGAGATGCATGTCAGGGTACTGTTGGTGGTAATTTTATGAACATTATTATTCATTGCACCCTCTCTGCACTATATGGGCCAGGAAATATGTACAGGTTACATTCATAGTTTTCATCTGCAGACACTGGAGGGCATGTATTATGTGTTGTTGCATGCAATAGCTAACAGTACAACAGTATACTTGCCATCTCATAATGTTCCTTTGATGCAGGTTTGCCTGTAATGCTCACATGGTATTGTACACTTCTTGTACACTTCTTTATCTCAATGTGTCATGTAAGCTGGTGATACATGTGTAATAACATCATATATCACTGCAGATATATGTGCATATAGATGGGTCTACTGAAATCGTCAAAAGGCCCAAACATCGGTGTCCTTAACATTGACCAGAAAATGGCAAAAAAGCAAATGTTGACAGAGTACTATGTATATGCTGAGCACTTAAACTCAGCACATGCAAAATTAAACTTAATTAAACAACAAAAAGCAAAATTGTTTTCCAGGGAGGCACCCCCCCCACCCACACTACATGTGTGGGGGTAGGGTGCTCCCTATTAATTATGTCTACTAACTTAGAGATATCACAATATCAGATAAATGTGATATTTCCCAACCCCCAAAATTGTGTGATCTTTCACATCTAAACAGATGTTGACCAAATCTAATTTTGACCATATTCAGTGCTCCCATAAATAAATAAATATATATATATATATATATATATATATATATATATATATATATATATATATATATATATATATATATATATATATATATTATACATATATATATCGAGAGTTAGCTATATCTATATATCTATTTATATATATGTATATATCTATATATACACACACATATATGTTTATACAAAAAACATGTTTCAAGCATTAGATAAGATATTTAGACTTTATGTACAAGACTTCATTAGTAACTAGAAAGTAATTGTTAAACAAATGCATACTTCAAGTTTCAACAGTTCAACAATGCTCACAGTTGAAACAATACTTTTTGC